>NC_059373.1:23685280-24030280 GCF_019703515.2 Myxocyprinus asiaticus
TCGGTTCGCGCTCTGCAATAGCATTCTAGTAACATTTGCATATTATTTCCAGCCTTTAAGTTAAAGAACTAAAATGAAGCAATAAAGCAAATAAGGACTTATTTTTATTTTTATTTTTTTATAGCTCATGCATTTACAGACATCCCGGATCACATCCACATTAAGCTTACCTTACTTCACAGTTAGCAGGTCTGACTCGCGTTCCTGTACTGATAATACTGAATATTCCTCCGAGCAGAGGGTTCGGTTCGACGACGCGGTTCCCGTGCTGAAGGTCCGTTAACTCGTCGTTGTTTGAGATCCTGTCAGCAGCATTCAGGATTCCCCTCTGACCCAGCCTCGCGTTTCCATTGGTCCACGGAACTCCCGGCTGCACCTCACTCAGAGGAGGGGCACAGAGATGCTCTTAAGCACGACAATATGCGTGTTCCCAGGAATAAACCTCCTAATGAAGGAATATGCTTGCGTGTTATGGTGATTAATGAGTTAGAAAAAAAAAATTGAGGAATAAACTCTATATGTTGTGTAATGTCAGAGCTGCTTGATGTTGGATCGGAAGGGTAAAGGAACAATGATACTGGTACTTTTAAACAAAAGGAGCACAATAAAAAAAAGGAACACGGGCCATCTCTTATCTCTTTCCCTGACATGGATGATTTAACGTGACATTTTGGAAAAAGCAAAAAAAAAAAAAAAAAAACATATAGCCTATATATATATATATATATATATATATATATATATATATATATATATATATATATATATATATATATATATATATTACTTTTTACAGACACAAAAAAAAAGTACAAATTAACACATAATACATCCGAGTGTGTACAAACCCAAACTAGCAAAACATACATTTTAACAATGTTGGGAAGATATATGCAAGTGCATGTTAATAGGCACATTGCCCTAAAAAGATCTATGCGCATTGAACAGTATATTTCACAGCAGGCACATTTATAGGCTAAAAAAATTATTACTGGGGAGACTATGATGTTGTAGGGGGATTTAAAATTGTAGGGGGATTTAAAATTATTTATTTTATTTATTTACTTAGCAAAAGAAGCACCAAAGCATTCATTTCTGGTGATTTTAGGAGCATCATTTGAACATTTTCTTTAGTAGCCTATCTATATTGTGTAACATTAATGGACTTAAAACTTACTGTCACCTTTTCACATTACACAGCACAAGATGGAAGTTTATCAAAGTTACCTTTTTCAAAAGCCTGCTGTAGCAGTATGGTACAGTGATGGTACAATTTGGTAAAACTCTGGTAATTTTATTACAGTAGGCCTATTTCATGGTATTTATATGGAAGGCTACTCCAAAGAACATGTCCAAAAAACATGGTTTGGTTTTGGTACTTTTAAGCGCTTTCATGTAATGTTAGTATTTTGATACACTTTTATTCAAGTATCTTTACCTGCAATAGACAATCGCTCACAGGCTGCACTCGCACATGATCTTCATCACTGGCAAACGATTGAATGCAGCTTCAGGTTTTGTTTCAATGAACTGTAAGTAAATATTCACTTAATTCAGCGTTGTTTTTGTTCTCTGTCTTCTAAAGCATCCCGTTAATGTTTTACCGTGTGACAAAGTGCTTCAAACGAGTCAGCCCACACGTTAGACAAATTAATTGAAAAGAACCGACTCAAAAGACTGATTAATTCACGCATACGGCATCACTTCGATTCACGAGCCCTGCGGCCGTTTTCAAAATGTCATACTATCCATACTACTCTCACTGTTTTTTGCCAAACACAGGTATAACAGAAACAGTAAGATAGTGTAAGGCATTTAGTACACGGTCTATTTGTTCCGTGGGGGGCGCCACAACATGTCATTGGAACACACAGGGCGCATTTTGTTCGACACAGATTGAGCACATAATTATTGGCTGTGTCTCGTTTGGAAGGCTGCGTGCTAGGTAGGACGCGTCCTTTGAAGGCTGCAGTATACCGAGTGTCCTCCTTTATACAAGTGTGGTTTAAACAGACGGCCTTTGGTACAAACGGAAACGGAATGTAACATGGTTGCTATGACAGCACACCACTCTTTAACAAGCGTGAGTGAGAAAGGAACAAAGTCCCTCTAGAAGGGAATGTATGAGGTACATTTTAGAGAGTTATAATAATGTAAAGAGAAAATAAAATAGATTTTACAGGTGTACTTTTAGTCTAATACTTTAATTATATATATTAATATAATTATACATATTATATACTCTGCACCCATCTACTGAGGTACTTCAACTTGGGAATTAACATTCCTTGCGTTGAAAATCATAATTCAATTAATTCATAATTTGAGACATTTCAGTTGAAGCAAAGAATTGTGGGTTATGAGTGCCCACGAAGGATACACCTCATGCATCCTCCGAATTCCCATGAAAGAAGGTCGCATTCGAAGGCTGCATTGGAAGTGTCCTAATCGTTTTTATGAAACGAGACAGCCTCGATGACGTATGCGGCCAACAAATGTGACCTCCGGAGGACGCAGCCTTCCAAACGAGACACAGCCATTGGCTTGGTAGATCAGTATCACCGAAGCGATGCTCCCCTATGTCACCTAATGGGTTGACCGGCCCTGAGGAAAAGGGTCCCTACATGGGGGCAGCCATGTTAGAATCACATGACTACCCGAATACAACTCACTTAATCTCAGTAACTGCACTGTTATTGGACACTTTCACTCATGGATTAAATGAATCATGGTTTACAGTGAATAGTAAATATCTACAATGGCATCTGAAACTGAAAACTACAAATTTTGAATGATGCTGCATCATAGCCGCTAGGTGTCAGTGTAAATCCAAGATGACACAAAAACAAAAGTTACTGAGTGTAACTTTAATTTCGTTGTGTTGGCTTAATTCCATGGTTTTGTGGCTTATTTCCGTTGTGTTTTCAGCTTTTATTTCCTTTGCTCACTTGGTTGTGTTGTGCAGTCCTGAGCCTGTGGCTGTGGTTCAGTCGTTCAATGGTTATACAACAGTTCAACAAACAAGTAAATAATTTTAAATAACTTGGCCAAAAATTGGCCAGTTTGTGCATTTATTCTTCACCAATGGAAATAGTTCCTTAAGAAGCAAAAGCATAAAGCACAATTTGCTCCCTCTTCTGCTCGCAATACTCTGTTTTGAACTAGTTGGGTTTCGCTTGCAAATGAATCAGTGTTTTGAATGAATCAATTCAATGAAAGAATCATCATTGTTCACTTTCATTGTCTCCGTGGTGAATGGCTGTAGCTGCTTTCGAAATCGCATACTGTCAGAGTATGTACTGGATTTGATGAAGAAAGCACTTCTCGGACAAAAAAAACAAAAAACTGTACGTTATTTTGTTATGCAGGTGAGAAGTATGAATAACTTCCGGACATACTTCATCCGGGAACAGGGGCATTGTCCCATGATCCGAATGTACAGTATGATGAAATAACTACAACAGCAAAAATAATCTTCTCTGGTTTTGTTAAACAAGCATGATTTAAACACAAGAAAAAGCTCTCTTGGTATATATTGCACTTACATTTAAAAAGGGCCATCCAACTCACAGTTATCCACCTTTTTGAATGTTATGTCTCCTTAGCTCCTATGGGATTAATCAATAGTAAAGTGTCCTGTAGATGCGGACTTCACAGTCTTGCCAGAAATAGTAGGTCATCCGGGTATTTCTCGCGATGAGGATTTGGACATACTTCTCCATTGTCGTACTGTTTGTGGCATACTAGTAGGGAAGTTTGCATATTCGGCACAGTTTATGTGGAGATTGCATTTTACCCCAGTAGGTGGTGAGTCAGTGGCAACAAACGAGCGTCTTTAATTTCATTAGTGAGTCAGTTGAGTCAACTGGAGAACTCATTCGTCACACAAAAGACGCTCATTTGTCACCACAACTGGCATGATGTGCAATCTTCAGAAATGGACACTAAACGAATCAGTAAATGGGAAAAACTTTACAATAATTATTATTATTTATTTATTTATTTTCATTGAAGGGATAGTTCACCCAAAAATTCTAATTCTCTTATCATTTACTCACCCTCATGCCATCCCAGATGTGTATGACTTTAGTGGGGAACAGTCCCTACAATATTTAAACATCACTGATTTTCAGAGCGGACAAATATGGACAATGATTCCAGTTAGAGAATCAGGCACTGAAGGAGTATTTCTTCTTGAACATCTGTTTAATTAACAATCAGTGGCAGTCAACAACTTCCATCCATAGTCTTTCACCATGCACATCCATTATACAGTGCTCACTGCCAATATTAATGCTCCTTAAAAGAGAGTAAAGGGTCAGAGTAAAGGGTCTTCACCAGCTGAGGAAGTTGAACCTGCTACAGGCGCTGCTGATACAGTTCTACTCAGCAGTCATTGAGTCTGTCCTCTGCACTTCAGTATCTGTCTGGTTTGGTTCAGCTATGAAATCGGACATCAGAAGACTACAAAGGACAGTTCAGACTGCTGAGAGGATGACTGGTTGCCCCCTGCCCTCCCTTCAAGAACTGTACACTTCCAGAGTGAGGAAAAGGGCTGTAAAAATCACTCTGGACCCCACTCACCCAGCCCACTTCCTTTCTGAACAGTTGCATTCTGGATAGTGCTACAGAGCACTGAGCACCAGAACCGTCAGGCACAGGAACAGTTTATTTCCCTCAGGCTATCCATATCATGAACAGTTAAAACTGCCCCATTGAGCAATAATTATGTGCAATACACAGCTTAGTCTATTTATATTTATCCAACATACCCTACCTCTTCTGCCATACATTCCCTGTATATAACAGATTTGTATATTGTATAATATATATATATATATATACATATATTTAATTTTGTTATTTTTTTTGTCTTATTATGTATTTCTATATATATTTATTTTCTATTCACTTTTTATTTTTATTATATATATATATATATATATATATATATATATATATTTTTTTTTTTTTTTTTACATTTTTTTTTTTTTTATTATTATTATTATTATTTCTGTCTTGCTGTTGTATTGTTTGTACACTGGAAGCTTCTGTCACCAAGACAAATTCCTTGTATGTGTAAGCATACTTGGTAATAAAATGCACGTGCAGACCAATGTGCTCATACTAATGCGGCTAGTGCGATTACCGCGTTCCCAAGATCACTCCGCGATCATCATTTAACATATGTAACACATCATCAGAAACATCAAATATCCATAATGACATGTACAAGGTATTAACTGAATAACTAGATACAAATTACTCACTTAATTTGCATAGACGTACAACATACAGGTGCATCTCAATAAATTAGAATGTCGTGGAAAAGTTCATTTATTTCAGTAATTCAACTCAAATTGTGAAACTCGTGTATTAAATAAATTCAGTGCACACAGACTGAAGTAGTTTAAGTCTTTGGTTCTTTTAATTGTGATGATTTTGGCTCACATTTAACAAAAACCCACCAATTCACTATCTCAAAAAATTAGAATATGGTGACATGCCAATCAGCTAATCAACTCAAAACACCTGCAAAGGTTTCCTGAGCCTTCAAAATGGTCTCTCAGTTTGGTTCACTAGGCTACACAATCATGGGGAAGACTGCTGATCTGACAGTTGTGCAGAAGACAATCATTCACACCCTTCACAAGGAGGGTAAGCCACAAACATTCATTGCCAAAGAAGCTGGCTGTTCACAGAGTGCTGTATCCAAGCATGTTAACAAAAAGTTGAGTGGAAGGAAAAAGTGTGGAAGAAAAAGATGCACAACCAGCCGAGAGAACCACAGCTTTATGAGGATTGTCAAGCAAAATCGATTCAAGAATTTGGGTGAACTTCACAAGGAATGGACTGAGGCTGGGGTCAAGGCATCAAGAGCCACCACACACAGAAATGTCAAGGAATTTGGCTACAGTTGTCATATTCCTCTTGTTAAGCCACTCCTGAACCACAGACAACGTCAGAGGCGTCTTACCTGGGCTAATGAGAAGAAGAACTGGACTGTTGCCCAGTAGTCCAAAGTCCTCTTTTCAGATGAGAGCAAGTTTTGTATTTCATTTGGAAACCAAGGTCCTAGAGTCTGGAGGAAGGGTGGAGAAGCTCATAGCCCAAGTTGCTTGAAGTCCAGTGTTAAGTTTCCACAGTCTGTGATGATGTGGGGTGCAATGTCATCTGCTGGTGTTGGTCCATTGTGTTTTTTGAAAACCAAAGTCACTGCACCCGTTTACCAAGAAATATTGGAGCACTTCATGCTTCCTTCTGCTGACCAGCTTTTTAAAGATGCTGATTTCATTTTCCAGCAGGATTTGGCACATGCCCACACTGCCAAAAGCACCAAAAGTTGGTTAAATGACCATGGTGTTGGTGTGCTTGACTGGCCAGCAAACTCACCAGACCTGAACCCCATAGAGAATCTATGGGGTATTGTCAAGAGGAAAATGAGAAACGAGACCAAAAAATGCAGATGAGCTGAAGGCCACTGTCAAAGAAACCTGGGCTTCCATACCACCTCAGCAGTGCCACAAACTGATCGCCTCCATGCCACGCCGAATTGAGGCAGTAATTAAAGCAAAAGGAGCCCCTACCAAGTATTGAGTACATGTACAGTAAATGAACATACTTTCCAGAAGGCCAACAATTCACTAAAAATGTTTTTTTTTATTGGTCTTATGATGTATTCTAATTTTTTGAGATAGTGAATTGGTGGGTTTTTGTTAAATGTGAGCCAAAATCATCACAATTAAAAGAACCAAAGACTTAAACTACTTCAGTCTGTGTGCACTGAATTTATTTAATACACGAGTTTCACAATTTGAGTTGAATTACTGAAATAAATGAACTTTTCCACGACATTCTAATTTATTGAGATGCACCTGTATTGTGAATGTCCGGCGCACAGTCATAATTATGGGGCAGTCAAACGGACCGTCAGAAACAATATCTACATCAATCTACATCAGTTCCGGTTGGACTTTCTGACATAGCCACCCCAATTATCAGTTAGGATAATTGTATTCTCTAAGAAAGGCTGTCCGGAGAGTCCATATCTTAGTCTCTCACTTTGGGAAGTTGAATCAGTTTTACAACTGGAAGTGTGTACATCTTTTACCTTACTTTCACTTTGGCAGTCCGAATCCTCCCATCAGCCCCGGCATATATTTCTGTCACTGTGCCTACAAGCCAGAGGGCAGGTGGAAGTTGATGATCAATTACGAGCACCACTTGCCCCACTGTCAGCTCTTTGTCATCCGTTCTCCATTTCTGTCTGCCTTGTAGCCCTGGTAAGTAATTGCAGATGAAAGCAGACCAGAATTGGTCAGCCAACACTTGACTGTGTCTCCATATGCATTTGCCTAGCAGATTGTTGGAGTCGTAGAGTATTTGTGGCAATGAAGCATCATGGTGTCCCATTAGTAACATGTTTGGTGTTACAGGATCTAGGTCTGCGATGTCTGACGAGACATAGCGGACCAGTTTAGAATTCAACATGCCCTTGATTTCGACTAAGCGGACAGATTCTGGCACAGACTGCTCTCTCAAGATAATCCGTCTTGATTGACCTCACTTCTCACTCCCATGTTCCGCCAAAGTGTGGTGCACAAGGTGGGTTGTGGCGAAATCAAATTGGCTGTTCAGCCCAACTGTTCTTGGAGCTGAGGGGCCATTCTTTTAAAGGTGTCCCTCAACTCTCGATCTCCTCCCCTAAAGTTGGTACCATTGTCACAGAGTATCTCGAAGAGCTTCCCTCTTTGGTCTATGAAGCATTGTAATGATAGGAGGAATGCATCTGTATCTAAGTGTCCCAAGAGATCCAGATGCAGACATGTGGTTGTTAGGCACTTGTATAGAATCTTCCATTTTTTGCTTGACAACGCCCAGTCTATACTTGAAAGGGTCCGAAGCAGTCCACGCCTGTGGAGTAGAATGGCGGCTTAAACAGACGTGGGAGGTAGGGAGGCAAATTAGCCATCTGTGGTGTTTTAGGCTAAGCACCAAAACTGGCAATCTTGGCAGGAACGTTGATGCCTATGTACAGCTTCATGGCCTCTAAGCACCCAGTATTGGCGGCATAGCTCCGCTAGGACTCGCTCTAAGCCAGGGTGATGGAGTCGTTGATCTACATCCTGAATAAGTAATTCGGTGATGTAATGCTGGGGGTCTAGGACGATTGGGTGGATAGTCTCTGTATCTATGTTTTACGCATGGCAAAGTCATCTGCCCACTCTGATGAGACCAGTAGCTTCATCATACTCAGGTGCTAGGGAATGTAGGCAGCTGTCGGTAGGAATAAGCTGTCCGGCTTTCAAAGTGTTGATTCATCTGGGAATGTATCACCTTGTGCCTTGGCCAGGAGGAGCTTTACTGCTTCAATGTAGTTTGTGGACTCATAAGAGGTGTCTGTAGTGGCCTCCCCATCATGGGACCTAACAGTGGCCAGAACTAGCTCCTTTTATGTTTGAAATTGAATGTGGTCTGGAGGTATTCGACTAGGAACTACCAAGGTTGCTCCAACAAAGGTTACCCTTTTCGTCTCACTAAGGTCAAGGTTAATTTCAGTGCTGTGTGTGGATGGCCACTGATCAGGCAAGTAAGACCTCTAGTTATGTGATCAGCTGGGTTTTGAGCCGAGTCAACATACCTTCACCTAGCTATATCTGTCAACGTCTGGATCTCAGCTACATGGGCTCCCACAAACACCTTTTATTGGCATGACTCAGATGTTATCCAGTGCAGCACAGTAGTGGAATCAGACCAGTATGTGACTTAATGGAGAGGAAGAGTTAATTCAGTCTGTATCACTTTGGCCATCTGGGCTTCAGAAAGTGTCGCACACAATTCCAAACATGGTATGGATAGACCTTTTCTGGGTGCCACCCTGGACTGAGTGAGGACAAAGGTCACATGGACTTCCCAAAGATCATTGGTGGTGCGAAGATATGCCACCGAACCATACACTCTCTCTGAAGCATCAGAGAAGACATGAAGCTCTCAATGGAAGGGGTTGCAGTACTGGCAGGAGCATAAGGTTGAGGAAACTGCAAATTGAGGATGTCTGGGAGTTCAGTAGCCCAGGTAGGCCATTTCTCTCACAGGTGTAGAGGTTAAATTGAGACATCCCAGCTAAGGCTGTGATTCCAGATATCCTGAAAAAGAGTCTTAGCCCTGGTAATGTATGGTATGATAAAGCCCAGAGGGTCATATTGGCTTGCCAAAGCTTTGTACAGGTTCCTCATGGTAGACTGAAGATTCTCCAAAGAGCGGTGCTTATACCCCAGGGTGTCATTGAGGCAATTCCATAGTAGGCGAAGTGTAGGTTCTTGCAGATAAGTACTCACTGCTAGCTGATCTAGCATCAGATGGAAGGTGCTTGATAACTGATGGTTTGTTACATTCCCATTGCCTTAATTCAAAGCCTCCTTCTGCAAGGAACTGACACAGTCCATCAGTCATAGCTTTGGCCTCATTTTGGTCTGGCATGCTGTGAAGGCAGTTGTCGACATAGAAAGTGTTCTCCACAATGTCTGCTAAGCTGGCCATGGTGTCTTTATGTGCCTGAACATGGAACTGGAGGGCGTAAATGGTGCAGAAATGGCTCCAAGTTGTTCCAAATGGAAGCATCTGCCACTCATAGATATCTGGGTCAGCTTCCCTATATATGTCCCTCCATATGAAGAGCAGTGACTTATCACCAGGCAATAGGGGTACCTTGTGAATCATACCTTTGATGTCACCACTCACTGCGACGATGTGCTGCCAGAACCTCAAAAGGGCACCTAGCAATGATGGTCTTAGTGTAGGCCCAGGCAGTAGTTGGTTATTCAGGCATTGTCCCTGATGTTGGAAGGAACAGTTGAAGACTATTCTGTCTTTGCCATTATGATGCACTATATGATGCGGAATGTACCAGAACTCTGTTGTCTTGCCTGCTTCCTCTGGAGATATCTTGGCTATGTAGCCAGCTGATTCAAGCTTGTGAATTTCAGAGCACTAGGTTTTAGCCCGCTTAGTATCCTTTGCTAGCTTTTGCTCAATGTTTCTGAGGCTGGGAAGCACTGCCTCTTTGTCTGCATGAAGTGAGGTGACCATCCACATTTACCCTGACAGTGGCGGTTTGTAGTAAGCTATAAGCTTGTTGGTCTTGCCTTGACCTTATAATCACCTTTTCATTGAATGGAAAAGTGTTGATTTGCCATAAGTGCTCCACATGCTGATACAGCTCATCACGTGGTGGAGATGTCATTATATGCAGACACTGTTGCTGGCCCAGAGGAGGTTGAATTGGACTCATTGGTCCTTGAAGGGTCCAGCCAAGCCTTGTACATATGATGATGAGCCCTCCCAAAGGTCCCTTACACATAGACTGAGTTGGTATCAGGAGGTGTGTCATATCTGACCCTATGAGATGTAGTGGTTTTACTCTGTCTACTGGAAGCAGTGGTAGATCTTTCAGGTGATGATATGCTTTCTGAAGTGCTGCCACCGGATAATTGTGCTCAACTAGGCATAGACCAGAAACAGTGAATGCATTATGGATGACGTACCTCTCTGTGGGTCTGGAAATAGGAGACACCTCCAAGGTTACTGCCAACCCTTCAAGTTTTGTATGACATTGATGTATTGTCTGTAGAGGGAGTAATTCCGGGACTCTATTTAGCATGAGCTGTTGAATAACTGGAGGAATAATGATACTTCTCTCTGAGCCATCATCTAGAACAGCATGAGCTTCCATAGTATGGCCACCACTATGAAGGAGAACTTTAACAACCTTCAGCATGCCTCTCCATGAGTGGTTAGGTCTGTCAAGGTAGACTTGTGTGGGCAGCAGACTGAACATAGGTACAGCTCTGGAAGTGTATTGGATGGAGTCATGTAGGACAGTAAGGTGCAGCTCCTTGCAGATTTTGCATGGTCGCTTAAGGTTACAGGTGTCTACTGCATGATTTCTACCACATTTCCAACAAAGCTTACCTTCTTTGATCCAACTGACAATATGGCTGGTGGTCAACTTCTTAAATTTATCACAGGTATTGAGATAATGATCTCTATTGTCACAAAGAGAACAATAAGGTTTAGGCTTGGAGATGGGTTTAACATGTGCAGGTTCAGAGGGCTTGGCAGCTTTTTCAGATGTCAGGAGCACTGGGGTTGACTGCTCTTTGAAATGTGTATTTTCTCTCCCTTTCCTGTATGACTTTGTAGTATCAGATTGAAACATGTCTGCTCTTCGGCTGGAGATGTGCTTTCCTTGTGACATAATTTGCAACAAAGCTGCCAGACCAGGGAATGTATAGGTTCGATCTGACCGAGTTTGGAGAATGCTGTGGCTTATACAGTGCTCAGCAAAGCTATCTCTGTAAGCAAGGAGCATCTTACCCAGAAGGCGGTCTATGTATTTGCTTTGGAGTTTTTATAGTTTTTATTTGTTTTTGCATTTATTAGTTTTAGTTTAGTGGGCCGGTTGTTCTGCTATCATCTGCTTCATGTTTCCAACATCACTTGGATCGGATGTGTTACATCTCTGCTTCCCCGATCTGTCTGCTGTTTTTCAGACGTCTGCTGCTGTTTCGGAATCGGGCTTACTTTTATGGTTTGGTTGGCTTTTACTTCGAGCTTGACCAGAATGGAGGTGTCCTAAATCCGCAAAACAGCTCTATTCTGATGTTATTATAGACAGAAAACTTGATGTTTTCTGTATTGCGAAACATGGCACAAAGACAATGACTATTTTAATCTTAATATGTGTGCCCCATCTGGATACACATTTATTGACATGCCACGATCCATTGGTAAAGGTGGTGGACTCACTGTTATTTATAGATCTGATGTGTCAATCACTGTAATTACGGCTCCTTCTGTTTCATCATTTGAATGTTTGGTTTTTAAAATTAATGGTGTATTTTGCCTGTCCTTGTACTGCTCATTTACCATCCTCCTAAGCCCGATCCACTCTTCTTTTCTGAATTTACTGAGCTGTTGACACTTCTCAGTCCAATCTATCCAGTGATGGTTTTAATTGGAGATATTTACATTCATGTTGACAATCCAAATTGTGTTAATACTGACAATTTTTTGGAGATTATTGATGGTTTTAATTTTACTCAGCATGTCAACTTTCCTACTCATAGGTTAGGACATATATTAGATTTGGTCTGTTCAGCTGGTGTTAATATTTATTCGTTGGACAGTACTGAGATAAGTGACCATAAGCTCATTAATTTCTAGATCAATGTTCCACCTTCAAGGTCTTTGATAGAATGTGTTATCACATTTAGAAACATCAAGCACATGAATTATGGCCTCTTCTCTAATTCTGTCAATGCGCTCCCAATTATTAATTCCATTATAACTCTGCACTGTCCGCGGTGTTGGATGAGTTTGCACCTCTGAGAGAGTGTGTTGTCACCTTCAGGAAACCATGTCCCTGGTATACAACTGAGTTACATTCACTGAAGGCCAGAGGAAGGCAACTTGAAAGGGCAGTATAAAAAGTCTGGTTTAACAGTTCACAGGCTTATGTTTGCTCAACATCAAACAGCTTACCATAATTCTCTCAATGTTGCACGTAAGGATCACTACTCTAAAATCATCAGTGATGTGGCAGCTAACCCAAATATTTTGCTTAAGACAGTTAACAAACTTCTTAAACCAGCAAATTCATTATCACACTACTGCTCAGTGTAATATGTTTCTTAATTATTTAATTGAAAAGATTGAGAATATATACAACTCCATAATTCCTGCCTCTCTGTCTGAGTTGGCTCAGATTCAACCTATAAATCCTCCTCTACTCTTTCTAGTTTTGCAACGGTTGAAACTGACTTCATTGTAAGAACAGTTAAGTCTATCAATTCAACTAATTGTATCCTTGAGCCCTGTCCTTCTTCTGTTCTCAAGGGATGTCTCCCATCTATTAGTCCCCATATCACTTTAATTGTGAACTCCTCATTACATTCTGGGTCTGTTCCCCCTGCACTAAAATGGCAGCAATAACACCAATCCCTAAAAAGCCTGGATGTGATGCCTCTGATCTATCAGTTTATAGGCCTATATCTAATCTCCTTTTTTGGAAAAGGTTCTGGAGTGTGTTGTTGCAGCCCAGTTACACAATTACCTGTCTCAAAATAATTTATTAGAACCTTTTCAATCAGGCTTCAGAACTGGGCATGGCACTGAGACAGCCTTAGTGACCTCCTTATTGCAGCTGTTACAGGTGCATGCAGTATTTTGGGCTTGCTAGACCACAGTGCTGCATTTGACACTATATGTCATTCCATCCTACTGGATAGGCTGCATAGTTGGCTTGGTCTCTCTGGGATGGTGTTGGACTGGTTCAGATCCTATTTAACAGATCGCTCTCAGTTTGTTATTCTGGGTAATAACAAATCAGAGACTGAACCAGTACATCAGGGTGTTCCCCAGGGGTCAGTGTTGTGCCCCACTCTGTTCCCTTGGGCAGATTATTGGGAAATATGGCCTTGGGTATCATTGCTATGCTGATGATACTCAAATTTACGTTTGCACTATACCTGATATCACCTGTATTTTAACTGCAATGACTGAGTGTTTGCAAGAAATAAGAACTTGGAACTTGGTACACCGGCTGCTACTCGTAAAGTTGATAACAGCCTGATGCTTCCCACTTCTCAAGTGCGGAACCTGGGTGTTACCTTTGACGCTCAGCTGACACTTGATGCACATATTAAAAACATTTCTAAAATGGCCTTTTACCACCTTAGAAATATTGCCCGACTTAGGCCCTTCCTCTCTCTGGCTGATGCAGAAAGGCTTATCCATGCCTTTATTACCTCTAGGCTGGATTATTGTAATGCCCTCTTTTCAGGTCTACCAGCAATATCCATAAATAGGCTTCAGTATATTCAGAACTCTGCTGCTCGTGTTCTTACTTACACTTCTCCACGTCAACACATTACCCCTGTGCTCTTGCAGTTGCACTGGCTTCCCATCAATGCACGTATTGATTTTAAATCTCTCATTTTAACGTATAACATATAACAGTTCATGGGATAGCACAAGTGTATCTTTGCAACCTTGTTGCACTTTATACTCCCTCTGATCCTCTCCATTCTGCTAACTCACTTGCTCTTCAGGAGCCCTCCTGCAAACGTAAATCTATGGTGGAAAGAACTTTCTCCTTCAGAGCCCCTAAGCTATGGAATGCTCTTCCTTTTTCCATTACAAATGCCCCAACCCTGGATTGTTTTAAGAAGTTGCTTAAGACTTACTTGTTTAAGGGAGTCTTTTATTAACTCGATTGTTTTGTTGTTGTTTTGTTTTTATGTTTATATTTTAATCTTGTAGTGCTTTGAATGTAAGAAAAGCACATTATAAATAAAATGTATTATTATTATTATTATTATTATTATTATTATTATTATTATTATTATTATTATTATTAAGTGAGAATCACACATAAGTTCATACCCATTCTTTCCCTCCAGAGTTCTCAGCATGCCAACGAGGGATTGAACAGACAGGGCAGAAGAGTCAAAAGCATTGAAATCACCCATTTTGATTGATGGAGTACTCATAATGGCACCCAGCTCTGATTGGGCGAGCTGTCTGGGCTGGCCTTACTTCTCCTGAAGAACCTGCATTGCAGTGGTGTATGGTTGTGGGTGAGCACTGGGAAGCTTCAGATGACTCGATAACACCTGATATTTGTATTGTTCGCTGAGATGAGTATGATGGTTTAAGAGATTGTCCAAGGCCAATTTCAGTAGAGCAAAACAACTCTCATTGCCACTCTGAAACACTGGTAGCATTGGGCAAGGGAGTAAACAGGGTGGGGAACAAGTAAGATTGGGTATGGTTGAGTGTTGTAAGGTGTGTTAGATGACACCGTTGGCCTGTGATGAGGGGTAGGAAAGGACCAGGTCTGACTGATTGGTGGTGCTGCCTGGCCAGATACCGAAGTATTCACCTTTGGGGATGATGTAAGAGTAGCTACTAAAGGTACAGTCTGTGACTTCAGAACATTGTCTGTATGTGGTTTCGTAAGTTGGGATGCTGCTAGGGGCACAGAGGTGAATTGAGGTAGTGGCTGTGGGGCTAAGCAAGGCTGCAGCGGTACATATGACTCGTCACTCACTGAATATGCTGCATGGGACATCACTTGGGTTTGAGTGACTACACTCGTGGACAAGGGTGCTGTTAAAACTAACACTGCTGCAGGTACAGCCTGCTGAACAGTCAGGGCAGGCACTGGTGATGTCAACTGGGAAGGTTTAGGTGCTATCTGAACTGTGCTCTGTGCTACTGGAGCAGTCTTTGTGGTTAGCATCCTTGAGGCTGACGGACATGGAGACTGCGGAGGTGAGTGAGCTGGACTGGCTTGAAAGAGCTGAGATGGTGGCCGGGTGCTGTCTGGTGATACTTGAGGCTCTGGATTAGTCACACTTGTGTCTACGCTGAGCAGGGAATTCAAAAGCTTAGCCATTTCAAGGTCAGTCTCTGTTCTTTTTAGCTTGCACCTTCTTTCTAATTGTTTAGATAAGGTCTCCTTTGCCATAAGAGCCTCCTCCTGAGTATGTTGTGCCTCTCTAGCCTGAGATTATAATCACTGTTATTCTATTTCAGCTAGTGAGCCCTCCTCTATTTATTGACGGAGGTCATCAAACTGCCGCTGTTTAATTTTCTCCTTCAAGAAAGCAGCCTGGACGCTTAAGAGTGCAGATGAGAGAGGAGCATCAGGGAAGGTGGAATGCCTACTGGATTTGGAACAATAGTTGGCTCCATTATGGGACGTTTTCCTCGAACTGGCCTTATGTTGGCTATGACAACGAGAAGGAGCAATTGGAGGAGGGTCTACTGGGAGTTGGTAGCCAATCTCATAGTCACCCAGGTGAAAAGGCAATTTATTCTGTCTACGGGGCCTGTCCCTGGCCTCTGAGGCATCACCAGCTGTAGTGTCCATATGGTTTGCTGTTGCTCTGATCCGGCTCGAAGGACCAACTTAATGTGGGGAACAGTCCCTACAATTTCTAAATATCACTGATTTTCAGAGCGGACAAATATGGACAATGATTCCGGTTAGAGAATCAGGCACTCAAGGAGTATTTCTTCTTGAACATCTGTTTAATTACAATCAGTGGCAGTCAAAAACTTCCATCCATAGTCTTTCACCATGTACATCCATTATACAGTGCTCACAGCCAATATTAATGCTCCATATTGAAGGTGGTAGTAATATCTGTAGTTATAATAATGACTCATTGCAAAATGCACTGCAGACCAATGTGCTCACACTAATGCAGCTAGCGCGATTAGCGCATTCCCGAGATCGCTCCGTGATCATTTAACATATGTAACACATCATCAGAAACATCAAATATCCATAATGACATGTACAAGGTATTAACTGAATAACAAGATACAAATTACTCATTTAATTTGCATAGAAACACAACATATAGTGAATGTCCGGAGCACAGTCAGAACAGCCTCTCATATCCGTTATGCAGCAGTCAAACGGACCATCGGAAACAATATCTACATCAATGTACATCAGTTCTGGGCGGACTTTCTGACAACTTTCTTTCTTCAGCAGAACACAAACGAAGATTTTTAGAAACCTATCTCAGCGCTGCAGGCCCATACAATGCAAGTGAATGGTTATTAGACCTTTGTAGCTCCAAAAATCACATAAAGGAAACATGAAAGTAATCCATATAAGCGATATAATAGGTCTGAGTGGGAAACAGAACAATATTTAAGTCCTTTTTTACTCTAAATCTCCAGTTTAACTTTTGTTTTCAGATGTGAAAGTGAAACTAAACAGGCACCACATGTGACTTTCAGATGTTAAAGTGAAAGTAGAGATTTAAAGTAAAAAAAGGATTTAGATTTTGATCTGTTTCTTACCCACACCTATTATATTGTCTCTGAAGATATGGATTTAACCACTGGAGTCTAATTGATTATTCCTATATTTCCTTTTTGTGACTTTTGGAGCTACCAAGGTCTGATCACCATTCACTTGCATTGTGAGAGCTACAGAGCTGAGATATTCTTCTAAAAATCTTTGTTTGGGTTCTGCTGAAGAAAGAAAGTCATACACATCTGGGATGGCATGAGGGTGATTAAATAATGAGAGAATGATGAGAGAAATGTTAAGCATTTATAAAATTATAAACTTTACATTTCTGGTTTTAAACCCTCCAAAAATTGGCCACATTCACTTCCATTGTAAGTGCCTCACTGTAACCTCGTTTTTGCTTTTTTTAAAGAAAATGAGGGGTGAGTCGAAATTAATTTTTGTGGTTACATGATCAACATTATGCCACAAATGCTGTTGATTGAGTTTACCTTGTATTGAACCTGGAATATTCCTTGAACTAACAATAAGCATTCATTTTACAGCATTTATTAATATTGGTTAATGTTAATTTTAACTTATACTAATAAAAATAAAAAATAAAAATAATAATAATTAAAAGTTGTGTATATTAACATTAGTTCATGTTTTTATAAACTAACTTGAATTAACAGTGAACATATTGATAGTTAATAAATGAAGAGTAACCAAGATGATTAAACACTGAAATAGTATATTGTTTTTTGTTAGTTAATAATACTTAATGTATTAACTAATGTTTACAAATAGAACCTTATTGTAAAGTGTTACCAGTGATTAGTTAATGAATCAAAATCCCCACCACTATAGGGGGCCTGGGTAGCTCAGCGAGTAAAGATGCTGACTACCACCCCTGGAGTTCATGAGTTAGAATCCAGGGCGTGCTGAATGACTCCAGCCAGGTCTCCTAAGCAACCAAATTGGCCTGGTTGCTAGGGAGGGTAGAGTCCTTGTGGGCGCTATAATGTGGTTCGCTCGCGGTGGGGCGCGTGGTGAGTTGTGCGTGGATGCCTCGGTGGATGTCGTGAAGCCTCCACACGCGCTATGTCTCCACAGTAACGCGCTCAACAAGCCACGTGATAATATGCGTGGACTGGCGGTCTCAGACGCGGAGGCAACTGAAATTCATCCTCTGCCACCCGGATTGAGATAAGTCACTATGCCACCACGAGGACATAGAGCACATTAGTAATTGGGCATTCCAAATTAGGGAGAAAAGAAAAAAAAGAAAACAATCCCCACCACTATTTGGAAAGCCACGAACAAGGAGAAGCAGAGTGACATTTTGTTCTATATGACTTATTACAATTTATATTGACTTTTTTAGAGAAGATTTTTGAGAGAGAGAGAGAGAGAGAGAGAGAGAGAGAGAGAGAGAGAGAGAGAGCGCACTTGTTTTAAGGTCAACACTTTAAACCACTTTAAATACTGATGCAAAATTTTTTTTCATTTTATTTCTTTTCCAATCATGGTCATTCATTAAAATGCAGAAAACTAATCACTGGACCTAATTTTAAGCTTGCAGCCTTGTGGTACCATACTGTCACTAATAGCCATTTAATATTCTGAAAAATGAATGTCACACTTTAATGTTTTCTTTTATTTTGGCTCAGACACAGTTCTGGCAGCAATGGAGTGTTATTTTCACAGCCTCCGGTGTCAACTCTCAGACTCAGACTGTGCAAATGAATGCAGTGTCACTTCGCAGACTTTGCACTCACGTTAGCAGGCAGGCCTAAAGGAATATTACGAAATAAAACATCCATGCCTCTCCAAATCCAAAGTCCAAAGTAATAATCTATTACATGTTAATTGGGAATAATTACACAAATGCTCAAAGAAGGACTCTATGTGTGAATTCCTCTTTCTGCTGCATGAGCTGATTTAATTATGTTCAGCACCTTGGCCAGCGACCACTGTGCAGCACTATGCATCTCTAATCGGCTCAAGGAACCTACTGAAATAACAGTGCTTGCAAGAAAAATCCCATTGACTCACATTTGATAGAACCATTACATCAGCATTTCAGCGATGTAATATTTGCATAGTGAATAGTGAGTGAATTGGTCTTTATCAAACATATAGGTTACATGGTTTAACGGGCAGTGAACTTTGATTGGGGTTCAGCTCACAGTGCCTCTGAACAGTATACAGTTCTGCACATACATTTCCATAGCACTTGCAAAATCTGCCAGATGTTTAACTTTTTGAAAAAGTTAAATGTCATACATTTATACAATTTATTAATTCCAAAGCAATGTTTTGATTTCATTTGTATGTTACCTTTTCTGTTTTTGTTGTTTTATTAACCATTTTGTGCCTCATAATTGTTTTACTTTTCACAGTTTTACAAAAGGCTGTTTAAGGAAGCTGTGCATTTAAAGAAAGTCATAGATTTTGTTTTGGTGGTTGTGATGGTGGTGACACATTCCCCTGTATCCCCCTATATTCACAAGAAACCTACACCACACATTTAGAGGCAAGTTCCATTGCAACAAATTCCCCAATAGTGTAACAATATGTCCTAATTGCGCATGTTTTTAGAAAAGATCAGTCTCCCCTGTACACAGCTTACAACTTTTCAAACATCATTTTAGAATCTAGTTCTAGATCAAGTTTGATGATGTCGCGCCACTTGAAATGTAAATGCTTATGTTTTTTGGTCTTTTACATAGTTAAAAGTAACCATGAACTGACACACTCAGTCAACAGACTATCAATGATCCCTCATATTGTACAGTAGATCCTTAACAAATGTCCAGTTTTTCCAACATTATGGCATCAAACATTGATAAATCTTGCAATCCTGAACAATATAGGTTATGATTATACCCAGAGACTATTTAGCCCGAAAAAGAGCACTGGTATTAAAATGAATTGGAGGAATAGGAACGGCCACTATAGGTGCAGAAAAAGAAGTCCGGCCTTACATATAAAAGAGTCGATCACCTTTTGGATACAGACATCACATTTAAGTCAACTCGAGAAAGCACATGGGTATTAGCTGGACCAGCCAGGAAAATAGCATTTATTTGCATGATCTGAGCTAAAGAATCACTCTTTATGATAGCATTGTTGTCAGCTTTTACTACTGATTTGAAATATGTTCTTAAATCGTAATCTTGACCAACCATTTTGTAGATTTTGGTCATTTAAGTAGATAGGAGCTGCTTACTTTTATGCCACTTGTCTCCATATTAAATAGCTGATTTGCCTTGAAAGCCACCCCCCGACTCGACAACTTTTCTCCAGTGGCGATTTTTGTCCGCCCCATGAAAGGGACTTTGTTATACCCCATCTCCAAAAACTTTATTAAGCATGCTTCCAATTTGAATCTCGGGTGCAAGTTTCTACAACATCGATAAAGAATGCTGCAAGCTGGTCAGACTCAATGCAACTGCATAACTAACAGCATTTATGCATCATTCATACTGTACAGATTCTATTAAGACACCTGAGATACAGCCCTCCACTACTTTGGCCTATAATTGTTGATGATAATAAAATACATGTGTAAGTGGTGATTTAGGATAAGTGGAATACACGTGGTGGAGGGTAATTGTAGGACACTGAAGTACATGATCATTTAGAAACATCTTGTGTGACATCATACTGTATGATGGAAACAGGAAGAGGACAACAAGCCTATAACTACGGGAGATGCCAGGTTTACTATGGTTAAGTAATGACTCCTGTCTGATGCAGCAAAAATATGAAGAGCCTTCAAGTTCAGTGCACAAATGGCTCCACCACACCTCCTTGACACTGGCGATACCTCCATAATGCATATTTCATCAATCGGCAAAATCTAGAGCATGTATATCTCACCGAGTTATTTTTAGATCACAATCAGGCTACTGGTTAGGTACTGGTATGCTCAAAGCTATTTCATGATTCATAAACCTGGTTATATTTTCATATTGCGCTCACACGCTTGTTTCATGCAATCATAAATTACACACTCTTTGACAGGCAGTGGGGGACATTGATATTTACTCAAGCAATCACATGGCCTTGTGATACACAGCACACAAACACATCACAACACGTCTCATCACACAGTCTATCCTAGCATTCGCAGGACAGAACGAAACAGAAATCAAATTTCCACTGAGGCTTGTGTCACATTACAGCTAAAGGTCACCTCTGAATTTAGTGTGCGGTCACAGCCTCCTTGTCCCATGTGTAGTCTGAATCAGAGGACACAAAAAAGTGACAGTTGTTGAACAATCCCGGACGTGTGCCCTTACACAGCTGTCTTCCCCTCTCTTGCAAGGGCCTGAATGTTTCTTCACATCATAATAGCTATAATGCTTATAAAAGCTCAGGTAACCTACGAATATGCTTCATGTTCTGACATCTAAATTAACTGGTGCTACTGAAGTGAAAGAAAAAAAAAATATTTAAGGCAGAATCAACCTTACTACTTTAGATTACACCAACAATCTCATCCTCATGCTGTTAAATACTTGTATGACTTTATTTCTTCAGTAAAACACAAAGTGCAGAATATTAGGGACTGGCAGCCTCAGTTGCCATTAACTTTCACTGCATTTTTCCATTAAATGAAAGTGAATTGTGACAAACTGAGACTTTTGCACTCCATGAAACAAAGTCATACAGGTTTGAAACAACATGGGGGTGAATAAATTGTGACGTAATTTTCATTTTTGGGTGAACTGTTCCTTTAAGGTAAAAACAGCACATTTTCATCTTTTACAGTGTAGATCATATATATTCAAATATAAATATAGGCCTCTAAGAAAACGTATAAATCGAAGTTGCATGACATCCCAAACTGTTTGAATGTCCTTTATCTGTATGATCAGTTATGCATAAGGCTATGCAATGTAATAGCCTAACATTTAGCCTAACATTTATTAGCTAATAGCTAATAAACCTATTATAAAGAATATACTAAATTATGTAGTAAACGAGTAATTGCTTTCATAAATGTTGGCGCCTTTTACAGCTGAGTATAAAGACAAACCCACACAGAGAGCCCGGTTTGCAAGGGTGATTCACTGTCAGTTTAACCGACTTTTAGAAGCGCATTCTTGCTTGGAACCAGCCTGCAAATTAAACGGGGTTTTATGTCAGTAACCTATCAGCATATTGACAGTTTTTATGGCGCGGCACTGATTGGAATAGTTCACGGGAAAACTGTTTCTGGTTTCTGTGATGCTGAGTACAAGGAAAAGATGGCCATGGGGAATAAACACCGAGGTCGTTAGTTCATGTACAAATGCAGGGATGCAAGAAAAATGAATAAACGGGCCAATATTTCATTGAGTTTTCTAGAAATTGCCTAATGAACTTGTCAAGCTTAACCTCATTTCACCACTATAGCCTGTGCTAACTGTAGCCTAGGACTTCTAATTATTAATTTTTATTTATTTATTTTTTCAAAATTCCGTAAACAAAGCAAGTGGATGAAAAACATTATAAGTATGAATATTTCAATGTCCATGAATTATTAATATAATTCCTACACAATTTTACAAGCGGGCCAGGACGAGCTCGCTTTGAATTAAATAATCACTTTCAAATGAGTGTATTATTTTTATTTATTTTTCCCCTGGGGGGCTAAATGCTTTTAGCTAAAAAGGATTTAACTGAAAGAAAAAAAAAAAAAAAAAAAAGGCAATTGTAGGCATGGAAGCAAAGTAGTCAAAGGGTAATATGTTTGATATGTAGGGTGACCAGACCTCTGGTTTACCCGGGACGGTCCCGGTTTGAAGAGGTGTGTCCAAATGTAATTATGTCCCGGTTTCAGCTGGTTGGGTCACTGATTTTTTTTCTTCTTAAATTAAATATCCTCATTGTCCTTCTAGCTGTTGTCTCCGGTATCGTTTGCAGAGAAGAGAAGCCATTTCGTTGCGTCGCACGTTGATTTGAGGATGCTTTCATTCTAGTCTTTCAATAAATCAGCTGAAATGTGTCTGGTTACCATGACAATGACGTCATGCGCTTGGCGCTCGCGCTATTTGTCGTCCTGTCAGTCAGCGCAAGTTAGAAATGGGCAAATAAAAATGCGTTTTCAACATCGAGCTGAAAGAAGCCGATCCATTTCTTCCGGCGACACGTGAAAATGTAAGCGATGTGTTTTGCTGTCAATGTTTATTTCCCCACAAGCACGGAGGGAAATGTCACATTCAGACAGCTACACTGCACTTTTTACATAGCACAAGCACTTAAATGTTGAGATGTGGGGATTGTATTTTGAATTTAGGTTCCAGTGTTGTGAATTGCTTGTTAAAATGTGTACCTGACATGACAATTCTACTTATAATTACACATGCAAGTTGACATAATATGGTTAGAATAGGCTACATGGAATTTGTACATTAAAAAAGCTAAAATGTGGTTAAATTGTGAAAAACAAAATATAAAATAAAATATACATTTTCACAAACTATATATACAGTTAAGTGCAGACGTTTGCATATCCTTTTTGTTTTATACTTTTCACAGCCCTTTTAGAATGTATACAAATATAAGAGATAAAAGATCATATTTGTTTATGTAGTACTGCCCTTCAAAAGCTACATAACACAAAATGTACTCTTATTTACACAAATCATCCTGTTCAGAAGTTTGCATCTCTGTGGTACTTGTGTTGCCTTCTTGAGGATCAGTGAATGTTTGCATCTTTTGTAATAGTTGTGTATGTGTCAGTCAATTTCCCTATGTATCAAAAGCTGGATGTCAATATCATAAAGCCACACAATGTTAAGAACCAAGGGAATGTAAACTTTTGAACGGGATCATTTGTGTGAATGCGCGCGTGCGCGCACACACACACACACGTTGGTGCAGCTATCATTATGAGGACTCTCCATAGACATAATGATTTTTATACTGTACGAACTATAGATTCTATCCCCTAACCCTCACAAAACACTTTCTGCATTTTACATTTTCAAAAAAACATCTAGTATGTTTTTTTTTTTAAGTAATTTAAATTATGGGGACACTAGAATTGTCCTCATAAACCACATTTATAGCATAATACCCTTGTAATTACCAGTTTGTAACCTAAAAAAAGTCCTCGTAAACCACTTAAACCTGCCCACACAGACAGACAGACAGACAGACACACACACACACACACACACACACACACACACAAATGCCCCGGTTTAAGGCTTTAAAAATCTGGTCACCTTGTTGATATGAGACCGCCTATGTTTACCGTTTCAAACACTCTAGCTATCATTAGGCTATATTAGCCTACACTTTTTTTTCAGGCTAGTCGAGTGACTTTTCGTTTCAAGTTAGTCATTAATCTGCGTGTGGATGGAGACAGACAAGTCAATGCTAGTATATAGCTCAAAACCGATTTGGTTTGAAGTTTGTCTTTCATTTTAAGTGTTTGACCCGGCTGTCTCTCTCTCGCCGGTTCAAACACTCCCTCTCTTTGCGTTATGCAGCCATCAGCCTCTTTTCATCCTTTGTCTATAGCGACACCCTGTGGTGATCACGGAGAATACACCGGCCTGTGTTTGTACTTTGCTGTAAATCACTTACTAGCAAGGCCACAACCATGTCTTGAACACTGGATGGGACCAATCCATTTTGGGGGGGGTCACGGGTGTTGAGGTCACAAATATAATTGTCCTTTATAACATAATCCTTTAAAATAGTAAAGGCTATTTCTGATTATTGGGGGGGGGGGGGGGGTACTTGTGTATATTGTGGTTACGACCCTGCTTACTAGGTCCTATCCTGGGGTTAAATCGAGTATAAAGAGCTGCACATTAATGACATAATAGTATAATTAATTATCATTATTAGTATGTGGGTTTCTGCCATAAATGTTACAAAGATGCAAACTGAAACCAAACTTTTGTGTTGTTGTAAGGGAAATCCAAGTTTCAAAAAGGCCACAATTTAGTATGCACTTTCCAACACTGTAATTCTCCATGACGAAATTGGCCTTTGAAAGGCACAGCACAGAGAATCTATTTTTGAATGCATCCATTCCCTTTCCTGCACAGAGTTCCTGTGGGAGGGCCACTAAAAAGCATGGGAAAGTTTCCTTTTCCTCAGTTGTTTTTTTTTTTCTTTCTGATTAAGGGGCTCTGCGTCAACCGCAAGTGCTTGTAGACCTCTCATTGGCAGACTATCTTCACACAGATAGTAGAAGATAAACATAAATCAGGGCTAACAGGTAAGACTGCTCTTTAATGATTATCCATAAGTCTATTCTGACAATTAAATGAGAAAGAGATTACATATTCTACCTTCTTAACACAATGAATATGATATCATGTCCATGATTTGATTTTAACTAACATTACCACCTTAGAACAACTCTAATTAACAACAATATTACATTATATAACTCTTAACATATTTTAATATAGATTTAAACAGTTATGTATTTTTTGTCAACTTTGAAACATTTATATATATAGAGAGAGAGAGAGAGAGAGAGAGAGAGAGAAAGAGAGCCTATATTCATATTTGAATGCACTGCTGAACAATATATGATGTTTGTTATAGTATTTATTTTTGCACTTGTTCAAGCTGCCAATGAGATGATTTATGCAATTTGTTTATAATGTCTTGTCAAGATATCAGTCCACATTATTTGTAAAAATTTAATTTTCATGTATTTCAATACAGGTATATATTCTGTAGGTCTTACATAGTCTCTTTCAAGAAAGAACGAACGAAAGAAAGAAAGAAAGAAAGTACTATACTTAAATTATGTAGAAAAAGAGTTAAAAGCTGTTTTTGTTTAAAACAGTTTTGTGTGCGTGTAAATGGACACAAACATTCCAGGCCTCCAGCCAAAGAAATGAGAAAATAAACAAGCAAACAGATATGCAAACAGATAAGAACAGTTTGGGAACTAACAGCATTGATTGGATGTTTACAAAAATGCAAATCATTCCAAGAGGGAATGCTATGCCTGGACTCCCATGGGCCTTCTTCTGAAAAGAGACAGGCTTTCTCGTTAGAAGTATATGCAT
Organism: Myxocyprinus asiaticus; assembly: GCF_019703515.2. NCBI lineage: Eukaryota > Metazoa > Chordata > Actinopteri > Cypriniformes > Catostomidae > Myxocyprinus > Myxocyprinus asiaticus. Next base: position 23,711,138 of record NC_059373.1, read on the forward strand.
GATTACGCATTATTACACTCACACTCCATGATAACTAACTCTCCTAGCACAGAGGCCAGAGCAGGTCATCCATAGTTTATTCTCTCTAGCATAGTTTTGAGGGTCATTTAGCCGCAATTACTCAATACTTAGTTACAGTTAAGAGGCTAAATAACTAAAACAATTATTGTAATACACTTTTTTATTAAAATGTCTTGTCAATGTTAAAAATCGTGTATGCCTTTAATCCATGGAACTTGTAACATAAAAAAGCTAATTTGAAATGTGTTTAATAGCTTGTTGTAAAATGTTACTTGATTAACAATTCATGATGACGAACCTCTGTTAGAATCACTTCAATACATTTTACAACTGACTATAAAATGGCCTCACCTCAACAAACGTACAAATTGCCCATGCACAATTAGAAATGACTAAATATAAAATAGCCTACCAATGTTACCAGATGCAGATTCATTCATTGGAGAGAAACAGAATCAGTCTGTTCCACATTAATTCTGGACAACCTGAACGATCAGAGACATTTATCTCTGAGGTGGTCCAAAGTGTGACTCATGCATTTTACTGAAGTCTATCTGCATAATTCAGAGAGAGAGAGAGTGAGAGAAAATAAAAACAGCATGTTTTCCCAACTCAATCTCATGTTAACCTCATAATAATTCTATTGAGTTAAACAGATGGCAAAATTGTAAGAAGTCATTTGAGTTGGCTTGTACAAAAACATACAGCTTTTATTCCCATATAGAGAATTCAACCAACAACAAACAAGTCTAAATCCTAACCCAAATTCCAATCCTAAACCTAACCAAGATTTAAATTTTTACCTTGAACAGGAACTGGGGCTGGGCTCCAAAGAAGTATCTGCAAAGTAATCCATATGTTTCGAATACTACATTTCAAGTACTCTATATGATAGCCTTCAAATCTGGTCTATTCAAATCTGTCATGGCATGCTTATGATACTTGCAAGAGCTACTTTGGTTTTGTACACATACACTGGAAGCCACACTCATTGGAGGAGAAAAACAAAATCAAGTGTAAACTTCATTGGTTTTTGTGTATGGCCAACATGGTAAATTTGAATGTGGAAGATTTGAAAGCTATCATACGGCTTCAGAAAGGACTTGAAATATAGCACATGGCACGAATGGTACTTTTTTCCATTGTTGTTTGTTTTCTCGAGCTCTCTTTCAATTATGTGAAAATAACAGCAATATATATACAGTATATATATATATATTTGGTTTTCATTGGAAGAAAGGAAAACATACAGGTTTGTTATTACCTACAGGTTATTGAAGATCTGTTATTTGTATTGAAAAAGTAAACATGGAATGATTAACTTAAGAACATTGACTTTCTTAAAACAATATTCATGGTGCATTACAAGTTAAGCTCAGTCGACAGAATTTGTGGCATAAATATAATCATTTAGAATTTCCCTCCTTTTTTTAAAAAAAAGGGGGGAAAAGGCTTTTGGAGGGTTTAAAGGCAGAAATGTGAAGCTTATAATTTTATTAAAACACATGATTTCTTCTGTTAATTACTCATATATTATTTGAGAAGTTGCTTAAATTGCCGTTTTTACAGTTGTTTCAGGGTTTTAGGGCTTACGCCATTGTAAAATTGTAAAATTGGATATCATTTTACACAGAAAAGGTTAGTAAGCAATTTCATCACACTAAAATCATGTTAACACGCAAATTGTTTATGTCTTGTGGCTATACTTTTGAAACAGTATGTTAATGTTATGCATTGGCCCCATTTACTTCCATGGTAAGTGCCTCAATTTAACCTAGATTTTGATAGATAGATAGATAGATAGATAGATAGATAGATAGATAGATAGATAGATTTTTTTTTTTTTTTTTTTTTGATATAGCTATACATTTTTGTACAAGCTAACTTGTACGATATCTTACTATTTTGCCAATATACTTTATAATGTAGCACACATTGCTAACTCAAGCCTCCCAGTCAATATAATGTGATATAATCTGAGTTCTGCCAAGCTTATACATGTGTATAGATTTACTATTTACTAAGCATAGATTCCATGACAGAATTTCTCTCTCTACATGTTCACTCTGTGTAACCTTTGTGTTTCTGCCGGTGCAGAGGATGTCCAGAGCTGACTGGGGTTTTCTGGAGCACCTGTTAGAGGAGGGTCAGGAGTACTCGACAGGCATTGGGCGCGTGTGGCTGACCGTGCTCTTCCTTTTCCGTATGCTTGTGCTTGGCACAGCAGTCGAATCTGCATGGGACGATGAACAGTCTGACTTTATCTGCAATACCAAACAGCCTGGCTGTGTTTCCGTTTGCTATGACAAGGCCTTCCCCATCTCTCACTTCCGTTACTTTGTTTTGCAAGTCATTTTTGTCTCAACACCAACCATTTTCTACTTTGGTTATGTGGCCCTGAGATTAAAAAATGAAAGGAGCCAAGAGGAGAAGCCAGAAGTGGGTAGAAGCCAAAGACATGGAAAAAACAATGACCATAAGCTGGATGTAATAGTAGAGGAAGATGAAGAAAAGGAGGAGAAAAGAGTTGTGAAGAAAGGTAAAGTTGCAGGGCCTCCAAAGCTCAAAGGGAGACTGCTGTGTGCTTATGTGACTAGCATAGCTCTAAAGGTTCTTCTCGAAGTTGGCTTCATTGTGGGTCTATGGTTCCTTTATGGATTTGTAATTGAGGCCAAGTATGAGTGCCAAAGGTTTCCCTGTCCTCATACTGTGGACTGTTTTGTCTCACGACCCACAGAAAAAACTATCTTTACCATCTACACACAGGTCATCGCTGCAATCTCTGTTCTCCTCAATGTTGTGGAGCTTTTCCATTTGCTTCATCTAGCGGTAAAACTTCGATTAGAGAAGAGATATCAGGCTGAAGAAGAGATCAATAAACTTATTCGGAGGACTCGTTCTAGAACAGTACCAGCAAATGCTCAGATAGCATCATCTGAGGAGAGAAACAATGTCTTTCTCCCCACAGTAAATGGTGGCTACCCTGTATCAGGGTTAAACTGGGACAACAGAGATCCTCATTCAGCAGAGGACGTTCTCCCTAGTTACCTAAACTGCATAAGCAATATGAAACCTGCTACAAATCTCCACAAAAAACATCATAAGACTGACAGCAATGGCAAACACTCTAAACCAAGACATTATGTTTGAGGTGCAGAAAATGTGAACCAGGGCTTCATTTTGGGGGTATTACAATGAGGGATTAGACATATGTAAAGAACCATTAGTGGTTTACTGTCCATTTGAGAGCCATTTCCTTTGTTTAGATAGACAGGGAAATGGGCTGTGCTTTGGGATGAACTGTCTTTTGTGATCAGTGGCCAGATACAGGGGCCCTCTCAAACACTGATTAGTTCTGAGAAGCTCATGGTCAGGAAATACTCGAACCACTGAGCCCGAGAGAAACAAGAACAATGGCTAAAAATGCTAAAACAAAGTGGTTGTTTGAAGTCAAGTACTGAATATATGATGCATATGGTACAGCAAAGATAAATACCGTACTGTATCTGAGACCAAAGTCAACTATGTGCCAATTAATTGTATGTCTTCTATTTAAAATGTATTTAAATTTATTTTTATATTGTTAATTGTAATTCATTCAATATTTAATTTCTCATGCTTTAAACTACTCAGTGTGTATAACATAACTTGCCATTTAAGCATCTTTCATTGCCTACTAGCTCACCCATAATTGCAAAATGTGCAACTATATGCTACGAATGGTATACAGTAAGTCCAAAAAGTTTTTAAAACCACACTTAAAAATTATGAATGACTTTAAATTATGTAACAAAATTTCAAACCAAGTGGCATCTATCTTTAAGAAATATAGCATAACTACACCTTTCAAGAAAAACATTTCACAAAAATACGTTTGAAATTATAAATAATAGACATGGGTGGCACTTATGGTGGGCTACCCTGGCTTAAGCTCTAATGTTTTTATTATCTTGTAGAGATGTCAAAAGTACCAGTACTTTGGTATAAAGTCAAAACTAGAATACAAATAATGTTTAGTAATGATACCGGTCTTTTTACAGTACAGATAATGCCAAATATCGACTCAGTTCGATACTCATACACTGTCTGGTAGCTGCTTTCCAGCATGCATGCAAGAAGAACAATGTTTTTATGCACCTATTTTAGCTTATATACACCCAACAAATAAAATAATTATAAAAACTCAATTGTACACAATGTGAGTTAAACTACGGAAAGCTTAAAGGGATCAGACATTTTTGTTTTAATCATGTTTTAAAGAGAAAGTGTTAAAAGCATACAACCTCTGATCTTCTGAGTGTATCTGTGGCTGAGGGAAAAGTTAGTGAGATTTTTATATTTACTTCCAGTAATATTTAAAGATTTACTTTATATAAATGACACAAGTTTTAACATTTAAACTTTTAATATAAAGTGGATTATTTTCCAATATTTCATTCAAAAATGGACCAATACAAGGAGATCTGAGCTAAGTCCTAAATATCCACTGTTCCAAAATGAAGACAAAAATGATTGTTGTGACACTTTTTGTTTGTCAAACTTTAGTTTAACATATTGATGAACTATATGTGTAGTTACTCTGCTAGGACACCTGTGTGCACTTCAGGGGAACTGACTTCAGATCTACTAAAAATCCCCTTGACACCAGTTTGTTAAAAGTCATAGGAAAAATGACTAAGAAATAAGAAGTTAGCTCTATGAAAAGCTCTAACATAATTTGTTTGCAGATTACATATTTAAGTGTGACTTAAAGGGATAGTTCATGCATTTACTCTCACTAATGCCATCCCAGATAAGTGACACACAACCAAAGATTTTAGAAGAATATTTCAGCTCTGTAGGTCCTTACAATGCAGATGAATGGTGACCAGAGCTTTGAAGGTCCAAAAGGCAGTATAAAAGTAAAATATAAGACTAAAGTGGTTAAATCTATGTCTTCTGAAGCAATATGATATGTGTGGTTGAGAAAAAATATCAATATTTAAGTCATGTTTTTACCATAAATCTCTACTTTCACATTCTTCATCTTTTGTTTTTGGCGATTAGCATTCTTCATGCATATCACCACCTACTAGGCAGGGAGAAGAATTTATCACAAAAAAGGACTTAAATATCGATCTGTATCTCACTCACACCTATCATATACTTTGAGCATACATGGATTAAATAACAGGAGTCATATGGATTACTTTTATGCTGCTTTTATGTCCCTTTTGGAGCTTAAATGTTTTGGTCACCATACACCTGCATTGAATGGACCAACAGAGCTGAGACATTCTTCTAAAAATTTAACATTTGTGTTCAACAGAAAAAAAGAACATCATACACATATGGGATGGCATGAGGGTGAGTAAATTATGAGAGAATTTTTACTAAGTATCCAAAAGTGTCTTAATATTTTTGAGCAACAAATTAGCAGCCAGAGTACTTGATACATTCTAAAACACTAGAACTGGAAAGTAAAATACCGAAAATGTATATGAACAGATGAGAAAAGTACTTAATTGCCTCACGTTAGTGTATAAGTAGCTTTGAGGCCACGCTGCTACTGTATGTTCAATTTTCTGTCTTGTCATGAGTGCAGCATTTCCCACAAAAATACTTTCCAGCAATTTTTGAGCTGCTTCAACAATGATAAGCAGTTAACTGTAGTAGAAAAAAGGGAATGACAGGTAATCTAAAAGGTGGGACAGTTGCTTATGAATTTCACCAGCTGACATCAGGGATCAAATCAAAACAATATAGTGAAGAAAAAAAAGAAGATTTTTTTTTTTTTTTTTTCAAAAAACACCCTCAAAAGGTATGTTTTGCTGGCTAATGGAAATCATGTTTTATTAGGGGGTGTTATCTGCATAGCTGGGCTGCAGTCTATGAAAGATTAATGAGTCTTGTGCTTGTGGGGTTGCCAACCATAACCTGTAGTCTTTGCCCAATGCATAGTTCTCAGACCACCTGTCACCTCTTGTCAGTACAAGGCTTCAGAGGTGCTACACAAGATGTGTGGGTCAGTGAACAGCTGGTGAGGGCAGTCCCCTTTAGTTGCTCAGTAAAGAGAGAGACAGTGCACTAGGCACCTCTCTCATTCTGTATCAAGCTCTTTCTCTCCCTGTTTACTATTTGATAAAGTCATTCAGGGTGCAACAGAGTAGTTCTTGAGCATTTCCATTTGTTTTTCTTCAACATAACACCTACAAAAGCTGAATTGTGCCCTTTAGCAAGTAGTGAAACTGTTCTGTTAAGTAAATCTTTGTTGCATTGCCAAGTGTGGTTTAATGTGCACACACATGCATCAAATAGACAAGTAATTTTGCTTTACCTAGACAAACAGATGTGTGCCATTTTAGCTCCAAAAAAAAAAAACAAACAAAAAAAAAAGTTTTCATGGATGCCTGCTTATTTTGAGTCATTAAGAGGTTACTTTGCCAAATACATTTTTTATTTTTTTTTGGACTAAGGTCATTCTATTTGTGAAACTCAGCAGGGACACAGCCAGCCTGCTTGCCTTTAGGTGATTTGCACAGTTGCACCAATGAAAATGAGCTGCGACTCTTTCTGGCCTGTTTCCTGCATACTGATATTGTCGTGCTTACTGCTGATGCATTTCCCTTTCCCTGCTTACCAGCAGTCGTTTACACAGGCACACAGGACAAACAAACAGGGTTTAAAACAATCCACAAAATGTATGTTCATTTAGATATATGGAGCATCATCTTGTGCTGGGTTTGGGCTGTGTGTTTGGTGTTTTCTGGATGCAAGGTGGTTTCGAATGGTCAGACAATCTGCTTCCCAAGGGTAGTAATCCTTGAGTGCCAACTTTTGTTTCTCTAGGGGTTCTAAAAGCTGCAGTATAAAGCAAATGTGCCAATGAATGTGGTGCAAAATGGTTAAATTGTACTTCCTGCCAGCTGAAATGATTAAACCCCCTTGTCTTCCCAGTGATAGCCATAACAAGAACTCACAACTCCATAATAGGAAAATACAGGCCTAAAAATAATGTTTAGTCTAGTTATCAATGTACTGTTGAAAATGAGTGTGCTTGTGTTCACAACATGTAGAATGTTAAGAAATTACTTTTACAGATTAAAATGGCCTTTAAAATATCTATCTACCTTATTTTTGATGGACACGAAGGCCATGAAACAGTCACCCAGATAAAAAGGTGTTTAAAGTTTTCACAATGTTTTACTCTATTTTAAGTTGAAAATTGGTTGAGATGGCACTGGATAACATTAACACAGAATGTAAAAGTGATGTAGAATTAACATAAGAATGTAACATTGATTCAGGAATGTTAACATTGACATTTTGTTGAAATTTCAACATTGATTCAACATAAGTGAGGCATTTACAATGGAAGTAAATGGGGCCATTTTATGGAGGGTTTAAAGGCATAAATGTGAATCTCATAATTTTATATAAACACATAAATTATTCTGTTAAAAATTGTTTATTATTTGAGCTGTAAAGTTGCTTAAATTGTCCTTTTTGTGGCAGTCTACTAAATTACCGGGATTACAGTGTTACATCGTCATGGAAAAAAAGTTGTAAAATTGGATACAGCTTTACACAAAAAAGGTTAGCAAACAATTTTATCACACTTAAATTATGTTAACATGCATTTTGCATATGTCTTGTGGCTATTCTTTTGAAAAGGTGAGTATTTTAATGTTTATGGATAGGCCCCATTCACTTCCATTGTAAGCGCCTCTATAACCCAGATTTAATGTTTTGTTTTTTTGTTTTTTTATTTACTTGTATTCAACAGAGGGTGCAAAAGTGATATAGAACCAAAATCTTTGTTACAATTGTTACATTAATTCAGTAACATTAACACTGATTTAACTCTGATTCAATGCTTGCTTGCTGTCTGGGATAAAAAATAAATTAAAAAGCCATATACTAAATGTTTGTGTCAAGCCATAATTGTAATATTGTAGTCTATGTTGATTCATAGAACAAACACTGTTGCTCTCTGGCCAGACACATAGTTAATCAGACGCTTAATTTAGACAATTAGGAGGAAATGGGCTTGTATCTGCTTCCTGATTCTTCCATTGGTCACTCCAGGGATTAGCTAAAACGCTTGTTCACCCCCACAATGGATCAACTTTGAGCATTGTTACATTGTTTATGGAAAGATCCCACCTGCAGCTGTTTCAGGATATTATGGTCAACTTCTCAAACCATGAGTTATGTATATAATAAACTAGATTTTTATATTTTCTTAATAAGTATGAGCTGTGAGTGGTGCTTGCTAGATGATGCAAGAGTGATGCTGTGTGGTTACTAAGGTGTTCTGAGTGGTTTTAGTGTATTACTATGCTGTTGCTAGTGTGTTGGTGGGTGGTTGCTCACAGAGTCAAGAGACAGGAAACAACTTTAAACAAATGTAGTTACTCAATACATAATAATTTATGCAATACAAATGACTGATATATGTCAATAACTTGTAATACGCTTCCCTCCTCTCGTTCCAAACCTTGTTGTTTTCTTTCTTCTGTGGTACGCAAAAGTTCTTTTCCTATTAAAATCATTGTTAGGTGTAGGGTTGGCTTACTTTATTTTGCCATCTTGCACCATTATGTCTGCTTGTAATGAGACCAGGTTGGTCACTTCTTCAGTATTAAGCAATGTCATTTTTTAAGCCATTTTGTCATGCACAAGGCAACAATCACAAGTTTGTTTACTTTGAAAACTAATAGCACAACTCTCCACAACAAGCTGCTTGATTTTGGGTATCCTTAATGTCTGAAGCACAAATGTTCCATTGAGTTACGCATGTTAGAAGTTCAAATTCCTAACCTTAATTTTTAGAAATAGTAATACAATGTTTGCCTCATCAAGCACCACTAATAAACAGAAAATTGGTAATTATAACTTTAATACATAATTTCATATGATATGTGAACTGTTCATATTGTTTGACTGAACCGAAACTAATGTTTGATGTACAGTGTACGTAGTTTGCTTCTTAATCCAGATAAGGAATTTATTATTTTGTACACACAGTAGTTATAAGGCAGAAATATGAGTCATCATTAGAGCATCTTGACTATAAACCATGAATCACAGTTTGGGTACTTAGATGTTAAGCCTCCAGCAATGCTCAATAATGAAACTTCTAATGAAGATCAATGTATGATGCATGCTGCAAATGGTGTGTGTATATATATATATATATATATAAAACATCATCAGGCACTTATGATATTTTTTAAACCACCAATATTACATTTCTTTGTTTTTTTTAAAAATCCATTATTGAGGTTAATTCCATCATAAATGTAAGAAGCAGCCCATGGTTATTAGAATTCCATGATTATTTCTTGAAGAGAATAAACAGGAACAATAATGTCTCCATGAGGTAAGTTCAGCACAACTGAATATTGAAAACTTTTTTTTTTTCATCAAAAGTTTAAAATCTGGGATTTGTTTCAAAGAAACCTGGACATAAACAAAACAAATTGAAATAAATATGTCTAGCTCACTGATCAAACAGACATTGACTATGTTAACTCCTTTGTACAAAAGGCCAGATTTCCTTGCTTCCATTGAAGATGCGTTTTGGAACATTCTCAAATTATGCTGAATAACATGGATCTTTAAGTTTTGCACAAACTTGTGGAGCTCATATCAGCTCGAGTGCATGCTGTCATTACATAAAAATGGGGACATACCAAATACAAAGACGTGTATATTTGTTTAATTAAACTTTTCACTTAAATCTTTATGCTTATAATGCACATCGTAATGGTAAAAAAAAAAAAAAAGACGCATTTTCAGTAGGGGTCTCAGATTTTTGGACTCCACGGTATTGCCAAAATACATTGTAGGACATGATATTTTCACTTTTCACAGAGTCATATCCATTATGTTATCTTGAATGGGACAGTAAGTATTGATAAGCCCCAAGAGGCCCATGTATAGGGAAATGGAAGTCAGTTTTTATTTTAACTGAACAGGTTCAAAGAGGTACAGGACAAGCTGGTTGTGGGAACTGAACAGTGAAGTCCATGGGAAAGGGGAGGATTTTGAGTGTCTCTCCATTGTTTCTGTTGCTGATGGGAATCTTGCTAGTGAATAATGATGCTGTATTTGTGCAAGCAGCCTGTACACATCCTGACTAAAGGGGTAAGATAGGGCGGCAGGCGTCACTCCTTTTTCCTATCACTCAGGAACAATGGGGCTGTTTTGTCCTCAGAAACAAATGAGCACCTTTCCTGCACCAAACCCACTGTCTTCTACCTGGTTAGGCACAAACAATCCAGTCAGCACATCCTCTCTCACAAACTTATAGCCAGGAATAGAAGTAGGACCAAATACAGCAGGTCATCTGACCCCCACATAGGCAATGGCATTCTCATATGGTTGCATAATCAGCTAGACTCTGTTTAACAAAAAATAAATAAAAACACCTAAGCAACTACAATGATTGCTTTCACTGATCAAAGGAAACCTAGACATTATCTCAGAAAAGATGGACCCTAACAGTCTTCTCCATATAGCCCAATTATAGATGTTAATGTCATAAGCTCTGCTAGATTGAAAGTTGTACATGAGAGAAAGGGTTTATTACTGGCATTAAACACAAAAGAGGCTTATCCAGTGCTTTATCTGCACGATTTCCTGGTATATCTGCTATAAATTGCTAGGCCCACATGGAATCTGCAGTATTTGGATGCCAGTCATTCACACAGTTCTGCATACCCCCAGCAAATGTGTTTTGTAATTTAATATTTTATCAGACCTGTTTAACACATTTTACCATGTTTGCATCCATTCTGCAAATTTCACAGATTTTCCACCAAAATGAGCACAGAAACTCCAAAAAATGTCTGCAGATTAAGTTTCGGTTAGTCAGTTTAGGTCAGTTTTAGGTCAGAATTAGATTAAGCATAGGTTTACTGTGGTTAAGGTTAGGTTAAATGGATATATCACCCAAAAATGGAAACTGTCTCATCATTTACTCACCCTCGTGCCATCCCAAGTGTGTATGACTTTCTTTCTTCAGCAGAACACATTTGAAGAAAGATAGAAAAATATCTCAGCTCAGTAGGTCTTTAAAATGCAAGTGGATGGTGATCAGACCTTTGAAGCTCCAAAAAGTCAGAATAATCATCATCCATATGACTCCAGCAGTTAATGTCTTCTAAAGGGAGACGATCGTATTGGTGCAAAAAAAAAAAAAAAAAAAAAAAATATATATATATATATATATATATATATATATATATATATATATATATATATATATATATATATATATATATATATATATATATATTTAAGTACTTTTTATGCTGACTGTCTGATTTTTGGAGCTTCAATGGTCTGTTCACCATCCACTTGCATTTAAAGACCTACTGAGCTGAGATATTTTTCTATCTTTCTTCAAATGTGTTCTGCTGAAGAAAGAAAGTCATACACAATTGGAATATCATGAGTAAATGAGAACATTTTCATTTTTGGGTGAACTATACCTTTAAGAATAGGTTTACTGTGAACTAGTATGATGTTGTGTAAACATTTTAAGTCCTATTTAATGCCATTATTTTCATTAATGCCTTTATTGCAGCAAACATAACCTTTTATAGAAAGCTGTTTTGGCCAGGCAAATCGATGATGATTGGTATCAGCCTTTATGCATTTTGCTGATGTACATCTAGACCAGCAGTCATAAAGTTTTACTAGCTTTTTGGCAGCAGTGAAGCAAAACTTTTGTTGGAATAATGTAAAGGTTACATCTTTCCTGTTTTGTTTTGTTAATTAGGCTGCATACTGTAGGGAGGGAAACAAATGTGTGGCAGAACTGTGCATTTGCATTCAAATGTCATAGAAATCTTTTCACATATACACAATTGCTCTGAGAAACAAAGCACTAGGAGTTACTAATGTCCTTAATTACATTTATTATATGGAATTAAATTATATTACAGTGCAGGGATAAACTGCAGTGACAAATCAAAATATTCGGACCCAGTATTTTCAACAGACCTCCCTCACAATTTAGCACATAAGAGATTTTGTGCAATTATCAGTCATTTTTAACTGACACGTTGAAAACTGAGGCAAAACTAGGCATCTTACATTCCTAACTATTCACTGTGCTTATTATTACTAATTAGCAGAATATTCTATTAATGAGTGAGCTTTTCTAGACACTCTGAATCTCTTTTATTCACCAAGTTCAAACTTCTTAAACACTTTCTAATCCCACTGCAAGTATTGCCTTGCATAGATGCACTTTTATTCAAACACACACACAAACATTACAAATGTGATCTTTCTTTCAGCTTCAGTCTCATGAGCATCAGTCATGGAGCATACACAGAAAACTTAACAAAGCTTTCCAAGTTAGAGCCTGGGCTATGCAGTCATGTGTCTGTGTGCCTAAGGGCACAAAATAAATATTACAAAGTCACAAAGAAAGATAGTTTTAAAAATTCTTTCAGCAGTCAATTTCCATCTGCTGGCGTGGTAAATATTACAACACAAGTCCCCATGTAATTAGGGTGACAGAATGATCCCACAAATTCAGTTTGTTCTTACGCTTCCCAAGTTCTCATCTCTGGAGACATGCAGTAGGACAAGGTGAGACAAAATTGGATTTGAGTTGGCCAAGTTGCACTTCATCACATGGTATCTTGTAGAATTTCATGACACTTATTAAAACTTAACTCTTTTCTGGTCTGTTTCTCTCCAGCACTGCCCTTGGGGTGAATTCCAGCTTGTCCTTTAGGCTGAGGACCTGTGTGACATCTCGACCTGTCAGGTCCTCTAATTTTCTATCCTCTCGTAGTTCGGCAATACCTCGCTCTTCTCCTGGGGCGTTAGGAGTGCCCCTGATAAACCACTCAAGGTGGTATCCAACAGCTCCCACAACAAAGGCCACTGGGAAGGTCACATAGGGTGCATAGGTGCGCATGGCAGTCCAGATCACTGGCCACATGGTTGCAGACTCAGAAATACAACAGAATAAATAAATTAATTAATAGGTAATATAACTTTGGCAAGCTGATAATGTAGGCGTCATTAAGAAATAATCATAAAATCATGTTAACGTGTCCAGCTACCCGTGTTTATGTAACTCCACGGAATTATTGAGGAGTCATGTAACCTAACAAGGGTACCGGTGTCTCATGAGCTGTGAACTGGCATACTAAAACGAAAAATTTCTAAGCAGATATGTCTCATAAACCACAGAGAAATGCGGCTTTGTGCGTATTGTTTCAAACATTTCATAAAATGAATCACGCTTGTGTTTATAGTTTCTCAAGAACCTACCTCTATCTCCAGTCAGTTCCACTTCTTGCCACCTTGCGTCATTCCGTACGGCAAACTGATTGGTTAAATCTGAAACGTCAGAATGACGTTATCATGTTTCATTCGTTCAGGAAAAACAAACAAAAAACGTAATGTTTACGGTACAGACCGTTTTCTTAAAGCAATGCTGACACCCAGTGTCCATTTCTCAAACGTACGCTGTGATCACTTTAATCCTTAATTGTTATTCTGCCTTTGTGCTTAATTTTATTAATAATAATAATAATAATACACATTGTACCATGATTAGAATTTTTTCTTCTTCTTCACATTATACATTTGGGATTTATTGTGCTTAATTTTCACAACAATAATGCCACAATAAAATAAATAAACAAACTTAGATGGTCCTACAAATACTGTGATGGGCTGGCCACCTGTGCAGGGTGTTTCCCTGCCTTTGGCCCGAGACAGCTGGGATAGGCTCCAGCCCTACCCGCGGCCGGATTAAGAACTGAGAGGCCCATGGGCCGGTACAACGTGGAGGCCACCCATGACGTGACTACGTTCACCTTTATGCGCTTCTGGACGCTTGACAGATTTGGTTGGATCTTTTCAAACAGACGGAAGAAAAGTTTGTAGCAATGTCTGACACGGCCAATTATGTTCTTTTTAGTTATGAACCGATCCAAAATCATGCGTTATTAATAGGGATGTGCATAGTATTCAAATACCAAAATCACTATTCGGTTATTCTGCACGTGTATAGAGGTCTTCAACCCGATCGGAGCTCGACAAACCATCAGGTTTTGTGCCAGGCTCGGGTCAGTTTATCAAGCAGGCTATAGGGTGAGTTACGGGCTGTTCACACCTGCGTCTGCGCTGTTTTTCTATGTAAACACGCACTGGACGGACGTCTCTGATCGTTGCGCCGCGCCACAACTCAGGACCGTCTAATTTGTTTTAGACACTACATTAAGTTTAAAAGAACTTTAATATTTATAAACGCATCTCGAGACAGCTGTGTTCTGTTTCATCATTTGTTGCGCTGCATCAGCGCTGGTGTCACACATCGACATTCTGATGAAGTTCAAGTTGCAAAGAGGACTTAATGTGACTGTTACACATGATTCCAGATTATTTTACTACTGGCACAGTTTCAGCGCTTGTTAAACAGTGAGCCAATGTTTATTCACTAAGACAGTTTCTTAAGTGAACACACACACACACACACACACACACACACACACACACACACACACCCTTCTTTTAGTAAATTGGTCAATGGTTTAAAATGGAACAAATTAAAAAAAAAATGAGTTCCTTTTAATTTAGATTGTTTTAATAGTAAACAAATCAATGAGGGGAAAAAAGCAATATTCACCTATTATAATTTTATTTGAAATAAAAAGGGGGAAGGTGGAGAAAGCATAAATATTAATATACAAACTAAAGCATACAACAATAGCTTTTGGGAGAAAAAGGCAAAACAATAATTTGCATTACAAATATTTAGAATTTCAAAACTTATATTAAAAAAAATAAAAATGTTCATCTGGGCATCATTCAACACTTGATTTAATGTGAAATATTTGTCATACTCATGTAAATAATGCTTCTTGCATGGCTAATAGCATGTACCATTGACATTTTTGGCATTAGTGTTGGATATATTGTATCTGTCTAAAGCAGACAAGCATATTATAGGTAGTCTGTAGCGATACGTACTATATTTTGGCTTGCTGGCAATGCTTAATGAACACAGTGGTTTCGCAGCTCAATGTGGTGAAATCTAGGTAACCTGCAGTGGAAGGCACTATTGAAAGGACAATGGTCTTCAACCATTAGCAGAATCAGGTCTTCTCCTTGATTATTTAAACAGTATTTTACATCAGTCTGGTAACGGCACCAGACAGAAAATCTTCATAACTCAGCCGCACATTTCCAGTCATGGCGGTGTCTTTCTCGCGGAATGCTTGCGTCATGCTCTGGAGCTGGGTGCACACCTGAATGAAGCGGTCCAGTTGGAGAACCCCATTCACACCACCAGGCGCAGAGAAACGATTCACCAGTTCCTGAATGAACTGAGGACTCAGATTGTAGCCCATCTGAGATAATGCTGGAGGATAAGGAACACAGATAAATAAAACATTACAACCTAACATTAAAATTCCAGAATTCTTTCCCATCCAATGAGATCTGTGATGCTTCCTATGACTAACCACTGGTTAGTAATAAACATGATTAGTAGTGGGTTCGACAATGTTAAAAATAAAAACACTCTTAATTATATCCCATCAGTTAAATATGCATAAAATGAGTCAGCAACAAATAGTAAATGAGTATGGCTAATTAACAATGCTAGAAGGACTTCTTTTAAATGAAGCCTCCAAAGTTCCCTAAATGCCCTATTTATTTCACTCTCTACAGACCCCATAAAACCATTCAAGCATTGTTTTTGTATCTATATGTTTGCAATGTTTTCTCCACTCTGTCCCTCACCTATAGTCATCCATGCACTTTCACGGCTATTCACACCTTGATAGCTACAACTATTAAATATTCCTCTAGCAGTCATGAATGGCCTTGTTCATTCAAAATCAATCAATATAAAAGAGACTGCAAGATAACGGCAACCATTGTTGGGGTTATTTTAAGAGCGCTTTCCCATGATGCCTCAACAATGAGATCCCCCTTACAAATAATGCAGTGTTCAATTGCACAGGATTACATGGAAAATGGGTTTACAGCAGAGAACAGTGAATGCTGCTACTTGTGTGTGTGGGATTCAGAGATGAATTACATGTATATATTCCTGGAAATTTAACAAATTTGAGCAGTTAAGGTGATTCTTTTGCCCTTTGTGCATTTTCATGGTACTGTGATCTACAGGCTGATAACTAGTTTTTTCTACAATACCAAAATAAGTGTTATGATTTGTTAATCAATTAATGCACACTGACACCTTTAACGTTTTAGAGTACGAAATCAGTGGAAACGTTTTGCGTTTAGTGTTAAGTTTAGGTATAAACATTGTCCAAGCCTTTGTAGCATAAAATGGTAGGTATCTATGATTACTGCAGGGTTCCCACTCTTTTCAACCAATGAATTTCCATGACTTGAAAGATCATTTCCATGCCCAAACATTTAGCCTTCCATTCTGAAAATGGCACAGAAATCACATAATCGCAAATTTGTAAAAAAAACAAAACCACACCATTGTTTGATAAATTCAACTGAAAACATTTAATTTTAAATTTAATCCATACAAACACATAGCATGAATCCTAAAATGGGCGAGGATTAGCAGCACATCATCGTCTCTAAGGGTGTTTTCACACTTTTTTCGATTGCTTGGACCACACACAGATTCGTTTCCTCGCCCCTCCCCCTGCACCCACTGGTCTCTGTTCACATTATATTATTTTGGTCCGAACCGCATTCCGATTGAGTCATCAGCATGAGTACAAATGGCAGCTGTTTATCACTGTAACTAGGCAACAACTCAAGAAGACATCAGCTTCACTGTTATTAAAGTATTCATCTCTTTGGATTTACCACCAAAACTTTACCAGCACAAAACGACAGTTGTGTTTGTCTCCCACGGATGAATTGAATGTGCAATGATGTGATGAAAATTAGCGTTTGTCTGCCACGAGCCCGTGGACGCGTTGCAAGAGATGTAAAGAATGTGAGCTGCTCTCTGAAGGGGATTTATTTAGACACAAGCAGGTGTGAGAAATGTATTATACCATAATAATTGCGATCGGGAGCCTGCAAAGACGCAAATTATACGTCATCACAAGTGGTTCATTTTAGGGCTGGGCGATAGGACGATGTAATTGTATATCGACGATATCTTACAAAGAACCCGATGCTGACTGCCACACTCAATTGACTGAAGATGATCGACAATATCGGGAAATGGAAAAACCAAGGATCTGGGAATCAGCAAATATATTAAACAGTAGCCCAAGGTGTGTATTTAGAACCCATGGGAATTTATTAGGCTTTATTATTATGATTATTATTATCTTTACATTTATAATTGTCTTTAGTTCTTAATCTTTAGGCTATTAGTAATTTTTCACCTGTTGTCATTGATGTATACTTGCGTGATGGCAAATGCGGTCATTGGAGACGGTCTGGATTTGGGGAGGTGGTTATATATATATACGATTTTTAGTTATTTTGTTAATATTTTAATTACTTGAATTTAGAAATGTCTTTTTTTTTTTATGTTTTTCGTGTTTCAATAAATTAATTTAAAATTAATTTTCACTGACCCTCGGCGGGGGGGTTGACGATATAATCGTATATTGCAATATTTTTTAAGGCGACTCCCTAAAATATTTTTTACATATCGCACAGTCCTAGTTCTCTTCCATGATTTGGTACGATTGCATTTATATCAGCAGCGAAGTGTATTGGAGTTCACAAGAACCTTACCCCAGACCACTTCTTCAAGTGGACTCGGGTATGGTTCCCGGGCGCACACCCGAGTTCGGAAAACAGTGCTCACATTATCCAAACGAACCGAACTTTTATGTCATTCGAACCCAGGAGTGAATGCACCCTAATTGGTCAGGTATTCTAAACAGCATGATATATTTTAAACTCTTCACCATGTGTTTTTAATCCAGTGCAACATAACACCCTGGTTAAATATTTTAGGACAGAGCATAATAAAGAAAAATATATTAACTATAAAAAAAAATCCATGATTTTTCCATGACTTTTCCAGGCCTGGAAATCACAGTTTTAAAATTCCCTGATATTTCCAGGTTTTCCATGACCGTGGGAAGCCTGTTACTGACTGCTATTGTTGTCATCAATGCGTTAACATGCAGCCTTTATTCAAGTGCAAAAGTGTTATCTCGGATTCTCTTTCTTGATCTCTAATTCACTCACCCTGGTGCATCTCATTGCTGTTAATTGAACCGGATCGGTCCCGGTCGAACTGTTGGAACAGTGCCCTCCACTGCTGCAGAAACGTCCAGAGTGCAGAGAAACCAAATACATCTATACGTCCGGTTTTAGTCTTATCAAACATATCTGGAAATACAGACAAAGCACAGATTTCATATATTCCTTTAGCACTGAAGATGTTTTAAAAGACTAGTCTTATATTTGACAATGCAGTGTTCTGAATTTGGATATTTGGCAATATAAGAATCCATTAAACAATTTGACTGCTGTCAGGAGACAATGAAGATTTGGTTATTTTAACAAAAGTAACACTCACTGAGCATCATAATGCAGGTTTCGTCATTGAAGGTAGAGTTGTTGGAATTGATGAGGGCTTGCTTCAACTCCTTCTGGTTAATGTAGCCACTTCGATCTGTGTCCACAGATGAAAACCACTGGTGAGCCTCGGGGTTCACCCCAGGAGGAATGTTACCTACAACATAAAAACAAACTTTGTTAGGGGACACTCAAATAGAAAGTGCTTTGTGCTAAAAAAATTTAGAAGCATCACAACAAATAAAAGAAAACACCGGTGTCTCGAGGTGCGTTTAATGCTGAAGTTCTTTTTTAACTTGACAAGGCATGTAAAAAATGCAGTGCTCCTGTGTGAGCCGTGGCACAACTGTTAAAACGTTTGTCTAGTCTAGCGCATGTTTACGTAGAAAAACTATTTAAAAACAAATATGCATTCAGTGTGAACAGCCCCTAAGTGAGTTTACTGCAAATGCTTCTTCAACATACTCTGCCTGCTGTAATATAATTCAAAACAAATCACTTACTGATTAATTAGTACTTAAAGTTTAATCAGAAATAAAACTGCAACTCTAAATTAGACTACACTCTTTAATGGCAGTCTGGGAAAAATGAATGGGAAACAGTACAAGGCACTAAGTTGTCACTGATGTGTCATCTTGGTCCCAGGGGAGACAAGTATAACATGTCCAATTTGTTGGTCACTGTCTCCCTGGGGAGGGATAAGTACTGTTCATTGGACAGTCTTTGAATCTGACAGTCTTTCCCACAGGACATTACAACATAGTCGCCAACATAAACGCAGACAGACACTTACACATGTAACCCTTTGCTCAGGATTATCACACTCATCACTCTAATTCTCCCATGGGCACATTCTGTACTAGATCAGTACAAGCTGCTTCTGCCATTTTGCGGTGTGTCAGCATCATTCATTCAGTGAGGGGCTTATGACACAGCTGCAGTGCAGGAGGATCAAGGACCTTGTCTGCAGCACCTTCATAAATTCCTATCTTTCATTTTTTTTATGCACAGCCCTCGGCTACTGCACGCCTGATGGAACGGCAGCGTCTCTCGCTGTCCCACCTGCCAACCCTGACACTCAGACATCATCAGTCAGCCAAGCCTGGAGCTGCTGTCTGCCACTCCCGAGACTGTGTGGAAAAATTCACCTGCCGAACCAATATCTTTTACGGAGCATTTGCAGAATTGGTTCTGATGTATGAAGATGAGCAAAAACTTTGATAAAAAGAAATATATGCCAAACCATAGTCTTCAGGAGCAGAGCATACATCTCAGATGTGATTAGATTATTTTGCTACCACAAAACTTAAATTATTAATCATGATTAAATCTGAAAATCATTTAAGTGTGCAGTCTATAAACCAAAAAAGGGTAGGAGGGAACACAATGTATACAGTGGCACCAAAAAGTTTTTGGACACTTAAGCCAGACTTAAAAATGTATTCTTTTCACTGCATTAGATTAGATGGCATCTGTAAACAAACTTCTCTTTTTTAGCCACTTTTGCAATTACTGCTAACCAACTCGTCCCGAAGTCACTTTAGAGGATGTATGAAGGTAGTTTCCCTTGACCCCGTTTACACATGGTATTAAGGGTGTGTTCACACTTGTAGTTCGGTTCTCTTGGTCCGGACCAACAAAGAAAATGATACATTTAGTCCTGGTTCGCTTAGCGTTCACACTGGCATTTATAACACCGAACCTAAAGATACGAAACCAAAGGCATCAGGAAAAAGTCACAACCTGATTGGACAGCTTTTATGATGTATATTTTGCGACGGATCTTGCCGAACATCCAAAACAATGCTGGCTGCAGGGCGAAATGCGGTCGTTAGATTTACATATGTATATATGGTGGTATTTTTACCAGCTGAGAACAAACGAAGAGCTAATAAAATGTGTAAAGGAGTCAAAACAGCGCCAGGAATTCCTCCGTTGCACACACAAACGAAGATATGCTGCAAGGACGGCTGATGGCAGTTCCGACGCCTGTACTGAACTGTACTGGGCAACATAGCTCCTATGATGAGAAGAACCAGGTATGCTTGAGATCAGTATTAGGCAAATTACTTCCTGTTTTTGGTCCGTTTAGACATCTTTGGTCCATGCTGCGTTCATATATCAATCAAACCGCACCAGAGTTCGTTTGGAAGCGGACCGAGACCCACTATTCAGGCGGTCTCAGTCTGCTTGTTTGGTGTGCACCAAGGTTCGGATGGCAGCGTTCACACTTGTTCAAATGAACCACACTAACAAAACAATCGCACCAGAGTTCGTTTTAATCGAACCAAACCTGCCAAGTGTGAACACACCCTAAGACGTGTCTCAGGTGATCTGATCATATGTGGTTAGGCTAGACACATCGCTGTTTACACCTGGTCACTTAAATGCGTCTCCTCTGACCACTTCTGTTTGGATTTCGAGGGGAGGGTCCCTGATTTATGAAGACATAGAGTAACTGAGCTTGAAATCATGATCATGCCTAGAGACCGCAATAGCAAAATGTACAGTGAAAAAGGAATTATATTTTGGTTTGTTCTCATCCAAAACCTATTGGTCCGCTTCAGAAGACATTGATTAAACTACTGAAGTCATATGGATTACTATTATGCTACCTTTGTATGATATTTGGACCTTCAGAGTTCTGGCCACCATTCACTTGCATTGTATGGATCCACAGAGCAGAGATATTCTTTTATAAATCTTAATTTCTGTTCTACAGGAGAAAAAAAAGTCACATCTGGGATGGCATGAGGGTGAGTAAATGATCAGAGAATTCTCCATTTTTCGTGATCTATTCTTTTAACACAGGTGTCCTAGTAGAGTAAACAGAAGTGTAGTTCATCACATGACAATCAGAAAGTGTCCAAAAACATTTAGTCACAATCTATACTGTCTTGAACAGTATATTGGTTTAGAATTTAAAACTAAGCAAACTTATTTTCTTTTTGTGACATGTTGTGCATAAAATGTGTGCTTGTGCTATCTTTCTTTAAAATAAATGCCACTTGGTTTTTTACTTTCTAATGCAATGACATTCATATATTTTTAAGTGCGGTTTAGGTGTCCAAATACTTGGGATCACTGTACATGCATATAAACACTCAATAGATTTATTTTTATATTCTACAATATAATACTTAGCCCAGCTTATTGGAAATAGAATTGAATGCCTCTAACCTGCAGGAGCCTGCTGACAATATGGTCCTCCCTGGGGCTGTCCATAACCTCCGTAAGGGCCACCTGGAGCCTGACCGCCTGGAGCCTGACCACCACCGTACGGCGCTCCAGGGGGACCTCCTGGACCAGGTGGACCATAAGAGCTGTAAGGAGCTCCAGGTACAGCCCGTCCACCGTACTGTTGCCCTTGAGGGGCACCTCCATAAGGGGAACCACCATACTGTCCCCCAGCGGGGCCACCTCCATTGGGTGCCCCTGGAGGAGGGTGGTGTTGGGAACCACCCGGTCGATAACCCTTTGAATAACAAATGAAGAAAAACTAAATACACTACAATAAACATGAGTAACTCAATTCTAATTTCCTTTGTAGAGAATCATCGATACTCCTTAGTTTTAAAAGTGATAGCTCTCCCCAAACTGAAAGTTCTGTCATCATTTACTCACCCTCAATTTCCAAACCCCTTTGACTTTCTTTCTCCTTAGATGTTAGGCAGAATGAAAATCTCAGTCACAGTTTATTTACACTGTATGCAAAACTATATGCAATGAAAGTGAATGGAGACTGAGGCTTACATTCTGCCTCACATGTCGTTTTGTGTTCCACAGAAGAAGAAAAAAAGTCATACGACTTTAAGTAAATAACGACATAATTGTCATTTTTTCCGGCAAAAAACCACACTTACTACAATTATGGTTGTAATGTGCTATTAGCCACCACAGTCACCAAACAATAAATAAATACATTTTAAACAAAACTAAGAATGTTTAAGAAAGTTTCTAACACTGTTAGAAAGATAATATTAAATTATTATGGTTACATTAATAGTAGTACCATAAACTGTAGAAACTGGTATTTTGGTGGCAATTACAGTCACCATGGTTAACATCCAAAAGTGACACGATTCCATTCTGTACATTTGCTTTATGGTATTATGTAAGCTAAAATGTAATATATACGGTTATTTTTGCAATCTGATAAACGTCTGCGACATTTTATGTATTTCACATAAGAGAAGCTACCGTGCTAACTGACTAGCCTACAACATGGTTGTTTTTACAAAGTTTACAAGAGCGGAATCATCGGAACGTAAGCATCATGTACATTAACATTAAAAATTCAGACGATAAGATAAATACAAAATAATGAAGAACAGTAAAATATACATATAAAAGTAAAACAGCTAAACCCGGAAGACAGACTTTACCTGGCTGTATTGATAACTCATTCCGCGGAGAATCTTAGCAAATAGAGCGGTTTGGTTGTATTTTACGAAGGCCCGCCTCCTAACGCTGATTGGTGCATTTTGACGTTCGTCAGAGCCGCACCCTAACATATTTCACATGATTGGTTAAAACAATGGAAAATCTCTGACAGTAGAAACTGTGAGTCACGTGGAAAAAAGTAAGTAAAACTGACTCGTCACTGGAAATTGTCTTGTTAAGGTAACCATAAATATAGAGGAGGATGGATAGAGTTTTTATAATAAGGTAAGAGCATGCTTTTTTAATGTATAATAATAATAATAATAATAATAATAATAATAATAATCTAGTTAGCTAAAATTTCTTGAACATAAATAAGAACCCTTGGCACTGGCATTGACCACATAGACAACGTTTAAATATGTGATGATATGCTGCTTTAATATAATATAATATAATATAATATAATATAATATAATATAATATAATATAATATAATATAATAAATGATAATTATTATAAGGAAGAGCTGCAAATGAAGTCAAACTACTATGCAATGGGACACGACACAGTGTGTAGTTCCTTTTATTTAAAGGTGCTATATGCAAGATTGACAACAAGCGTTTGAAATGGGTACTGCAGTCCAAATTCAAAATATTGGAGAGTTGTCTGCCCCGCCCCAGACTCAAAACTCATGCGGGTTGCCAGAATGTTGACACGCAAATTACCCAACTCAGCATCAGTTTTAAAGGATTTCTGGGCTTTAAGCTACCTCCATCTTCCAAAGGCATCTCCAGTATTTATCCTTATTTTACGCCTCTGGTCATGGTGTTTTTTAGACTGATGGCGAGGCTTTTTCGGTCGGGTGGAATCTGTTATCTCTGATCCTGTTCGTTTGCTGGTTTCCATGGCTGCAGCACGCTGTGTCGTTTGCCTGCAAACTTGTTCAGATCTACTCTAAAAGATATAAGAAATAAAAAGGCAAAACGAATGTATAGAATACTTGAAACCTTTTCTCTTGTTAATTCATTTTAAGTTATCCCCTGGTTTTATTTGGTTATTTGTTATTGTTTTTTCTTTCTTTATAATTTTACTTTTTGTTGCTACTGTAATTGTATCAGAGTTCATTGTGATCATTGTATGTATATTTTGTTGTAAGTGTTCTTGTTCTGTAATAAATAAAAAAAAAAAAAAACTTGTTCAAATCTGACAACCCAGCGGTGTCGAAATACTATTGGTTAGTGGGCAGTGGGCGGGATCACACAGGCCAAAACATAAACAGAAATTCCAGCCCGGAATTGAAACTTCAAAGTAGAATATACTGGCTGTTGCATTGTTATCGGAGAAGCCAGTATTTCAACTTAGCATGTTTCCTAAGTCTCTAATGACATATTATGGTCATTTTATGATTTAGTACAGTAAAAATATTACATATAGCACCTTTAAGTATGAAAAAAAAAAAAAACAATGTAAAAATGTGTGTTTATACATTAGGATATTTAAAAGCTGCACATGAAGTAATTAATGAGCCTGTTGTGCAAATTATGTAGCTAGATACTGTATATCAATAAACAGCACTTAATGTAAACGCTTCCCAAGTTAAATGCTGTCCAGCTTTCAAGGACGTTTGAATTTAAATGTTCCGTACAGCTGCAGATCAACATTTCATGGACGGCTTCAGACATTAAGTGTGGACACTTAATCATTTATTAGGCCAGGGACAGGATGCTTACTGATGTCTCATCCCAGACATCAGAGTGGGTTTTACCATCTGTACACTAGGGCACAGTGTGCTTCTTTAGTTAGCAAGACTAAAGAATGCCACCCTTTTGACTTGTTATCTGACTGGCTTGTGAATATTGAAGTATTACCATGGTTCCCACAGTCCTGCAAAATGTGGAAATATCAGGAAATTTTAAAATGGTGTTTTTCAGGCATTTCTTGAAAATTAATAATCTTAAGAAACATGGTATAGTAATATACATTTCTAAATAGTTAATATAAACGATTTGGTAACACTTTACAATAAGGTTCCATATATTAACATCATTAACTACATTTGATTGTTAACATGAATTACAATGAACAATAACTTTACAGCATTTGTGAATCTTGGTTAATGTTAATTTTAACATTTACTAGCACATTTTAAAATTTAAAGTTGTAAATGTTAACATTAGTTAATGCAATATGAACTATCTTGAACAACTGTGTTTTTATCAATTAACATTAACCAGGATTGATAAATGCTGTTTAAAAATATTTTGGATTGTTAGTTTGTGATAGCTAATGCATTTAGTAATGTTAACAAATGGAACCTTATTGTGTTCCAAATATAGCATTACCAAATATTTCTCTAAAACATTACATGGCTAGATATTGCTCTTCTGTGGAAATTTCCTTGCAAGCCATATTGATATCTGATTTATGAGCGGATCATTCTTTAGAGCAGGGGTCAGCAACCTATGGCACGCGTGCCAGCATTGGCACGCGGAGGGACAATCACTGGCACGCCAGCAACAGCGAGAGTGAAGTAGACTATTTTATTTAGATGAAATTCCGCACCTGCATTCCAATCTACATCTTGATGTAATCCTTCCTCATGGTCAGGCTGCGCGGATGATAGCCTACATTCCGTGTTTCATTTGTTTCTTAATGCTTTCAGAACAACACGTGATGTAATAAGGAAAACACCACTATGAATCCTTGAGATTTCCAGCCCAGCAACAGGTACACCCTCCTTTATCCAGTCACACTCAAAATTACATTAAAAGATTAAAAGAGAAAACATAAAAATCTGAGTCTAATCAAAATATAAATTAAACCTGGAAATAAAGTTTTAGGATTTCGTAGGTGTGATTCACTGAAAATGGCTAAATAGTTGATCGGCTTGTGATGTGCTAATAGCTTGCAGGCAGCGCCAGCCTCCTAGCACTTTAATAATGTCTCCGATTCAGCTGATGAAAACACGCTGCGTGATCATGAGGAAGGATTACATCAAGATGTAGATTGGAATACAGGTGCGAAAAACTTAATACAAGTAAAATAGCCTGCTCCACTCTCGCTGTTGTTTGCATGCTAGTAATTACCCCTCTGTGTGATTTTGAAAATGTAGTATGACATAATATAAGAAATATTTAAGATTGCACAAAATTTTGTGATCAGTAATCAAATAAGCAAATTTGTGACATTAACTGTAACTCATTTAGTAGCCTAAAAAAGGACAGGTTTTCTTTCATTAAAGCATTTAAGATACTCTGTGAAAATTCACATGCAGAATCATGATTATATCATAATCATCGGGTTTTCACTCAAACTGTTATGCTGATAATATCATTTGTAATAAAAAAAATAAATAAACAATTAAATTAGAAAAATGCAAAATAGAAACATTTTCACAAGTGGACTCAAACTTCAGAAAATCACATACATGCACATATATATACAGCTCTGGAAAAAATTAAGAGACCACTCCAAACGCTTCTTAAATCAGTATCTCTACACAGGGAGTGGACTGTCCATAGGGAGAACTGGAACTTTTCCCGGTGGGCCGGCCGAGAAACGGGGCGAAAAGGCCGCGATAAGCTGAATGGGTCATGACAGGCTGAAGAGGGCCGCAAAACGGTGCGTGATATTCCATTCCAGTGTCTGATGAATTCCTGCTTGAATCTTTGTGCCAGGAGTGGCATAAAGTCAGCAATGTGAAAGACTGGTGGAAAGCGTGCAAAGACACATGAAAGCTGGGATTGAAAATCAGGGTTATTCTGCCAAATATTGATTTCTGAACTCTTCCTAAATTAAAACGTTAGTACTGTGTTGTTTAAAAATGAATATGAACTTGTTTTCTTTGCATCATTCGAGGTCTGAAAACACTGCATCTTTTTTTTTTTTTTTGACCAGTTGTCATTTTCTGCAAATAAATGCTCTAAATGACAATATTTTTATTTGGAATTTTGGAGAAATTTGTCAGTAGTTTATAGAATAAAACAAAAATGTTCATTTTACTCAAACACATACCTATAAATAGTAAAAAAATGGGGTGGACGTCGGCACAGCCATTAACTAGGAAAATAAAAAATGGAACTCTATGTCAAAAAGGTTGCCGACCCCTGCTTTAGAGTCAGTTCTTTTCAATTAATCAGTCAAACTGAACACAAACAGGTGATTCATTAGAGAATCAGATTCAGTAATCACAAGTGAATGGAAAGGTCATAGGAATGTAATGGAAATTAATTTCTCAAAAAGTGTTTGACTTTGGCACAGACTTTGAAAAAACACTAAAATTAATATTTAAAAGCCATAACACTTACAAAAATACATAGCTAAGAGTTATACAATGGATTGGTATTTACAAAAAGGGCAGCACGGTGGCTCAGTGGGAAGCACTGTCACCTCAAATCAAGAAGGTTAACGTTCGAGTCCTGGCTCAATCTGGGCCTTTCTGTATGGAGTTTGTATGTTCTCCCTGTGTTTGTTTGGGTTTCCTCTGGGTGCTCCAGTTTCCCTCACAGTACAAAGACATGCAGGTCAAGTGAATTGGAGATGCTAAATTGCCCATAGGTGAGAGATTGATATTGATTTTGTGTGTGTATGTTGGCCCTGTGATGGACTGGCCACCTGTCCAGGGTGTTTCCCTGCCTTTGGCCAGAGATAGCTGGGATAGGCTCCAGCACTACCCATGACCCTGCATAAGGCGCTGAAGAAAATGGATGGATATTTACACAAATAAAGTGTCCTAACAAGTCAGAAATAATCGTAGTAAAGTTTTATTTATTTATTTGTTTGTTTTTCACTTGAAAACTTCTCAAATGTTTTTCTAAAGGCAATATTGCTTGGTGTTGTGGTTCACTGTGAATTATCTACTATTCCAAGGTTCAAGTGTCTTAGTGTTTCTTATGCTTGATAGCCCAACAATCAGAGTTCAGGTCTGCCCTGAAGCCTTCTCCTCTGCTGTAGCCATTGCCTTTTTAATGTTGTTGAGGTTCTGGGTAGACGAGGCTGTCGGATCTAGCCTCAAATAAACTGACTTGGAATGGGTCACAGTTTTTAGTTCATGCTGCCTGAGCAAGCACTTGTTAATTTTCTTGGAAATTAGGTAGATCATCTCACAAATACACATGAAGATGCACACAGCAGAGGAGACCACCATAAAGAGGGTGAAGATTTTCTTCTCTGTAGGACAGGAGATGAAGCAACCCACTGTATTTGGACATGGTTCCTGATTGCATTTGGTAACCCTCGGCATGTCGAAACCATAAAGTACAAAATAGCCACCAAAGTGAGCCACCACCATGAGAGATGGACAAGTAAAGAAAATGATCTGGAGAGCCCATAGATGGATGTGGGAGATGGGGAAATATTGGTCATAGCATAGCCTGGCTGGGCCATGTTGCAGAGGAACTCTTTGTTTTCATCACTCCATACTTGCTGGGCAGCCACAACAAACACCAGGATTCGAAAGACGAAGACCATAGATAACCAGACGTTGCCAAACACGGTGGAGCATTTGCTAAACCCACCAAGTAGGGCTTGTAGGTACACCCAGTTCTTCTCTGCTGCCACAAATAGGGGTCTTGTCACACCAGGGTTGTAGTTCTGCAAAAAAAAAAAAAAAGGTTTTGAAAATGTAAGTTCACCTTACACAAATTTACTTTTCTTTCCCTAAATGTTTTATAAAAGACCCTGAATCAAAAAAAAAAAAATAAATAAATAAAAAAGTACATACCTACTCTTTTTGTTTTGATTTTGTGGCAGTGGGGGCGTGGTCAAGCATCCGTCCAGAGAGAGAGAAAGCGGTAAGGGCGCTTGCACCTGAGCTAGATTATGTGTAACACCTGTCTCTAATTCCAGTGAGCATGGGGAGAGCGGCATATAAGCAGCCATGCCACTAGCAGAAGGAGAGAGAGTTTGGCACAAGGAAGGCCATGGTGCTTCTGAAGCTGTTGTGTTTAAGTTACTACGTGCCTGTGAAGCTAATGAGCTTAAGTCTACGTGCATGTAAAGCTGATGAGTTTGTGAAGTTGTAAAGCATTGAAGTGGCCGATTAAAAGTCCTACCTGAGCCTGGAAAAACCTGCTTCCTTGTGTTCTTCACTTCTGTTTTGTGAGCTGTTACAGATTTCTTCTATTTTCATTTATAATTGAGCTTCTTCAAAGTAGCCACCATTTGCTTTGAAGATCAGCAGTTTTTAAAAGTTTGAATGCCAATGACCCCAAAAACAAATTATTAAAATATATATTTTTTTCAAGTAACAGCTTTTCATTTGTTTACTAATTTATACCAAAATAGGTTTCTTTTTCTACCCAATATTAGAGAAATATTATAAATATCATAAAATATATAATTGGTTTCTAATTCATGTCCATTCAGTATGGCCTTTAGGCAACACTTTTTCATTGACATGAAGGAGCTGAAACATAACAATGGATAATGCTATTACTGATTTGGAGACTTCCTCTTTTTTTTTTTTTCTTTAAATAATTTGTATTGCTTCAGAAGTCAAGGATGTCCTGTCAAGACACAATTAAAATGTTTCTAAAAGCAGCAATAATATGCATAGCCATTTCTAGAGCCCAATATCAAGCTGTGTTTTCAAGAAAAAGTTGGAGGAAACCTGTACCTTATTTAACCTTAATCTTTAAGGTTTAATTTATTATAATTTGTCTCTCTCAATAATTCTGCATTTAGCATTCTACATAGTGTATCTGTTGAAAATATCCTTGTTAGTTTACCACAGCATTGTGTTCAAAACACTGTCAAGCCACTAAATTCAGAAAATGAAAGAAAATTAGACATTTAAATACTTCACAGTTAAGATACCAACTGTTCTATTAATAACCTAAATACTCCCTCAGAAGCCAGCCCAGGAGTCTTAAATTAAAAATAAAATATTTTGCTCTTCATTTTTCTGAGCACAATGCATGTTTCTGTAGAACATTCCTACCATTTAGGCATTTAGTTCACGATTTTATCCAGAGAAACTTACTAAAAGTATTTTAGCTTCACTTATGAGACTGCTATGGTCAACAAATACCAAGCATACAATTCAGACAATTCAGCAGGGAAAACAAATGGTATAAATAAGTGATATTTTTTAACTTTTACAATTAATCTATGAATAAATTAAGGTATGCTTTGATCCCTAAGAGCAACAAACATTGCTAGACAAGCTTTTTATTAGAGCAAATAAAAGCCTTAAAAGTCCTTACCTTTTAGAGTTTCATGAGTTGTATGAGGTTTTGGTTGTTTCCTGGAATCAAAAGGAAAAGCTCCTTCTTTGACAATCTGGATTGACTTGATTGGTTGAATGCTGTGCCTTTCCCGAGTTTCAATATGAGCATCTGTGTTATTTAAATTACATCAAATGTTTAAAAGGATAGTTCATCCAAAAATGAAAATTCTCTTATCATTTACTCACCCTCATGCCATCCAAGATGTGTACTTTCTTTCTTCTGCTGAACACAAACAGCGATTTTTTGGAATAATATTTCAGCTCTGTAGGTCCATACAATGTAAGTGAATGGTGGCCAGAAATCTGAAGGTCCAAATATCTTATAAAGGCATCATAAAAGTAATCGATAACACTCTAGTGGTTTAATCAATGTCTTCTGAAGCGATCCAATCGGTTTTGTGTGAGAACAGACCAAAATGTAATTCTTTTTCACTATAAATCTTGACAACAGTTTCCTTGGCGATCATGGTTTCAAGCTTGATTACACTTTCTATATCGCCATCTAACACTCTGCACATGTGCCAAGCACTAGGAAGTGGAATCGAACTTAAAATCATGATTGTGCCTAGAGACTGTAATAGCAAGATGTACGGTGAAAAAGGAGTTACATTTTGATTTGTTCTCACCCAAAACTGATTGGATCGCTCCAGAAGATATTTATTAAACCACCGGAGTCAAATGGATTACTTTTATGATGCCTTTATGTGATATTTGAACCTTCACAGTTCTGGTAACCACTCACTTGCTTTGTATGGAGTACAGAGCTGAAACATTCTTCTAAAAATCTTCATTTGTGTTCTGTAGATGAAAGAAAGTCCTACACATCTGGGATGGCATGAGGGTGAGTAAATGATGAGAGAATTTAAATTTTTGGGTGAACTATTCCTTTAACTCTAAACAGGTAAAATTATTCCTGCTTCCCTCCCCTAAGGAGCTTTGCTTTTGTGCACACAGCAAATAAGGTTTGTGAAGAAGTTGTTTAAACAGACAAGATATTAAAAAACTGAAAGAACTACAGTAGTTCACGGGAAGGCAATTAATTGTTCTTTTATAGGTGTGTTTGTGTGTGTGTTTTTATAGGCGTGTGTGTGGTAATGTGTTTCTTTGCTCACAATGATGAGTCCTTCATAGCATATTTGAACATTTAGTTCTACTAATGAAAAAGACAATCTTATTTTGCTGAAATAAGTAAATTCTCACAAAGCTGGACAAAATTTTAAATAACTGTTTTTACTGGATATTTGACATGCCACATTTATGGCATTCCAAGAATAAAGTTTGTTATTTACATTTATTCATTTAGCAGACACTTTTATCCAAAGAAACTTACAAAGGAATACAGCAAAAGTGATTAAATGTACAGAGGCAAAAGTATAATATGTGCTGTAATACAAAGTTTCAATTTACTTAAAGAAGTACAAGTAGACAGGAAGATGAGAGACAGTTTTTTAGAAATAGGTCAAGTGCTCACAGGGATGTGTCTTTAGATCTTACATATAAAATATTAATATAAAAATTATATCTTTATATGTGGCATAAAATAGCTACTGTGTGACACGAGCTGTATAGCAATAAAGCAAAACCAAAGCAGGAGAGAGGGAATGCAATCAAATCTAAAAGTTCAGAACAAAAGATGTCTAACTGAAAGTGTGTATTTTACAATGAGCCAATGAATCTAATTTATTTATAAACCAGACAGATACAATCTGGCTGAAAGCAACATTCCATCAAAGGGTGCATAACTACTGTCTTTGTACATTTTCTTGTGATGAGAAAGTGCACACAATATCATATAGCTGGACATGAATGATTAAACAATGTCCAATAGTTCCAAACAAAGACACAGCAGTATTGAGTGCTGGGTATTGCTGAGCAACACGCAGATTGGCCATCTGTCTGGAATGCACGAACTTAGAAAAGTGGAGTGGTACAAACAACGAAAGTCCCCTGTGCTGTTATACTAAATCTCAGCACTCTTTGAATGCTCCTTGCACAAACAGATAACAGGATGGAACTAACTTTTATAAGTGGAGATAAAAGATGTTGCCTACACTTAAGAGCCACCAGATTCACAGTTGGCTGCAAAATTTTTTTTTATTCAACTGCTCAAACTTGATGGCTCCTCAGCTCTTGTGGCCTCATGGAATAGCAAGTGTCCACTAGTTGCACACTTGCACACGAATGCAGTAGGTCATCTGGATACTGTAGGTACTACTATGTCACAGGGAAGTGTGCATATTCTAACATAGGGAAAGGACTACTTGGGTGTAGTAATAATCACTCCTGGCACTAATTAAAATGTACACAAGGCACAAGACACCAAAGTATATGCTGATTTTTGATCACACATAACTTAAGGTGTGTTTGTTTATGAATGTCAGATGGCCCCACCCTCCATCCTCGGGGCACCAGCTAAGGAGTCTCACCTTAACAATATAAAAATGATCCGAATGGACCATTCAATCAGTTAAAAATATGTAAATCAGAGGGAGTTGGTCACCTGAATAATTTGAAGGATTCGTGAGTTTCGGCCTAACCTTTGGAGCTCTTACTGTATTATCAACACAAGGAAGACACAGTTGTAATAAAATGAATTTTACTTACAAAAAGATAAACAAGAAAAAACTAACAACTACTACATGGTACTAATATGCTAAAAGATACTATGAAAGCATAATAAAAAAGTGCATAGGACGGAGAGATGCAAGTGGTTGAATTGGATGAAGCTTTGGCAGAGTATGGCATATCTTATGCAAGGATAAACTGATGTTTCTCTGTAAACTAATAAGGTGAAGACCTTATCTCTAGTTAAACAAATAATTCAAGATTATCTGCAAGATATTTAATATCAGTTACGCAATATCTAAAGAACAGTAGTTAATCATAAACTGATTGTATACACTAATGACAAACACGAATGCCAAGATTTCTGGAAATAGGTTTGGATAGTGATATTTACGTTTTGCTTGATTGATGGATTCGGTGATGACAATGTCTTCCACTGGTTTTGCTGGGATGCATTGCAGTGGATTAGGAGTTGAATTCCATTTCAACAGCCTTGAATATGAAGTGCTGGGGAATGTTGATCTCTTGGAGCACCACGAGGGTCCTTGCAACCTGGAACACACAGATGTAGCCCTGATTCAGGCACAGAATTTCCTTAACAATCTGGAACTTGCAGATGAAAGGAAACTTGGAGAAAAGGTTTACTCACCAGAGCTTAACCTTGTTGCTTGTTGTCTCTGTTGTTTCTCCCTAGTATGGGACTCTAAACTTTGGATTATCTGTTACAGTCTCCTTCCTTGCAGACCAGAGGTACATAATGATCAAGTGTTGTTCTGTTAGTGTCTCCTTTCTCTTTGAAGCAGAGACATATTCTGTTTTTCCTCCTAGAGAGGAGATGCAGAACCATAGATTGTTTTTTTTTTTGTTGTTTTTTTTGTTATCCTGTTAGTGTCTCCCACCACTCAGGCCAGAGATGCAGAGAATTATTTTTTTTTTGGTTATCCTGATAGTGTCTACCAACACTCAGGCTGAAGACAAAAAGCTTGGTTGAATGTTATTCTGTTATTGTCTCCTCATGGAGCAAGACACAGAACTGCAGAGTGTTTTCCCGTTATCCTGTTAATGTTTTCCCACCACTCAGGCTGGAGACAAGGAACAATTGTGTTTTTCTATTATCCTGTTAGTGTCTCCCACCACTCAGGTCGCAGATACAGAACTTTGGATATTCTCTTTGTGTCTCTGGATGGGAGATTTAGAACTTCCGATGATTCATATTCTGTTAGTGTCTCTCAGGACGCGCCGGAGACAAGAACGGTGTGTGGCCATTGTAAGGATACTTTAATACCTTTTCCATGAGGAGGAAATTCCAATTTGGCACCTTCCTGTTCCAGTTTCCTGATTGGTGTGGCCCATCATTCCTTCTCTCATTTGCATCCTTTTGCAGTCAGTGCTGGAAAAGTTCAGTCCTCACCATCAAAACATTCCCTGGTGCTGACTGTGGTTCTGACCTCGAGCTGCTTGTAGCCACCATCAAGGTGAAATTCTGCAACATCAAAAAGAATGCTCCACCAAAGCGATTTGATGTCTCCAAGGTTCCTATTTCATACACAGTTGAAGTGAAGAACAGATTCGAACTGTTTGGCACTGCAGACAAACAGCCGGACAAATTGTGGCAGGAAATCCAAGCCACGATTATCAAAACAGTGCAGGAACACATACCATACAAGAAACCAGAGAAAAGGAGAAAGTGGCTGTTGGCAGAAACCATCAAAATCGTAGATCAAAGAAGAGCAGCCAAAGCTGCCGGGGACCGGGGAGATGAGGCTAGGAGGCTAAAAGCGGAGTTTCAAAGGGCAGCAAGGAAGGACAAAGAAGCATACTGGTATCAGTGATGCAAGCAAATGGAGGAGGACTGTCATAAGGTCACACCAGAGATCTTTTTGCGCAGGTCAAGAAAATTCAAACTCCCTTCACTGCCCGCAAAGGAGCAATCAAAGACAAGAACGGGAAGGTCCTGACTGACCAGCAAGGCATCAGAAGCAGATGGCAAGTATACACGGAAGAGCTGTATACAAGCACCAGCGACCCTGAGCCACCCCATGATGTCCCAGTAGAATTGGAGCCAGCCATCCTGGACGAGGAAGTTGTATGGGTACTGAAGCAGTTACCAAACAACAAGGCACCTGGTATTGACTGCATCCCAGCAGAAATGCAGAGGCCTGTTCCACCAGTGGCTATCACAGCGATCTGCCAGAAGATCTGGGAAACCAGTAGGTGGCCAAAGGATTGGAAGAGATCAGTATTCATCCCACTGCCTAAGAAAGGCGATGCAAGGGACTGTTGGAACTACCGTACAATAGCCCTGATTCCTCATGTGAGCAAAGTCCTTCTGAAGATCATACAGCAGCGTCTGCGTCCAATCATCAAAGCAGAACTACCTGACTTGCAAGCTGGGTTCCAGCGAGGTCATGGTACCCGTGACCGTATCGCAAATCTGCGGTGGATTATGAAGAAATGTCATGAATATCAGAAAAACATCTACATGTGCTTCATCAACTACAGCAAGGCAGTGGACTGCATCGAATACGATAAGCTATGGATGGCCCTGCAAGGACTGGGAGTGCCAGCACACTTGATCCAACTGATAAAATCCCTTTATATGGACCAAGAAGCAACTGTCCGAACACAACACGGAGACACAGAGTGGTTCAAGATTGGGAAAGGCATGCAACAAGGTTGTATTCTGTCCCCTTTTCTTTTCAATCTTTATGCAGAAATGATCATGAGGAAATCAGATCTGGAAGCGGAAATCGGTGTGAAGATTGGTGGCAGAAATATGAACAATCTCCACTATGCCGATGATACAACATTACTGGCGGAAACGGAAGATGGTCTGAAACACCTCATACTAAGAATCAAAAAGGAAAGCGAAAAGATGGGCCTCCACCTCAACGCCAAAAAGCGTGGCGAGAGATGGCCCATAGAATCGCCAAGAGTCGGATCGGACTGAACGGATAACATCATATATACAGGTGCATCTCAATAAATTAGAATGTTGTGGAAAAGTTCATTTATTTCAGTAATTCAACTCAAATTGTGAAACTCGTGTATAAAATAAATTCAATGCACACAGACTGAAGTAGTTTAAGTCTTTGGTTCTTTTAATTGTGATGATTTTGGCTCACATTTAACAAAAAATCTGTTGAAATTGAGAAACAGCTGAGAAGCAGAGTTAAACTAACAGCTTCAGCATTACTACCGATCACAGCTGAGAGTTGCAACAGACAGAGTAATCACACAATTTCAGAGCACCTACCTGATATCCGAGTTTCTGAGGTGAGAGGAGACGTAAACTTTCAACATGGTGGAAGAGTGTATGGTTTCTGTGTCAAAGTCAAAATAAGAGTTTCTCAAGAAATATTCAAGAATGAAACTGGCATCCTTCATGTTTTCACTTGAACATGAATGAAATACTCCTAGAATAATTCCAAAAGCACGTTCGATAGGCACCATCACTCCATGATCGCTCGGAGATTACTACCACACTATAGCTAAAGGACGCTGCTTCAAATGCTCCACCATCATTCCGGTCACCAAAAAACCCAAAATCACAGGACTTAATGACTACAGACCTGTCGCTCTCACATCTGTGTTCATGAAGTCATTTGTGAGACAGGTTTTGGCCTACCTGAAGGATATCACTAGACCCCTGCTGGACCCCCTTCAGTTTGCTTACTGAGTAAACAGGTCTGTGGATGATGCTGTCCATATGGGACTGCATTATATCCTGCAACACCTCGACAGACCTGAGACTTATGCAAGGATCCTATTTGTGGACTTCGGTTCAGCCTCAATACCATCATGCCTCATCTTCTCTCAACCAAACTGACCCATCTCTCCGTGCCCACCCCAATCTGTTGATGGATCACCAGCTTTCTGACAGATAGGCAGCAGCTAGTGAGACTGGGGAAATTCACATCCGGGACCCTCACTATTAGCACTGGTGCTCCTCGGGGATGCGTTCTCTCTGTGCACGAATGTCTGCACTACAAAAGACACCAATTTCAAGCTCCTGAAGTTTGCAGACGACACCACGGTCATCAGCTTCATCTGCGATGGTGACGAGTCTGCATACAGATGGGAGGTTGATCAGCTGGCTATCTGGTGTGGTCACAACAACCTTGAGCTGAAAATGCTCAGAACAGTGGAGATGATAGTGGACTTCAGGAGAAATCTCCCCACACTCCCCCATCACCATCCTGAACAGCACTGTTGCAGCAGTGGATTCATTCAGGTTCCTGGGCTCTACCATCTCTCAGGACCTGAAGTGGGACACCCACATAGACTCCATTGTGAAGAAGGCTCAGTAGAGGTTGTACTTCCTTCACCAGCAGAGAAAGTTCAACCTGCCACAGGAGCTGCTGACACAGTTCTACTCGGCCGTCACAGAGTCTGTCCTCTGTACATCTATAACTGTCTGGTTTGATTCAGCCACCAAATCAGACAGAAGGAAATTACAACAGACAGTCAGGAATACTGAGAGGATTATTGGTGCCCCCCTGCCCACCCTCCAAGACCTGTATGTCTCCAGAGTGAGGAAACATGCAGGTAAAATCACTCTGGACCCCACACACCCTGCCCACTCCCTCTTTGAATTGTTGCCCTCTGGCCGGCGCTACAGAGCACTGAGCACCAGGACATCCAGGCACAATAACAGTTTTTACCCTCAGGCCATTTTCCTCATGAACAATTAAACTGCCTCAGGACTCCCCCATAGTATGTAAACACATATCTCATGTACATATGTAAATTCACATATTTAATTCAATAACTGTGCATACCCCTACCTTGCACATACATTACCACTTGCACATGTTCATACGCCATTCTGTTATATGTCCTATTATTTGTATGTCTATTTATACTCTTACCTTGTTTTATATTCTGTGTATCACTGTAATGTTCTATGTACACATGTTTCTCCTATCACCAAAAAAAAAAACAAAAAGAAAAAAAATCCTTGTATGCGAGACTTGGTAATAAAGCTCATTCTGATTCTGATTCTGATATTGCTTAAGTAGTTAGATCATTTGCAGTTTAGACCTACAATATATATATTATATATATATATATATATATATATATATATATATATATATATATATATATATATATATATATATATATAGTCTTTAAATATGATGTTAAATGGCTGAAACTACCCTTTTTATCTTCAGAAATCACAATAAATAAATACATTTAATATTGGTATTGATAGTACTTGGCAACAAATCAGAAAAAAAGTGGTATTACGCATCCGTACCTGTTATATAACAAGAGGAGACAGGAGAGAAAAATATATAGAGGAAAAAGGGAAAAAAAATAGACAGAAAAAGAGTGATAAAGTGAAATAAATGAATCTACTTCAAAAACTCACAATGGACATGAAGACAAAGTAGCTGAGGGAGCAGTGGGAAGAAGTGCTATTTGCCCACTCAAGCTGGTTGTGCCATGGTTACAGCACAGTGTCTGTTTGTTCTGTGGGTGAATACGCACAAATATTTGTCATGTTGCTTCTTCGAGGCTCTCTAGGAGTAATTGGATACAACGTTCACCTCAGTGCTGTCAATAGTAGTTTGTTTTCAAATATTATGCCTCAGGCTGTCATACTGCCTCACTCCTTGCACATCTGTAAGATTTTGTATGCATATATACTGCATATTTGTGTTTACCTATAACACATAACAGCCCTGGCTGATGTGGCATGTCTCTGTATATTTTCAAACTAGCTTTTCCTAATCCCTCTTCCTTCCTGTCCTAAATCTGCCCACATACCACCAGGTGTCTGCCTAACAGCTAGAAAAAGATAGATAATTTAAATTGAGTTTTTATTTCCTTGTAATTCCCATTATTCTAATTAGATTCTCATTACTGAAATATGGTAGCTTCTGCAAAGGCATGAGATAAAAAAAGAAGTCCTTAAAATGGACTTTGCTTGTTAATTTTTTTAAAAAAAATTTTTTTTATTATTATTGCATGATGTAATTCATTATTTATTTTTTGATTTGGGTGAAATATTACATGTTCTTGACCATGTTTGTGAGATTCAGCCTATAAGCAGAATCAGGATTCAGAGAGCATACTTCTATGAAGTCTATCTTCAGCATGGGAATCATGGTACTGGTGAAAGGGAGAGAGGATAGAAAGGGTTCTTGGATAATTTTACTGAATCACCACTAGAGAGGGCTGAAGCTCCATTATTCTTCCATCAATGTTTTCTCAGAAGCCAGTTATCAAGTTATCACTGAAGCTGTGGAAAAGAGCTTTACAGCTAGACTTCATGCTGAGAAGAGAAAGTATACAGCTACAGAGTGAGTATATATATATATATATATATATATTTTTGGTATAAGAAAGGCTGCTTCCAGGAATGAAAATAAAAGCATGAATGCCGTACAAGTTCTTCGGAGAGGCAGCACATTGTTGACCATGGACACATTCTTTTAAAGACTGTCAGACTTTGTGACTGTACCATTAACTGAGCACCTGTCAGTATCACTCAAGAGATTTACCAGAGGTCATAAAATAGTACAAATGCAGCAATCCAACAGAAGCAAGCATCAGAACTTCAAGACCAAGATGGACAAAAATTTACTACAATGGGGCGATGGGAAAAAAATGGAGAAGGACAAGATATCCCCATGCAAGTGAAACCTGGCAAACAGGCTGTGTGAGACTTCACAAAAATTGGACCGATACAATTTCAGTTGGACTAAAGCATTGCATGACATTTTAAAACAACAAATTGTCTTAGTCTGACTGAAAATTAACTTTTATATGCATGTAAACATGCTGACTGACATTTTAACTTTGCTTGCAAAACAGCACTGAATTGATATTCCTAAAATATGAAACCCCTAACCCCAAGTATTTTACTTAAACTCCATGTATATTACTGCAAATAATTCAGACAATTAATTTTTCTTTTAGCCTTTTGTGCTATCTGTTTTTGGTCTTTGTAAACTGTGTAGTTTTTAGACATTTCAAATTCAATTTGAAAATCTCCCTCTGACTTTTACATAAAATGTTCAGCATTCAAACTATTCAACAACAATTAAATTATTGTAATGTTTGCAAACTGAATTGTGATTGTAGTCTTGCCCAGGGGTGGACTGGCCATCGGGAGAACCGGGACTTTTCCCGAAGGGCTGGCCGCGAAACGGGGCCGAATGGGCCACGGTAAGCTGAAATGGGCCGCCGTGTTATGCAGAATGGGACACAAAAATGGCACAGCGATATGCCGAAGGGGGCAGCGATATGCAGAAAAGGACAGCGACCCCCTCAACCCCCCCCCCCAACAATTTTTGGGCCAGTTTCTATGTAAAATCACAGGACGATTTTTCTTCCCAGTCTGCCCCTGGTCTTGCCTTCCTTGCATATATTTAACCATTTAATTTATGGCAACATTTAATTCACACAGAACCAAAGTCTGAAGCATAAACTTACCTTAAACTTTACCAGTATTCTTTTGCTGCCTTACAAGCATTGGTATTTGCTCAGTGGCTATTGCTTTAAGACAACACAGGAAGCACAGCTTCCCTTATAATTTCATTAAAATTGCACAATGACATGTTTATCAAATTGCATATAACCTATCTATAATTCAGATAATTACTGTCCCAGTTCAATATTTAAGGTAACAAAAGTGTGCAAGAGCATACAACACTTTTGCGATGTTCATTCCGTTGATGCATGATTATGTCCATCACCGGTCGCAGATGCACGGCCCATAGAGCCCTATTGAAGCATGTGTAGCAAGCGGCTCAATTGTAGTGATTACACCACCCCGGAACAATAGAGAAAACAACCCAAATAAAAAGGCACACAGGTGCGATCCACTTAGAAGAGGCAAGAGGCGTGAGTTTCCATACAAAAATAATTTTAATTAAAGCTAAAATAGTTGGCCAACAGTTTACCAAATAGTCAAACGTAACAGCAGAACCAAAAAACACAAATTACAATACACTCAAAATAAGCAAAGAAAAATAAATTTCAAAAACGTACACATTAACGAAAAGGAACAAAGAACTGTACTGTCACGAAAGTGTAGAAATCACACCAAACTCAAAACTACTTACGGGTCATAAGACTGCAAAATGACAGACACCACTAAAACTGCATAGCGGTAATCGACACAATTGATGGAAACTGTTACAAAACAGTCAGAATCGAGAAAATGGAGATTGGTGACGGTAATACAAAACAGATCTTACAAACACAAACAAAAACTACAAGACTAGCCATTTATCAGAGGTGGTCTGTTATTTTCTGTGTGATTATTGGCCTAATTCTTAAACTGTACCACCCTTCTTCCCTTCCTCTTTTTGGTATGGCCTCAGCCAGTAGACGCCAATCTGAGGCCTGACGTCTAATTGCTGTGGTAATCAGAACAACACGCTCAGCCAAATCAGCTGATTAGAGAACTTCAGTATATCTGCAGCCTTCCTGGTTCAGCTGTCAAAGTGAGAACTTGGATAGTGACAGAGGGGAGTGTGTTTCTTCGTTTCATATCAGCAGTCAGTGTTAAGGAATTTTGGTGTATTTTGAAGACATTTCTGTCCTTTGCACCAGATTGCCCCCCCCCCCCCCCATCTGCTAACATTTCATCTGATGCAACCTGTTGAAAATGCGGGAAATCGACAAGGCCTGTCAAATTTTGACCACCCTGTAGAAGTGTGGTTTTTTTTTTCTACCTGTGAACTGGCTTGAATAGCTTAGTTTTCTTTGTTCTTTGTTGATGTAATTAAAACAGGAAGTTGGGCCGGGACATATTAAAATAGCCAATAACCTTTAGTGATTTGCTACTTACAAAATAAGTGAGTTCAGTGTGAGTCATAATGTTTTTTGGTCTGTGTTCCTGAGACAGACAGACAGACAGACAGACAGACAGACAGAGACAGAGAGAGAGAGAGAGAGAGAGAGATTGTCAGATTTAAATGCTTGTATCTGCTAAAATTGAATCGTCAACATTTGGGAGCACACTAGCAAGTAGAGGCCTCAAAGTTAACAGACATGGGCTAAAAGCCACAAAATTCCAATTTTATGCATACTGGAAGTACACCAGATGTGCTAATTGACTAAATAGCTGCAGAGTGAGGGCTTGGCACTATTAGTTCCAGGAT
This sequence comes from Myxocyprinus asiaticus, assembly GCF_019703515.2. Classification (NCBI taxonomy): domain Eukaryota; kingdom Metazoa; phylum Chordata; class Actinopteri; order Cypriniformes; family Catostomidae; genus Myxocyprinus; species Myxocyprinus asiaticus. The sequence continues at coordinate 23,752,967 of NC_059373.1, forward strand.
AAGACACGTTCAAACACACACAAAACATGTGTAAGTGCATAAACAAACTCTCCACACACTCACACTCCAGCACTCAACATGCTTTTAACTGGAATCTAATGGAAACCTCCAAGCTGATCATTGGGAAGTGCAAAGTTAAGAGCCTGCTCCTGAACCACTAAGTCGTGCTGGGATTTTGCAAGTTGTTATTAAGTCAAGTGGATACACCATGTGGAGCTAGTAAAGTAAAATAATCTCATGTTCATGGAAAATATCAGGAGGCTTGGGCCTCTTGGACAGCTCAAAATGTATACTACATACCATAAAACTATCTATTTTTCACTACATGCCAATTTATGCACTGGCAACTTCACTGGCATGATATACATGACACAAACTGTGAGAAGGTGGGGACTGTAAAGCATTTAGCGATTCTGGATCCGATTCCAGTTCCACTGAATGGTTCTGGTTCTTTAACGATTCCATTAATGATTCTTTAGTTGTTCTAAATAAACACTAACTATATACTACACAAAAATACTAAAACTACTTATAAAAATAATTGAAAAACTGATAACGTTTTGTCAAGACTACTTTGCATGTCTTTTAAACAATGCTTTAAAAAGAACCGACTCAAGAGACATTCGGTCATGAATCTAACTACACTGTTCGCGCTATATCTTTGTTGTTGCGTGTAACCAGCAAGAACAATTCAACAGAAAGACATCTTGTCTACTTATTGTCTTTGTTTTATTTTGCAACACACAGTTTTTCTCTCATAACATTTAATTAAGACTGCTATTCAGCTTAAACCTTATTTGATTTGTTGTGGCATTATAGATTTAGTTGCAGCACAGAAAACACTGTCAGAGTATTTCATGGTATTCCTTCCATATCGGCAGAGGAATGGAGACGCTCTAGAGCCACAAATGGAATCGAGCATTAATTTAAAAATGAACCAGATCTAAAAATAAAATTGCTTCTACTTCAAGTTGGAAGTAGGCCTATGTCTAGTTACTTTTTCTGTTTGAGTGGTGCTTTTGACCTTTGTGTGTTCCCGTTCAGGTTTTATTTGCATTAGTGGATGATTTGCAGTCTTGAAGCATCAGAAAGGTGATTACAAAGTCCAGGAAAGGACAGGAAAGTGTTTTGTCTCTGCACTCGACTTTATACCAGTGTGCAATCAATGACGGGCCAGCAACAATTGAGTTACAATCATTCTGTGTTTTCTGGAACAGCTTTGATGCAGCACACTCTTAAGCACTCTTTGATGGGACATGGGAGGGGAATTGAATTAGCCTTATTCAGTGAGTGAGAGTGGCACCTTAGAGCTTTGCCATTCAATAAGCTGTTTTCATTTATTCGCTGTGCCTTCTGTTTATCACTCTTCTCTTCTAACTGGCCTTTTCATTTCACCTTGTGAGTTCACAGCTGCAGTCTTGGTATGGCAGTGGGGCAGAGAGAGAATATGGAGAATAATGGTGGTTATTGCCTCATTCATGTGGTTAAGACACAGTAGACTAGTTTATCATCACGTATAAGGTGTAAGTCATCGTAATTTTGATCAGTGTCTCTAGGGAGTCATCCATGCTATCATATGAGTTATGCAGACCAAATTGTGTTGGTTCTTCTGCAATACATCATGCCTTGATACAACTATGAGGTCAGGTTTGAAGTGGTGGGGTTTAGAATATTAAATGAAAGCTGAAAGAAGGGATGAGTGTGATAATCCAGCCAGTTATGGCTCACTAAGCAAGATTTATGTGCAAAACGATCTCATATTTGGCTCACCGTGTGAATGCATAAATTAATATATTGAAAGTCACCTTGTCGACATGGCAATTCGGCAAGAGACAACAATATTTACACCAGAAGTGTCATGATAAAATGAATTGATGAAACCTCAAAAGAAAAACTTGTTTTACAAAATGTACAGAAAGTTTTTGGGTTTTGGTAGTTTGAAGACCATTTCATTTACCTTGGGGTTGACACAAACCATTAACTACAGTCTGTATTTTCAGGCTGATCACTGAAGGATCACTAGTGCAGTTGGTGGATCGCAGGTCTGTTCTTACTGGGTTGCAGAAAGCAGGAAAAAACAATGCTGAATGCAAATAATGCAACAGCCATATAATCGTGCATAGTTAGGATAATAAAATAAATAGACTTATCAACTTTTAAAAAGGAGGAGAAAGCATTGCAGTTCCCATTTTTTTTCTTTCTTGTTAAAGATTGAGCATTCAATCAAACTATACAGTAGTTTGATGCAAGTTCATCTGTTACTTGGTAGAAGTTAGCCAAGTTAGGCAGATGATTATATGGACAATTGGACGTCTAGTGATATGTCCTCATCTTAAAAAATTTAATTAAATATGCAAGGTAAACAAAAATGTGCTCCAGACTAAATTCAAAAATTGGTTCACTTGCAACAAGGATAAACATGATTTGTGCTGACCACAATGTGTTTTTTGCAATGATTTATTAGCTGCCAAGAGTATGAAACCATCAAAATTCACTTTTATACAATAAACAATTTGATGTCCAATGTAAAATCTGGAACCTGAAGCAATGATCAGTTGAGAACCACTGCATTAGTGGATTATCTGGAGGCAACTCCGTGGGATGGAGACACTGTGCTGCTCTGTAGTGACTGGTCAGATTTTGGGAAAGACAGCAAAGTCCTGTGGAAGTAATGAAGATCAATAGGAGTGGGGATGGTGGGAGGCTGTGATCCAGGAACTGTCTCACAGTCTCAGGCCAAGGAGTTATCGATCCCACCTGCACTGGCAGCATCAGATAAAAGTGCTTTCTGGCTTCAGCCACCAGGATTATATGAAAATGCAGAGGAAGGGCGCTAAGCGCTGGATCAAAGAATTTTCTTTCCTCTCTTCTATAAGCACACTATGAAAAGCTAAAGGGAATAAATGGCAGTCCAGGACAGAGTTTTGGCAACAGTCTATGAAAGACTATTACCTCTCTTTTTTAATTAATTAATTTATTTTTTATTTTTTAATGACTATTTTCTTTTAAAGAATGGAATTGTGTATGTCAAATCAAAATTGGAGTGTTGCAGCTTTTAGTCAAAATCTATTATCTCTGAATGCATCCATATAATAGTGCACGGCTAAAAGTGAACAAAATTACCTTTCGGTAGATATACACATTTTCTCTCTTCTGTGAAATCAATAACAAAACATACTGTTTACATATCTTGCTCTACACAGATTGAGTCCTTCGAGATGTCCTGCCCAAACTTCCAGTTTCAATAGGATATCAACACCAGACAGACACAACTGGGACAAGTAAGATGTAATGACATTATTTAGAAAAAGGTCTGCACACCGCAAACCAGTTTAAGATCACAGATTTCCAAGCTCTTTGAACAGGATTCATTAATTGACAAGCACTCACTCAATGCTGTGAGTTGATCTCTTTTGAGACTTTATTCATTTTCTTTTCTTTACAATTAACACTCAGGACCCACTGATTGTTGATCTCACTCTAGAGGTTTCTTGCAACAGATGAGTGGAGCTTGTCTTAAAAGCCTGGAAAGTGCTGCTTACCATGTGGATGGATTAGTTGAGACAGAAGCCTGTGGTCTGGATCTTCAGGCAGCTCCTTTATGCCTTGAGGGACCAGAGGGGTGAGAATGGCACATTCCTTAAGGCTGCTTCCAAGGAAAGTGCAAGATTTGTTTGGAAGTGATTGTTCTTGTAGCATGGGCTGGCAGGCATGAAATATTACTATTCGGTGTGTCAAAAATGTAATTTTTTTTTAAACCGTTTATGGAACAGTTTATGGATTTTTCCAGCTCAATCCTTGCAACTCATCAAAAGTGATAAGGTCAAACGAAAGACTTTGAGAGTGAAAAGGACTTCAAGGTCAAATGTGTTCAGTAATTAATAAGTTCTTCTTATTTCACTGAAGTCATTTAAGGGTGTCTTAATGAGTGTTTTCACTTTTCCCTGTTCACTCATCTCAGTTTGAAAAAAAAAAGGTTTGATGTAAGGGTCAGTGTAAAAAAAGAAACACAAATAAAAAAAACATCAATATTTAAGTCCTTTTTCTTCACTTTCACTTCCACATTCTTCTTTTGTTTTTTGGCGATTCACATTCTTCATGCATATTGCCACCTACTGTTTGGGGCTGGTCAATGGTGGAGATTTACAGTTGTGCTCAAAAGTTTGCATACCCTGGCAGAAATTGTGAAATTTTGGCATTGATTTTGAAAATATGACTGATCATGCAAAACAACTGTCTTTATTTAAGGATAGTGATCATATGAAGCCATTTATTATCACAGTTGTTTGGCTCTTTTTTATATCAAAATGATAAAGGAAATCACCCAAATGACCCTGATCAAAAGTTTACATACCCTTGAATGTTTGGCCTTGTTACAGACACACAAGGTGACACACACAGGTTTTAATGGCAATTAAAGGTTAATTTCCCACACCTGTGGCTTTTTAAATTGCAATTAGTGCCTGTGTATAAATAGTCAATGAGTTTGTTAGCTCTCACGTGGATGCACTGAGCAGGCTAGATACTGAGCCATGGGGAGCAGAAAAGAACTGTCAAAAGACCTGCGAAACAAGGTAATGGAATTTATAAAGATGGAAAATGATATAAAAAGATATCCAAAGCCTTGAAAATGCCAGTCAGTACTGTTCAATCACTTATTAAGAAGTGGAAAATTTGGGGATCTCTTGATACCAAGCCAAGGTCAGGTAGACCAAGAAACATTTCAGCCACAACTGCCAGAAGAATTGTTTAGGATACAAAGAAAAACCCACAGGTAACCTCAGGAGAAATACAGACTGCTCTGGAAAAAGACGGTGTGGTTGTTTCAAGGAGCACAATATGACGATACTTGATACTTGAAATGAGCTGCATGGTCGAGTTGCCAGAAAGAAGCCTTTACTGCACCAATGCCACAAACAACAACACCTTGACACACCTCAAAGCTTCTGGCACACTGTAATTTGGAGTGACGAGACCAAAATAGAGCTTTATGGTCACAACCATAAGCGCTATGTTTGGAGAGGGGTCAACAAGGTCTATAGTGAAAAAAAATACCATCCCCACTGTGAAGCATGGTGGTGGCTCACTGATGTTTTGGGGGTGTGTGAGCTCTAAAGGCACGGGGAATCTTGTGAAAATTGATAGCAAGATGAATGTAGCATGTTATCAGAAAATACTGGCAGACAATTTGCATTCTTCTGCACGAAAGCTGCGCATGGGATGCTCTTGGACTTTCCAGCGTGACAATGACCCTAAGCACAAGGCCAAGTTGACCCTCCAGTGGTTACAGCAGAAAAAGGTGAAGGTTCTGGAGTGGCCATTACAGTCTCCTGACCTTAATATCATCGAGCCATTCTGGGGAGATCTCAAACGTGCGGTTCATGCAAGACGACCAAAGACTTTGCATGACCTGGAGGCATTTTGCCAAGACGAATGGGCAGTATACCACCTGCAAGAATTTGGGGCCTCATAGACGACTATTACAAAAGACTGCATGCTGTCACTGATGCTAAAAGGGGCAATACACAGTATTAAGAACTAAGGGTATGCAGACTTTTGAACAGGGGTCATTTCATTTTTTTCTTTGTTGCCATGTTTTGTTTTATGATTTTGCCAATCTGTTATAACCTACAGTTGAATATGAATTCCATAAGAAATAAAAGAAATGTGTTTTGCCTGCTCACTCATGATTTATTTGAAAATGGTACATATATTACCAATTCTCCAAGGGTATGCAAACTTTTGAGCACAACTATATAGTAAAAAAGGACTTAAATATGATCTGTTTCACACCAAAAACTATCACATCGCTTCTGAAGACATGGATTTAACCACTGGAGTCATATGGATTACTTTTTTTGCTGCCTTTAAGTGCTTTTGGAGTTTCAAAGTTCTGGACACCAAACACTTGCATTAAATGAACCAACAGAGCCGAGACACTCTTCTAAAAATCTTAATTTGTGTTCTGCAGAAGAAAGAAAGTCACACATCTGGGGTGGCATGAGGGTGAGTAAATGATGAGAGAATTTTCATTTTTGGGTTAACTATCCCTTTAACTGTAATTATCAGTGACATTAACTACTTTAATGTTCCATTTCCAGAGACATGCACTTTGATATCACATGCTGGTGGAATCTCCGAACTGCAATTTCATGGACTGATATTAGACTTTGCCCTAGGAATAGACATAGTTCTCAGATGACTTAAGCACAATTACTTATCTCTCACAAAAATAGCAAAACAGGCCTTGCACCACTTTATTTACACGGACCTCCCAGATGTTTTTGCGAATGCACCCACTGTTTGCGCACATACACGCACAGATATCGTGAACAGTCCCACCAATGTCCAGCTGTGCGTTGAACTGGTACAAAAATTGCACTTAGGTTTAACACTCTCACAAATTGAATAAAACGTAGCACACGGTTGTAGCGGGTAGCTCAGCCTGATGCTTGTACGAAAATAGATCTCATGACTTTAGTGCGAGTCTCAAACTTCAGTTTCCCTCTCTGCTTTTAAGCAAATAATTACAAACACTCGTTACTTTGTTGTTGCTACTCTTTTTAAGTTATGCTAGTTATTTAGTTTCTAAATAAAACTATTCTATTTAATAAAAATTTTCTATTTAAAACTATTCCCAGATATTGGAACACTTGAGTTTTTTTTTTTTTTTTTTTTTTTTTTTCTATCTAACCAATGTGAGGTTTAACTTGACTTTTTTTTTCAGACACCCAATCATTAGCATACCATCAGGATTCTGTCAGTTATTTTTGCTGAAAGAATGGGATTCAACTGTGAAGATGGGTATTATTGTCTCCATCACATACCCAACAAAATTGTGAGTATGTCTAGCTCTCCTGGGGTAATGACTTGGAAGATGATAAGCAAGTCTCTTGTGTTTGCTTTTTGTTTGGTGTACCAACCTGGCTGAAATCATTAGCATGTGGATCCCTAGCCATCAATTTCATGGTACTGTGTTTGCCTTCTTGGTGATTCTGGGAGGTTTGCTGTTGTGTTTTTAGTGGCTGATGATTTTTCTCCCCACAGCACAATTGCATTTTACTGATATATTCTTGTCATGTTCCCTGGCAAACTCAAAATAATTATATACTTCCACACAAAATATGCTAAGAGAGGAGGCCTAGCTAGGAAGGCTGATATTGTCATATTGTCACTTGTTATGAGACAATGAGGAAGCTGTGTAGCTTGCCCAAAGAAGGATATTTTGAACAATTATGACTGCTTGATTTGAAAACGTAACTATATGGCACTTGACTATGTAAATTCAATAACTTGCAGTATTCAGTAACTAACAGTATACAGTATTTGGTTAACCGTTAGCTAAAAAAGCAGCCTGACTACTTTAACATGTTACAGTTTATTGTTAAGGATGAGTCATATGAGATGCTCATCACACCAGTGATGCTCTTTGAGAACAGGAGAAGATTAAGAATTTAGATGAGTTGACGAACAGGACAGTCCACTCAAGTCCCCCCACATTGAGCCAAAAAAGTTATATAATTTCTTCATTGCCTATTTACTTCCCAGCTGTGTCTTAAACTCTGCAATTTTCAATTGTGTAAAAAAAGTAAATAATAATAAAAATAATATAATAAAGGCAATTCATAAAGAATTTGTTTTTTGTTAAGCCAATGGAACACAGTGATATTGCACATTCACAAAATGAATAACACTCCATGTAATTTAACTTTTTTAAAATTCTAAACATAGTTATTAAAAGCATTTATCTGCTTCTTATCCTTGAAATTTAAATTGTATAGTTAATTTTATAGACATAATTATGTTTTTGTCTAGCTAAAGCAATCAGGACCACTCATGAATTTCTAAAAAGCCATCCACTGTTGCTCGGCTAGACTGTCTTCCTCAGTTAACACATCAGCGTGACCATGTTCCTACTTTATTTAAAAAATATTAGTGTTGTTTCAAATCTCTATTATTATTTTAAAATAGCCATACATGTATCAAATAGGAATGTCACCAAGTATTTGTGCATGGTGGATCTTTTCTTGGTGGATCGTTTGTCTTGAACAGAATGGTAAAAAGATCCAGTTGCTGGAGTAATGCTATTCACCTCTGACTTTTTACTGAAGAAAAGTGTGCAGAATGGGAATTTTACTTCAGGGACAGAATTATCAGTGTTGGCAGCCTCTGTGCCAGTAAGTTCGAGCTGTTTGGCACATACACCACTTTCTTTTCTAACTCTCTTTGAGAGGAACAGGAACTTGTGGGCATAGATGAGCAGAGGCGTCTAAGCCACAGTCTCCAGTCCCCCCTCTGTCTCACTGTTTAAACAGCTTCCCCTGGGGCAAGAGGGTTTGCAGCCTTTATATGCAGCTTGAATGAGAATAGACAAGGCACTAAATATTGCAGTGTATGTGGCATCAAAGGAACATTTTATCCAAAACTGCCATCCAACCTTAAATATATGAGTCACGTGCTCCCAGGCACTGTCGGGAGTCATTACAGACTTTAAGCTGTTTAGCCTAAAGAGACATTAATGTCAAAAATGCCTGTAATCCAGGAAAAAAAAAAAAAAAAAAGAGAAAAAGGAAAGGAAGACCTACATAATAAAATAAAGAGCCAAAATGTGACATGGACGTGATTATCCTTTGCTATGTCTGTTGTTCTAGATTACTGCAACACAGTTTGATATCTCCTGCTCCTCTGGGCTGTGAGACAATCAGGATGGTACAAGCGAGATCTCAACATAGCAGCGTGTTATGCATTTTTATGCTACTCCTCGGCCTCCCTCTAACTAGGGGTGTCATGGTTGTTGGGCATGGTAACCTTTCTTTATATTGTTTCAAGGCTTGAAAATGGGTTTTATTCTAGGCTGAGATAAGCCATGAGTCTCACTAACAAGATTCTGAGGCAGGTTATTATAATAGAACAGATTCACATTACTTGCCTCCATCCTTTTTGCCTCCTACATGTGAGACCTTTCTTTCTTTCTCTCTCTCTGTCTGTCTCTCTATCTCTCCATTTCTTTTCCTCTATATCTTGTTACATTTAACACCATATCTCTACCCTTTGCTGTTTTCATGTTTCACAAAATCACATTCTGTCTTTGCCTCTTTCCCCATTCCCTTGTCTACGTTCGCTATCTCTGCTAAAATATTCTTAATTTCTCCGCCCTGTGTAGCTGATGTCCAGGACCCTGTATGCCTCTTTGGCTTTGGACTATAAGGAGCACCAGGCATGAAGACCCCTCAGGGGCCTGCTTTCACCATGTACACCAACACTGGCAGCTCAGAAAACCACACAAACATCCACGCACTGGTCCTGGAATAGATACCTCTCTTTATAAGGAGGATACGGCTGCATTTCACACGTCCTACACATTTATCCTCCTTTGTGTGTCTGGGGGTGTCTGCCTGTTGTATGTTATAGAGCTTTCCAGCATGTAGTCATAAAACCTGGAAGAGGATTTTCATTTTCAAGCCATAGGTTTCCTTAGTAATTGCCTGTTTTTTTTATTTTATTTTATTTTTTATTTAGGAGTAAAATAAGGTCTGTGGTTAACACGACTTTAAAAGAGTTTCATGTTTTGTTCTACAAAATACACAGTCGTGCATTGTTTCCAATAGGAATCTGTTTTTGCACCTTTTTTAACATATTGTAACAAGTTCCTTCTATACTTAAATGAGGAAACAGCAAGCCAGGTGAATTTTCCGTTCTCCTTATTTATTTAGCTTCTTTATACACTTTTTAGTGTCACAACAAATCTTTAAGCAAACACACACACACAGCAAGCTTGTGTCACTTCTCTCTCCCCTCCAGCAGTCTAGACTGCCCTTTTATCCCTCTTTAGCTCTCACTGCAACACAGAACAGGTGTTAGAGAGAATTTCCCACAGGTGTCAGTCCTTACTGCTCTTCCTCTCCCAGCTTCGCTCTCTACAGACATCACTCGACGACGCCCCCATGACCACACATATTTAAAAAAAAATTCATGAAGTAACAGTGTCATTTATTACAAACTACCGTGTTGCAAATGCGTGTCTTTAATTACAAACTGACCCCCGTTGACATGTACTTAAGAAAATTGTTTATTCCAGGGTTTTTGCAAAAAACGATGTTCTGAATTGTCGTCTAAATGTGAACACCGTTTTTAACACTGCTTATATGCGCTTAAGTACATTGGGACAATCTCAGAGTTTGATGTAAGAGGGAAACCCCACTATTGCGGCGCAATTTCACTGCAGGTCACGATGGAAAATTAAGTAAACAAACAGCAGCAACTATGGAGTATCTGGAAATAAAGTGAAGCAACAGATAATAAAAAAATAGCAAAGTAATCCTTGGACGCCATGTTTGTTATTTACATAATTTATTTACATCACATTGTTTGGAAATTATGTTGCTGTGGAGAAAGCTGTTTTCTGACCGAGCCACACGTATGGGTGTAAATAGAGGAAGCCGATAACACAGTGCATGTAAACCTGTGTGCTGCTTTCTAGTTTTACACTGCGTGCCCAATTATTAGGCAAGATGTATTCCTCAGGATTGATTTTATTGTTGAACAAACACAATGCTCTCAGTCAATCCAAAATGTTAATGAACCTCAAACCTGAATGTTTAACAAAGAAAAAGTGAGTTTTGTCTTTCTCAGGGGAATATATAAGTGTGCACAATTATTAGGCAACTATTAGTGTGCACAATTATTAGGCAACTAATTACAAAAATAATTTCTCCCAACTCAATTGTTTATTCTCAATTTTTAGAGTAGGTGCAACAAATAAGTAACACAAAATGACAATTAAATAACATTTTTGGCCTTTCAAAAATATTCAGTGATCAATATAGCAACCCTTCTTTTCAATAACTGTCATGAGCCTTCCATCCATGGAGTCTGTCAGTTTCTTGATCTGTTCACAATCAGCTTTCGCTGAAGCAGCAACCACAGCCTCCCAAATGCTGTTCAAAGAGGTGTATTGTCTTCCCTCACTGTAAATCTCATGTTTGAGAAGGGCCCACAAGTTCTCAGTTGGATTTAAGTCAGGTGAGGAAGGGGGCCAAGTCATTATTTGGGAATTTTTGAGGCCCTTGCTGGCTAGCCAAGCAGTGGAATACTTGGATGCATGTGATGGAGTATTGTCCTGCATAAAGATCATGGCCTTCTTGAATGCTGAGGACTTCTTCCTGTACCACTGCTTGAAGAAAGTACTTTCCAGAAACTGGCAGTAGGTTTGAGAGTTGAGTTTCAGTCCATCTTCAACTCGAAAAGGTCCAACTACCTCATCCTTAATGATAGCAGCCCACACCAGAACCCCTCCACCTTGCTGGCACCTGACTCGAAGTGGTGCCCTGTGTCCATTAGTGATCCAGCCATGGGCCCATCCATCTGGTCCATCAAGAGTCACTCTCATTTCATCTGTCCATAAAACCTTTGAAAAATCTGTCTTCATGTATTTCTTTGCCCAATCTTAATGCTTCAACTTGTGAATATATTCAGTGGTGGTCGTGTTTCAGCCTTCTTGACCTTGGCCATGTCTCTGAGCACTTGACACCTTGTACTTCTGGACACTCCAGGTAGGTTGCAGTTCTGGAATATGGTAGCATTGGAGGATAATGGGTTCCTGGTAGCTTCACGTTTAATTCTTCTCAAGTCTTTTGCAGTTAATTTGCGCCTTTTCTTCTCCATGCGCTTTGTGCGCCCCAGTTGACTATTCGCAACAAAACGTTTGATTGTCCGGTGGTCACGCCACAATAGTTTAGCTATTTCAAGAGTGAAAATGCCTTTCAGTTGCATCTGAAAGGCATTTTACAATATTTGACTTTTCAGTGTCAGTAAAATCTCTTTATTGGCCCATTTTACCTGAGGTAATGAAGCTGCCTAATAATTATGCATACCTTGATATAAGGTGTTAGTCACTTTCGCCACACCCTCCCTCATTACACAAATACATACCACCTGAAAATGATTGAATCCAATAAGCATTCAAGTTTATATGGTTTGGAGTTGGAAAATGTGCATGGAAATGATGATAAGATCAGAATACTGAATTGCCTAATAATTGGGCATGTAGTGTATGCAGCTTTCTCATAGTAATCGACTTTCAACTGTCCATGTAAACGAGCTGATTCTCATATGTGACAAGTGTAACTGATTTCAGTTTCACAAACTGTTTACACAAAACAATTCTTTCTTCATTTTAAACTGGTCATAAGCGGGCCTGATTTTAGTTCAGTAACTGCTCTGACAGATTCAGTGAGTTCATTCAGTGAAGGATTCAACAGACTTATTCAAACTGAATTTGTGAGTTGGTGAGACTGATTTGGAGTGACTGGCTCATAATAGTCATTTGCCTGAAAAATCCTGATTTAAAGTGATAACTTGTCATTTGGAGTGATTCATAAAAAAAAAAATAAAAATAAAAAATAAAAAAAAAGGCCCATAAGAGGCTTTTGTCTGTGATTCTTAAGTATTAGTGTTGCTGTATGTTTCTGACTGTAGCTAGCAAACACAACGTGTTGTTTTGCCATTACTTCACGGTATACATGTATCTCATCACATTGCATTCAGACTGTAAGCTCACAACTCTGTATGGCAAAATAAATAATAGTATATGGTGCTAGAGATTCAGTAGAGACAGCACTGCTGCTGAACAACGGTGCAGGAATTTTGAAGCAACTGTTTAAAAAAAAAAAAAAACAAAAAAAAAAAAGTATGTTGCTTACATTTGTGCTAAACAAGGTCAACAACTATGACAAGGATGTGGCCTTCTGTAGCAAATTGTTTATTTATTTATTTTTAACACAGTGACTGTGTGTCATTTATGTTGCAGAACAAAACATGAAAGTCTCTTCAAGTAATGTTAACCACTGACCTTATTTTACTCTTTAAGCAAAAACTGCTATTTTAAAAACCCATAAGGAAATTCCAAGGGAACCCATGGCAAATTAGCATTATGGGTTGGCCTACAACTTGCCCTAACAGCCCCGTTATCTGTGAGCATGTTTGAACATCTGCCTGAACCACTTCCTGTCATCGTTGAGCTGGATTTTCAACCATTCCCTGAGATGATGAGTCTTTGCTCCTAACAGCATACTGCTGTGATACACTGATCACTGGAATGTGCATCATCACATAGGTTCTATTTCATTCCTTATTCTTCATGACCTGTCCTGTCTGTCTTCACCAAACTGCATCTCACTGCTCAGGGGTCAGCCCCAGGGACATTCTTATAAATTCAGCTGTGGATGAATATAACTGCAGCTGTTAAGCAAGTATGACACTTTACCTCCAAGTGCCCCCTTCTGCCACACTGGCCTCTCATAATGCCAGTTTGCCACCAGGCCTGAGATCTTTGTATCCACTCGATAAGAAGCAGAGAGCATGTAATTACACACAGCAGGGTCTTACTGGGATCTCAGCCCTCCCCTGTCTCACTTCATCTTAATTGCTGGCCCTCACAAATCTATATCCACCCCCCAATCATTTCCACTCTTGAGACATTTGATGGTCTTCTGTATTTTACCCTTCATATGCAGTAAACACTGGCACAAACCCTAGGACAACTGCAGTTCAACATGTATTTAAGGCAATGGATGATTTTGATTTGGAAAGTATTTTATTTTTATTTAAATAATTGCATAATGAATTAAAATACCAAAGGAAAAATCACTGCAGTTGATTGCAATTGTGTTGGATTGTTTCCCATTTTACAGGTCAGTAAAAAAGTGATGTAATTTAAAGTAACGTTAAAAAATTATGACCACAAATGACTTTGGTGCTGACTGCAAGCGAAAAAGCTCAGAAATGTTCACGCTCCATAAATATTCTCTAGCTAAATTAATTGAGTTTAAGGTCATAACCAAAGCGAAGAATGATATCGAACTGGCCAGACCAGCACACAGACAACGCGCATCATCCCTCAAACCATGTACAAGGAAGTTCATTGGGCCAAAAGTGTCATTGTTTTAATTACCTTTGCTGGCTTTCTCTGAAGCAAATTAATCATGTCACTTTAAAGGAGAGCCCTCTTACTGTAATTATGTGGCACAAAAATAGTTTTCATTATGCACTTAATTATTTCCCATTTTCAAGCACATTTTGTGAGACATGACTCAAATTCAACAGCAGCATGGTATTCTGAGAAATGAGAGGGGTGGTGGTGTTGTTAGAGCAGTAAAAAGCTTATAATACCTGAAAAAAAGAAAAGGCAGAATATGTGTAAAAAACAGTGCTAAACTGATATTGGTGGCCAGTGAAAACAGGCCCCATCTACCAGAGGTGGAAATTAATGAATTACAACTAATCTCATTACAGTACTTGATTACACTTTTATTACAAGTATAAATAAATAATAGTACTTTTACTTGAGTTGATTAAAAATTAACTATTCAATTTCGTTACAGTTATTTTTCACCACAATTACAAAGTACAAAAAAATACATAATATTTCTGAATTTTTCAGAAGTTTTTTGGGAGGAAACTGGCAAGTTATAAGCACTAAATCTGTTTATAAACTAAAATGCGCTGTGTGCGGCACAACAGAAGCCCACAGGGCACAGCATCATGAGCACAGCAGCTTGCTTAAACTGCCGCCGATGTCCTCTCTTCTCTAGCTTCTCCAAGACTTTCTGTCCTGTCACTATACAAGAACTGTAATACTGTGATTTTCTGCATATTTCATTTTATTCTGGAAAGGAGCCGTTCATTCAGGTATGAGGGAACTGTATGAACATGTTTTTACCACTGATCAAACTTCACTTGTTTTTAAGGTAGGCAATGTTTTAACTGTCAAACATTAACACAATGTAGTTTGACATATATGTGGGGATATCTTGTTTACTTTCTACTGTATGTATAAAACAAACTTTTTAATACCTTAGAAAGTTACAGTGCCAATAGTGTCGAAAATTAACAGTGACTCAGGGCAGAATTGACAAAAATATCCCAGAAATTCAAAATATGGGGGCAAAAAATGCCCACGAAACGAGTTCTCATATTTTATTAATAATATCTGATATAGTTACAATTACATACATTACGATCTTCTTTTGATTTTTCACTGAACATAATTTTTTCTCCCCGCCGTCCAGTTCCTCGCACCATCGTGCGCACAGTCTCTTGTTCTATCAATCCGCTTCTGTTCGGTATTGTACTCCCATGTTAAATTCCATAATTGTTTGCCCCTTTTGTTCAAAATAAACTGTCCTAGCGGGTAACACTCTCGCTCACGGTGCTGTACTGTACTACTCTGCCCTATCTGTCTGAAAATCCTCATCTGCTAGAGGCCAAAAAGTGCACAAGGGATGGATGTTATATAAAGAAGTTGTGAGAAATCACTCACTAAATACTGTGAAATGTTGTTTTTGCCTTATTTTATTCAGTTGGCATGTAGGAGTTGATAACAGTTTGCTTAATAATCTCATTCCAAATCTGGATAATTGCTGCAATATCATTTTGCTCCTATTGCATTATATTAGTTTTGTACAGTTTGTTAACTTAATGACCAAAATACTTGTACATGCGTGAATGAGAATAAACCTGAAATAGGAATGTGTTTCAGTCACAATGCACATTATGTAGTTTAGAGACGATTTAGAGACATTTAGAATGTTACAAATGGCTATTTCTATTTAAATAAATGCTGTATTCTTAAATTTTTCTCTTTGTCTAAGAATCCTCTTGCAGCAATGCAGGTCTTTGGCATTTAGAAGCTGCTAGTTTAGGACCTGTGAAGAGTCTGTTTCTCAAACTAGAGACTGTGATTTACTTGTCTTTTTGTTGTGCATCTGGAGGCTACTTCCCTCTCTATCCTGGTTAGAGATTCTTTTTTCAAAACAGTAATGCATGGAATAGCCTTCATCTCTCTAAAACAATAGACTTTGAGAGAAAATAGAATTTCAGGAGAAATTTGTTTCTTTTTGCCTATTTTCAAATGGGGGAAAAAACTCACAGTATAGTGATTTCCGCATGGTAGCACAACCATTTTCAATTGTTCTTTTAAAAAGAACATTTTCTTGAGTACCAAATTAGCACTTTAGAATGCTTTTGTAAGGAACAGGTGACACAGTATATGTTTGCCATCACGGGTAAAGAAAAAACGTAATAATAATTTGCAATTAATGATTTTGGCAGCATTTTTGATCAATTTAATGCATCCTTGGTGAAAGGATCAATTTCTTTCAAGAACAAAAATTTCTTCGTGTTCTAAAAATGGAAGCGTATATATTATATATAATATAATTTTCATTAAGTAATTTGTAACATTATTATTTGAGTAGTTTTTTGGCAAACTACTAATTTACTCGAATCGTAATAGATCTCAGTACTTCTACTTGTACTCAAATGAATGATTTCTTCAGTAGCAGTACTTTTACTTAAGTAAAAAAAGAAATCAGTACTCTTTCCACCACTACCGCCTACCAGTGTTGACAGAGCATTTTTACCCAACATGATCACATGGGATCTTGACATGTTGCTATTGAACGTTCTGGTACTCCATTCTACTGAGATACTGACAAGCACCATGTCTGATGGGAGATGGGTTTATCTTTTCCTGTGGTGCTACGCTGCTGCCTCAGAGACACAGGTTCTGGTCCAATGGAAATCAAGAAGTTATTGCATTAACATAATCACTAATGAACTTGATTCAGAGTTTGCATTCTCCCCTTTAAGATTTCTGTGGCAGGGCGGGGCCGGGTCGTGATTCTACACACCCGGCTCTTAATCAGGCTGATTAGCCCGAGAGGGATAAAGGCCGACTAGAGAGGGCAGTGCGACAGAGAGAGAGAGTTACGGACAGCTGTCCGACACCTGTCTGTGTTTGTGTCTTTTGGTTTAAGTTCATTATTAAATTATTATTTATATTGTTAAGCCAGTTCTCGCCTCCTCCTTTCCATTGATGTGTTACAGTTACATTACGGTTAGGTTTATGGTTGGGGTTTGGGTTAGGGCGTATGGTTAATACATTTGCATTCTGCAAATATCCTGTGTTTTCTTAATGTTATTTTTTATTTTGTCTGAGTAGCCAAAGACAAATTTCCACAGCTGCTGACAAAGTATTAATCATTCCTGTTGACTGTACTACACCATTGACAATTAAATACAACTCTCTTTACAGCTTGCTTTAGCAGGACTTCCAGCTTCGGCCACCGGAGGGCATTGATTCGATTTTCAGTAAGAAGAGTCTAATTTCAGCTGAAGCACTTTTGACATACGCAATGAGATCAGTCTGTTTTATCTGCTGTGAAATAATATCACTGATGGAGAAATATAGTGTTGTTATTTTAAGCTATTTATTCCTCTTCTTTTTATTGCGCCCCAAACGCCTCGGACCAAGAGGGGAGCGCATGCGGCCGTCGGACCCCGCTCACACCTGGGCCATTCCATGGACACTTCCCCGACCTTCACGGAGCCCCATTTCACCAGAAGGATGCCAGATTCCCCCCTTTTTTTAACACCATTCCCCCTGGACACTACAAAACATGAGGACAGCCTCCCAGCCACAGCAAATATTAAGTGGCATTTAAGTCAAGTCAAATTTATTTGTATAGCGCTTTTCACAACAGACGTTGTTTCGAAGCAGCTGTACAGGAAACTAAGCTATAACAGAAAATAATTAATATAATGCCAATATTAGTTATTTATGTTTAGAACTATTAGTGGTTAAAATTAGTAAACTAGGTAAGTGTTGTGGGTCAATGGTTTAACAGAACATTCCCCCGGACACTATTTTCCCCATTTTTTGACATTTTAAGTTTATTATTATTTTCAATAAATGCCTTTCTGAGGCTTGACACCACACCACTGTGACTGCCTCTTGCTCACCCTGCCACAAAATATATATATGAATGGCAGGACCGGTCAACCCATTAGGTGACATAGGCGAGTGTCTAGGGCGGCATTACTTCGGGGGCGCCGATATACCGAGTCAAATTTAGCGCGTGTCCATTCTGTGTCGAACAAAATGTGCCCTGTGCGGTCCAGTAATGTGTTGTGGCGCCCTCCACGGAACATATAGACCATGTACTGAATGCCTTACTACCATACTACTCTTACTGTTTATTTATATCTGTGTATGGCAGAAACAGTGAGAGAAGTATGGAAAGTATGCCTTTGTGAACACGGCCATAGACTCACGAGCACGGCTCATGAATCGGAGCGATGCCCAATGCATGAAATATTCTCTGTTTTGAGTCGGTTCTTCTCAATGAATTTGTCTAACATGCGGGCTGACTCGTTTGTAGCACTTTGTCATGCAGTAAAACAGAAACGGGATGCTTTAGAAGGCAGAGAACAAAAACAACACTGAATGAAGTGGATATTTACTTACAGTTCACTGAAACAAAACCTGCAGCTGCATTCAATCGTTTGCCAGTGATGAAGATCATGTGTGAGTGCAACCTGTGAACGATTGTCTATTGCAGGTAAAGACATTTTCTAAATAAAAATGTATCAAAATACTAACATTATATGAAAGCACTTAAAAGTACCAAAATACCACGTTACCAAGCCAATATATATATATATATATATATATATATATATATATATATATATATATATATATATATATATATATGTGTGTGTGTGTGTGTGTGTGTGTGTGTGTGTGTGTGTGTGTGTGTGTGAAAATATATGCAATATGAGAGATTTATAACAATCTTAGTGGGCTGGTCATTTTTGACAGGGAAAAAAATGTTAAAACAAAACAAACACAGCACAAGGGTTAAGAGAGTTGATGATTTGCACACCATGGAATTTATGTCTGGGTTGTAGACGGTTGAATTGAAACCTTGCTTGGGTTATTTACCCAAGGTTTTTTCTACCGTGTTTCACTCACAGTGTATTGCTTTGCAGTCCATCTATCCTCTGCCAATTAAGTCTGATGAAAGTGAGAAGTTGCATATGTTGAGCCCTATTAGAGCTTTGCTAGAGTCCCTGCTTACTTTTTTGGCAGATTTTATTGCCAAAAATGATTGGTGTGATTCTAGATCTTCAGACCTTGTGACCACCTGACATGTTCCCAATGTGTCAGCTCTCTGATGCAACATCTCGTTTCCACTCAGGGAACCAGGAAAACATATTTAACTGAGACATTCATACTTCCTTAGACAAGCTTCCTCAAGGGGACAGCTGGCTCACAATGCAGGGAACAGCAGCACATGAGAAAGCAAACAGTCTTCAGAAACAGTGTTGTGAAGAGACACGTATGCAAACAGTCATACCAAAAAAGAAAAAAAAGAAAAAAAGTGCATCAACATGTACACAGCTTAGAACAAACACTTAAACACAAGAAATATAATGGTGTATGTAAAAATAAATAATTGCAACATTTTTATGTCTGCTGAAATAAAAAAAATAAAAAAGAAAAGGCTGGAAAAAATAAAAAGTCAGTTCTTCAGTAAAGCTATTAGAAGAGCCTTTACATTCACAAATATAAACTCAGCATAGACTAAATGCAAGTCAGTGGAAATGTCTGGTCTGCTTCATTTCATGTACAGGGTCCAGCGCTGTTTTCCTGTTGTATGACATCATCAGCGATGAGCAGATAAAGCAGCCTTGAGTGCCCCCAGAGGAAGGTGGTGGGCTGCCTAAAAGAGACAGTGAATTGTTTTATCAGAGCAGCTAGGGCACATCAACTGCAAATGGACAGATTTCTGAGGAGCAGTTAATGCATAGTTGAAGCAAGAGCAACAGTAGCTGGATGTTTTTGTGAGACAAATGCCAAAAATGCTATTAACTGCTGGAAAGACTCGCATAGCTGGTCACCAGCATATTTTGTGTTGGTGTTTGGAAGCCAGACTTCCTTGGCTCATCAGCATCACAATAAAGACCATTCTAATCGACCAGCTTCACCAACCAAGTTTTGCTGGTCCAACAGCTAGAGCAGCACCAAACCAGCATCATCTAGCATAAGTCAGCCTAGATCAGCATGGAAATTTATGCTGCACTGTAAAAAAAAAGAAAAAAAGTTATTTTCTGGCAGCGGGGGTGCCGGAAAATGTCTGTTGAAAAACAGAAAAGTACTGTTGGATTAAAAAAAAAAAAAAAAAAACTGTAATTCGCTTTACCATAATTAACATCTATTACTGTAATTCTACAAGAAATCTCCCTATAATTCCATGAAATCTTTTACTTTTAACATATATTAATTGTTAGAATAGTCATACACCTCTAAAACACAGAATAATTATCTTTAAAAGAATGATAAAGAAAAGCTTAAGTACAGATAATTAAAATTGTTATTACAAAAAAATACTGTAAATCTAAGACCATGTATATATATAAAACACACACACGCACACACACACTCACACACAAACATGTAATTTTACTTTGAAAAGCCCAGGTTTAAATTAACTGTAAGTGTTGCAAAAAAAAAGAATTGTCCAAAAAAAAATAAATAAATACAATGCCTTCAAATACATTAATAAACTGTCAAAATAAATGTGTTTTCTTTCTCTAAATGTAGGTTAACTATACTTTTGCGCTGTCATTCTTCATTTAAAAAATAAAAACGGCAAAAAACGAATTATCTTACTGAAGCAGGATAAGTTTTGTCTTCATACTTTAAAATCACTGAAATAGTGCGATTTTTGCAGCAGTTGATGTAAAAATCTTACATAAAGGTTATGCTATAGAATTAAAACTTTATGCCTGTAGCAACATTTTGGAAAATACTTCACAATACTAATTAAAAAATACACCATGACTCATTGATTCTTTTTCTTTTTTTTTTTAATTATTATTATTATTCACAAAAACAGCAGACACATTTTTTTGTTCAGCATATTACAAGAACTCATTAGCAACTGCTTTAAATGCTTAAGCATATTTTTCACACAACACTTTTGTTGCTTTTTTCTCTGGTTCATAATTTTTTTAAGCTGACAAACCAAACTCTAAAATGTTTTTGCTCTGGGAACAACAGCTTTTGTTTTCCACCTCTGAAAAAAAAAAAGAAAAAAAAAAGAAAAAAGAAAAAAAAAAAAAGCTATGGCCTTTTTGCCTTAACATAATATGAATTAAAACATGATATCAAACACACACACACACACACACACACACACACACACACACACACACACACACACACACACATTCATACACATATATTTAAAAAAATAATAAAAGCATAATGAACCTGCAATGGAACATTTAAACATTACAAATGACAAAATAAAATAAAAAAATAAAAAAATAAATAAATAGCACTTTGGCTGAACATGATTCAATCATGGACAGTGGTTCCACGTGATTGAAACAAGTTCTCTTAACAAAACGAATCAATCTATCGAATCAATTTAAACCCAATAAAACAGACCGTGTAAAACTAATTTGAATGAATGGTGTTCATTTAATATGAATGAATGGTTTTCATTTAACTTGAATCAGTTATGTTCTCTTACATTTAAGCCTTCTTGTCTTGTTTAGCCTACATGTTTATATCACATTAGATGAAGTTGATTAGGTCAAGTTACTAGAACTAGGTATAATGCCAGTTATAAATGTCATTTCTATTTTCTCATTCTTCAGTGACTGTCAAACGAGACTACAAAGGCAGCACACGGGATGAAACTAATCCATTTATTGGAAAAAAGTTCTGAAGTCTGTTGTACATACCACATTCAAAGCTTAAGGGAATACAGGTTCAATACAAGTTAAGCTCAATCAAAAGCATTTGTGTCAGTGTTGATAACCACAAAACTGTTTTGACCCGTCCTTCCTTTTCTTTAAGTGAAGCACTTACAATGGAAGTAAATGGGGCCAATTTTTGGAGGGTTTAAAAACACTGTAAACCCATATAAGTTCTACTAACTTAAAAAATTTGAGGCAACTGATTGCCTTTACTTTTACAAGTATCAAAACTTAAGTCTCAAGTATGCATAACTTGTTTTCTCAGAAACTATAAATTAAAAGAAATGATTTTGTTCCAATCAAAATATGCAGTTACTAATGTTTATTTTAATTAACCACAACTCAAAATTTAAATTTCTGCAAACTTAATATATTTATACAACTTACAACAAAAAATATATGTTTTTGAAATCATAAATATGCTGTGCATTAACTTATTATTTTAAGCCATGTTAACTTAATAATTAAACTATATAATTTTAGGTGAATTGAAATGTGCTAGTAGTATTACTAAAAAATGTTTTGCAACTGCCTTTTTTTTTTTTTTCTTTACTTAAATGTGAAAATTTTGCAACTTAAACCAAAAAAATAAAAATAAAAAAATAAATAAAAAATAAGAAAACCAGTGCCGATTTTAGGGAGTGGCCTGTGGTGGCCTGGGCCACCCCTGAAATCTCATTGGCCACCCTGTGGCCACCCCAGAACTGATTGGTAGTTCATCACGTTCATCAACACAAGAACGAAGAACCAATAGAAACACCTGTCAATCAAAGATGACATCTCAGGTCATTTGTTGATTTAGAGCCACACTGACCCAGGGTCAGTTTTATATTTCTGACCATAAATAGTAGTGGCGGGACTGAAGCTGTGTGAGCTGATCTTTGATCAGTGGGGGGAGGGGCAGGTCGCTGGCAGCGGGCGCCAGGTCTGGAGTATAATGGTCGGTCAGAAGCACGAAGCTGACACGAGCTAGCGTCTTCCTCCAACTTCCAATGAGTTGACGACGTCGATTTGTGGTCAAAAAGAAAGCTGCTATTTGAGAGGTATGTTCATGTTCACATTTTTTGTTACAGTAGCTAGGTTAAAGAGTAAGCAAGACCCTACACCACATTCAGCATGTTATCTTTATATTGACATGAAATATGAAATGCCATGTTTTCTGATTTAATGACGGAGGTGTGTAAAGCGTTTTACGGATGTATATGTTCAATAGCTAAAGTTATATATATGGCTAACCTGTGTGTGAAATGGAAGGGTTTGTGCTGTGACTGTACTTTAAATCTTTACATGAGTTATTTATGAGCTCTTTATGTGTATTATTGGTCAGTCAGACCAATAAAATCTTCAAAGTTTTTATACCTTATTTGACATTTTAAATATGCAGAGGCATGGCAAATTGCACTTAAATGCCGCAAATGATTTGACTAACTATTTTATTTGGTAATATTCAAAGTAATTGAAGCTATCAGAACATGTGGAAAATAAACCTGAGTAGACACTGTAAATAGAGTTTTGTTTTTTACTGTATTCAGAGCTCAATCTGCAATTTTGGGGTTTCCAGACAGACACCTATAAGCCCTCACAGCCAATTTCACACACTGATTTGTACCCAATTTAACAATATTTCTGCTGGACAGTGCAGTTATAGCTAATAAATGAATGAATGAATAATTGATTGAATGATTGATTGAATTGCGCCTCAATCAGTTATCACCTGTACTTGTATCTTTTTATGATTATACACTATACCTGATGTTATACGCAGATTAATTCTCTACAATGAGAATAGCTCTTAAAAATGTGTAACTGACACAGTTACTAAACAATTACTGATTTAAAAATGGATGTTATGTTAAAATAACTAGAGATTCCCAGAAACTGTAATAGGTTGAAATAGAACAGGAATAGAAAACTGTCAAATGTCAAAACAACAGTCTGATATTGAATACAAACAATTCAGTGAATGCTAACATGAGTTTAAGAATTCATTTATTCTACATGTGTAGATGTTGAAGCAAAGCAATTCGATATTTACACATTTTGATCATGTGCCATTCATAAAGGTTCTCCCGGTATCGCCACCCCACACTAGGTCTGTGCCCCATCTTGGCCACCCCAGTAAAAATGTCCTGGATACGCCACTGAAGAAAACTGCATGTAGTAAACATATTCAATATAAAAAGACAAGATACAATAATTGACAGAACATGAGGCACAACACTGAAAAAAACAACAACAACAACACACATTTAACAGCAACAGGATAAATTATCTACAGCTGCATTAGTGTTGCACATCTTTCAACGTTAAAACCTTATAAACCACCTGTCCTTAAAACTCTTTTGGGTAACTCGGATCCAATGCATAAATCAGTCCAAACATAAAAATAAATCTGTAAAGTCTGGGCAGGTGGGCGATGACTTCTCTTTCAAGAACAAAGCCCTGCAAAGGGTGGTGCGAACTGCCAGACACATCATCGGAGTTGAGCTTCCCTCCCTTCACTTTCCGCAAAGCCCTACAAAGGGTGGTGCGAACTGCCAGACACATCATCGGAGGTGAGCTTCCCTCCCTCCAGGACATATATACCAGGCGGTGTGGGAAAATCATCAAAGATCATCAGAGACTCCAACCACCCGAGCCATGGGATGCTCTCACTGCTACCATCAGGCAGGTGGTATCGCAGCATCAGGACCCGCACCAGTCGACTTCATGACAGCTTCTTCCCCCAAGCAATCAGAATTTTGAACTCTTGATCTCTCACGATCAATATACATGAGCACTGCACTTTATTAATCTTATTAATCTCACACTGGACTGTCATAAATTATATTCTCTCTTAACAATACACTGGCAACTGACTATCAACTGACAGCCTGTATGTCAATACAGCACAATACAACCTACTGTATATTTTATATATATTACTTTTATTGTATACTGTGTATTCTATATTGTGTGTATTATATACTGTACATATTATTATTTGTATATCGTGTTGTGTGTAATTATGTGTATATTAGATATGTAAATTGTGTTGTGTAAATCTGATGTTTATTGTAAATTGGTATATGTCTCATCACTGTCATGACTGGTATGTTGCTCAGAACTGCACCCAAGACTTTCACCCACTGTTGCACTTGTGTATATGGTGACAATAAAGTGATTTGATTTGATTTTGAAGAACGTCATGGTTACTTTCGTAACCTCCATTCCCTGATGGAGGGAACGAGACGTTGTGTCGATGTAGTGACGCTAGGGGTCACTCTTTGGAGCCCCAAACACCTCTGATCTTTTGAAAAAAGGCCAATGGGATTGGCGAGTGGAATTT
Organism: Myxocyprinus asiaticus; assembly: GCF_019703515.2. Classification (NCBI taxonomy): domain Eukaryota; kingdom Metazoa; phylum Chordata; class Actinopteri; order Cypriniformes; family Catostomidae; genus Myxocyprinus; species Myxocyprinus asiaticus. Next base: position 23,777,910 of record NC_059373.1, read on the forward strand.
GCATGCCACTCCCCCGGACATACGGGTATAAAAGGAGCTGGTATGCAACCACTTATTCAGGTTTTGTGCTGAGGAGCCGAGATCAGGTCCCAGCCATTTCAGCGGGTAGATCAGCATTGTGTCTCTCTTGCCACAATGTCTCATTCCTTCTATCAGGGAACGGAGGTTACGAAAGTAACCATGACGTTCCCTATCTGTCACTCACTCGACATTGTGTCGATGTAGTGACACTAGGGGTCCCTATACAAAATGCCACAACTACCTGAACTGTGTTACGTGGACTGGTGGTGCGAGATGGGCACACCGCTGTGTGCCTCGTAGCCAGCGCACCAGGCCATCACGTAACCTCCCCCAATGCACTTATGAGTGTCGAATGGTCCTTCAGGTACAAGTCAACTGCCCAACATTAGGGACAGGCTAGCCCAGCCGAGGCCTCTTTTCCTCTTTTTTTTCTCACCAAAAAGAGTGGAATTTGTTAACCGACTGGGAGCCATAAGTGTCCACGTCGGGGGGTGTCCCTCCCAAGGGGAAGACACTGCAGAGACCACACCCTGCCCCCCCAAAAAAAGGAGCAATGAAGGAATGCCCAAGGAAGACGCAGTTTACTGACAGGGAAATTATTTTGCGGAAGATATCACATGGGGTTGCCTTTGGGGAACCAGCACATGTGGAGCACCCACCTCAGTACAGGGGGAAAGTCATCCAGGGTTCACAGTCTGTGAACACGACTGGGAGTCAAGAGTGCTCGACTTCACCTCAAAGGAGGGGAAAGGCGCTATATGCAAGCAGTACACCCAGCCAGCTGTCCTGGAACTTACCTGCTCGTGCCTGCCAATACACGGACAAGACCGGCTCAACCCAGAGATTGTAGAACCTCACAAAGGTGTTGGGTGCTGCCCAGCCCGTCGCGAGGAGCATGAGATCAGAGAACCATGTCTGGGTGGGGCAGTAGGGTGCTACTAGGACGACCTGCTCCTCATCCTCCCTGACCTTGCACAGGGTCTGTACAAGTAGGCTCACTGGGGGAAACGCATACTTGCGTAGTCCAGGGGGCCAGCTGTGTGCCAGCGCATCTATAACGAGGGGTGCCTCGGTCAGGGCATACCAAAGCGGGCAGTGGGAGGATTCCCAGGAAGCAAACAGATCTACCTGTGCTCGACTGAATCGACTCCAAATCAGCTGGACGACCTGGGGGTGGAGTCTCCACTCTCCTCTGACCATAGAAATGCAAGGTAGGTCCAAGGACTGAAGAGGTGGCGACAGACCGGCGTGATGGCCACGCGATGTGTCCCGCGACGCCATGCCCATCTTGGGATGCCATATGCCCCAGGAGCCTCAGTTTCAGTGGAACCACTGTCCTCCATCTGAACGCCTTCAGAGAGTTCAGCACTGACTGTCATCGAGACTGAGTCCAACTCCATACAGAGAAAAGAGATGCTCTGAAGCGGGGATAGCTTGCTTTTTTCCCAGTTGACCCGAAGCCCCAGTCGGCTGAGGTGCCAGAGCACGAGGTCCCTGTGTGCGCACAGCAACTCTCGAGAGTGAGCTAGGATTAGCCAGTCATCACAATAGTTGAGGATGCATATGCCCACTTTCCTTAGCGGGGCAAGGGCTGCCTCTGCGACCTTCGTGAAGACGCGAGGGGACAAGCACAGGCCGAAGGGGAGGACCTTGTACTGGTATGCCTGACCTTCGAAGGCAAACCATAGGAAGGGTCTGTGTCGAGGTAAGACTGAGACGTGGAAGTATGCGTCCTTCAGGTTTACCGCCGCAAACCAATCTTGATGCCGGATGCTCGCTAGAATACGTTTTTGTGTCAGCATCTTGAGTGGGAGTCTGTGCAAAGCCCGGTTCAGTACTTGCAGGTCCAGGATTGGTCGCAACCCACCGCCTTTCTTCGGTACGATGCAGTAAGGGCTGTAGAACCCTTTCTTCATCTCGGCTGGAGGGACAGGCTCTATCGCGCCCTTGCGCAGAAGGGTCACGATCTCTGCACGCAAGGTAGCAGAGTTCTCGCCCTTCACTGAGGTGAAGTGGACACCGCTGAACCTGGGCGGGCACCTGGCGAACTGAATCGTGTAGCCGAGTCGGACGGTCCGGGTCAGCCATCGCGAAGGGTTGGAAAGTGCGAGCCACGCGCCCAAACTCCGGGTGAGGGAGACCAAGGGAATGATCACGTTGGACGTACCGGCGGGTGGGGCCTCGCGGCGGGGCGGAGCTCGAGGTGCCACATCGAGGGGACTCAAGCCCCATGGCTGTGCTGAGTCCAGGGACATCGAAGCGCTTACCTGGCTCCTGCTGCCCACCATAAGATTGGCCGAGGAGGGGGGAGGAGGAATCTCGTCCCCGTAGTCCACCAGAACCAATCCCGTGTGGGCGTGTTTGTGCCACAGCTGGGTGCACAGGTGCGGGGGGTCTGCCACTGGAGCGCCATACCTGCAAAAATGGGACAGTGGACTGTGGTCGTGACGACGGCCGTGCGCACCGGACCTGTGACCCAGGAAACGAGAAAACCACTCTTTTGTCAAACTTTTGGGTACCGCAGCCTCTTGGGCATGTGGCAAAAAATGAAACAAAGGATTCTCCTCCCGGCCCTCCACCGGGGGATGGAGTGGTCTGTTCACCAGCTCCAGAGAAGCAGGACTCCTCGCCCCTGGGCCGCCCGTCTCAGGGGCGCTTCGAAGCCATCCTCGGGTTCTTAGCGGCCGGCCGTGAGACGGTGTCACCGAACAGGCCATCCTGGGAAATGGGGTGTCAGTCAAGGAACCGTGCCTTGTCAGCCTCTCGCATCTCAACCAAGTTGAGCCAAAGATGGCGCTCCTGGACCACCAGGGTGGACATCGCCTGCCCGAGTGACCGTGCCATGACCTTCATCACCCGGAGAGTGAGTTCGGTCGCTGACCGCAGTTCCTGCATCAATCCCGGGTCAGAACTACCCTCGTGCAGCCCAGGAACCAATCGTCGAGCCGCGAGGGTTCAGGGGAGAGTAGAGGGTTCCACTCTAGCCCGACGCTCGCGGCCGCCCGGGAAAGCATGTCCGTCATTTCCGCGTCGGCCTGAGACTGGGCGACCATTCCCGAAGGAGGAAGCCCAGCCGAAACCTCTGCGTCCTACTGGATGAGACCGCTCTCCGTTGCTGCGCTCGATATCTCATCGTCTTCCCGGGCTCCGAACAAGAGGTCGAACTCGCCCTGAGATGAGCCTGTGGATGAGACTCCACAGGCACAGAGGGGGAGAAGCCGCTGAAACTCAGTTTTACGAGGTGAATTGGAGGAATTGTATTCAGTGTCCTGAATGCAACCGCTCGGCTCCGAAGAGAAAATCTGAATGAGTGGTTGCATACCAGCTCCTTTTATACCCATATGTCCGGGGGGAGTGGCATGCAAATTCCACTCGCCAATTCCCATTGGCCTTTTTTCAAAATATCAGAGGTGTTTGGGGCTCCTAAGAGTGACCTCTAGTGTCACTACATCGACACAACGTCAAGTGAGTGACAGATAGGGAACAATGAAATTTCTGACCAGATTGTAGTGAATTGCAGCATCTGTGAGTTCTCTGACCGCTGTTAACAGGTCAACTGGTGAATATCCAACATTTGGCTCTCCTGAATCTTCAGCCCTGAAATGCAGAAATAGAAAAAAGTGGCAAAATTAAAGAACAATTCATTAAAATCTGTTTCAAAATACACACCTACATAAAAGAATAGTTCACATAACAATTATGTCATTATTTACTCAATTGTTCCAGACCTGTATGACTTTATTTCTTCCATGGAAGACAAAAGCTTTTCTTTTTTTTTTTTTTTTTTTTTTTTTTTATAAATCATCTTCTTTAAAAGGATAGTTCCCCCCAAAATTTAAATTCTCTCATCATTTACTCATCCTCATGCCATCCCAGATGTTTATGACTTAATTTCTTCTGCAGAACACAAATGAAGATTTTAGAAAAATATCTCAGCTCTGTAGGTCTGTAATGCAAGTGAATGGTGACCAAAACTTTGAAGCACCAAAAAGCACAAATAGGCAGAATAAAAGTAATCCATAAATCTCTAGTGGTTAAATCCATATCTTCAGATACAAAACAGATCAACAGATCAATATTTAAGTCCTTTTTTATGACAAATCTCCACTTTCACTTTCAGATGTGAAATGCTCAAGACCAAGTTCACTACAGCCCCTATTCTCAAACACCCGGACCCTAACCTTCCATTCACTATAGAAGTTGATGCTTCTGACTGTGGAATAGGAGCTGTTCTCTCACAAAGACACGGACACCAGGCAGAATGTATCCATGTGCTTTCTTTTCCAGGAAGCTGACCACTGCATAGCGGAACTATGATGTGTGCAACAAGGAGCTTCTCTCCATCAAAGCTGCATTAGAAGAGTGGCGACACTGGCTAGAGTGGGCGGCCCACCCATTCCAGGTAATAACAGACAACAAGAATTTAGAATACATTAAGAGTGCGAAATGTCTGAACCCTAGACAAGTATGGTGGTCATTGTTTTTCACAAGATTTCAGTTCACAGTCACGTATCGACCCGGCAGCAAAAACAACAAAGCAGATGCCCTCTCCAGGAGGTATGACCCTTCACACGCCCCTAGTCACCAAGACTCCATTCTACCACCATCAATTATTATCGCCCCCATCCGATGGGACATCATGGAAGAGATTCAGCATGAACAACAAACAGACCCAACCCCAACAGCATGTCCCCCTTCCAAACAATACATACCACATACTTTTAGACAACGCATCACCCAGTGGGTCCATACGTCTCTCAGCACCGGACACCCAGGTATCCAAAGAACTATAAGGCTATTACGTAATTCATTCTGGTGGCTGAGTTTAATTCAAGATGTTACTCACTTTGTCAAGTCTTGCTACATCTGTGCACAGTCAAAAACCCCCAGAGAACTTCCCACTGGACTACTTGAACCACTCCCCATTCCACAGAGACCCTGGTCCCATCTATCTGTGGATTTTGTCACGGATCTCCCTAGTTCTAACGGTTTCACTACTGTTTTGGTTATTACAGACAGATTTTCAAAGTCATGTCATCTGGTTCCCCTTATCAAATCACTTTTATTGTCACACAGCCATATACACAAGTGCAATGGTGTGTGAAATTCTTGGGTGCAGTTCCGATCAACATAGCAGTCATGATGAGACATATACCAATTTACAATAACATCAGTTAACACAACACAATTTAAAGTCTAATATACACATAATTACACACAACACAATATACAAATAATAACATACACTGTACAGTATACAATACACACAATATAGATACACGTTATTCAATAAAAAAAAGTATATATAGTATATATAGAATGTACAGTAGGTTGTATTGTACTGTATTGACATTCAGGCTGTCGGTTGATAGTAAGTTAAGAGAGAATATAATATAATTATAATATAATTTATGACAGTCCGGTGTGAGATATGAGTAAGAGTAATAAAGCGCAGTGCTGATGTATTTTGATCGTGGGAGATCAAGAGTTCAAAAGTCTGATTGCTTGGGGGAAGAAGCTATCATGAAGTCTGCTGGTGTGGGTCCTGATGCTGCGATACCGCCTGCCTGATGGTAGCAGTGAGAACAGCCCATGGCTCGGGTGGCTGGAGTCTCTGATGATCCTCCGAGCTTTTTTCACACACCGCCTGGTATATATGTCCTGGAGGGAGAGAAGCTCACCTCCGATGATGTGTCTGGCAGTTCGCACCACCCTTTGCAGGGGTTTGCGGTTGTGGGCTGTGCTATTGCTGTACCAGGCGGAGATGCAGCCAGTCAGGATGCTCTCTTCAGTGCAGGTGTAGAACCGTGTGTGGATGTGGCGGTTCATTCCAAACTTCCTCAGCCGTCTCAGGAAGAAGAGGCGCTGATGAGCCTTCTTCACAACGGCTTCAGTGTGGATAGACCATGTGAGTTCCTCAGTGATGTGGACACCCAAGAACTTGAAGCTGCTGACTCTCTCCACTGGTGCTCCATTGATGGTGATGGGACTGTGTTCTCTGTCTTTTCTTCTGAAGTCCACCACAAGCTCCTTTGTCTTACTGACGTTAAGGGAGAGGTTGTGCTCCTGACACCAGTGTGTCAGAGTGTGCACCTCCTCTCTGTAGGCTGTTTCATCATTGTCAGTGATCAGACCTACCACCGTCATGTCATCAGCAAACTTAATGATGGCATTGGAGCTATGTGTTGCCACACAGTCATGTGTGTACAGGGAATACAGGAGTGGGCTGAGAACACAGCCCTGTGGGGCTCCAGTGTTGAGGGTCAGTGATGAGGAGATGTTACTGCCCATTATAACCACCTGGCGTCTGCTTGACAGGAAGTCCCGGATCCAGCTGCACAGCGAGCTGTTTAAGCCCAGAGCCCGGAGTTTCTCATCAAGCTTGGAGGGCACTATGGTGTTGAATGCTGAGCTGTAGTCTACAAACAACATTCTCACATAAGTGTTCTTTTTTTCCAGGTGGGAGAGAGCAGTGTGTATTGTAGATGCAATGGCATCATCAGTGGAGCATTGCGATAAGCAAACTGCAATGGGTCTAGAGAGAGAGAGGCAGCACAGAGCAGATGTAATCTCTGATTAGTCTCTCAAAGCATTTGCTGATGATGGGGGTCAGAGCAACAGGACGCCAGTCATTTAAGCAAGTGATTTTTGATTGCTTTGGAACAGGCACAATGGTGGATGTTTTAAAGCATGTGGGGACAACAGACAAAGAGAGGGAAAGGTTGAAAATGTCCGTAAAAACACCAGCCAGCTGGTTCGCGCACGCTCTGATGACGCGGCCCGGAATGCCGTCTGGACCCGCGGCTTTGCGGATATTCACCCATCGGAAGGATCGGGTTACATCCGCTACAGAGACGGAGAGACTTAAAGGTCTCCCTAAAGCTATGAAAACTGCTAATGCCTTGTTTCATCACGTTTTCAGAGTTTACGGAATACCAGAGGACATTGTGTCGGACCGGGGTCCCCAGTTTACTTCACAAGTATGGCAGGCATTCTGCAAACAGCTAGACATTAACATCAGTCTCACCTCAGGCTACCACCTACAGGCTAATGGATAGGTGGAGAGACTCAATCAGGAGATTGGTCGCTATCTCAGATCGTACTGCAGCCGTGAACAGGAAAAAATTTGTGATTTTCTTCCATGGGCTGAGTATGCCCAGAATTCCCTCACCCATTCCGCCACAGGACTCATTCCCTTCCAATGTGTTCTGGGCTACCAACCACCCATGTTCCCTTACCAAGTGTTTATCAAGTGTATTCTCATTCTGCCTCATGTTATGATCTCCTGCCTGTTTTTTGGATTTACGTTTCTGGATTACCCTTTCTGTCTTGTTGACCTTATTAGATTGTTTACCTGTTACCTACCTCTGCCTACCTCTGCCTGTTGTACTGACCACGTTTGAGCCTTCTGATTTGTATTTGTTCATTAAACACTTCTGCATAATGGATTCTAACCCGACCTCCAGTCTGAGTTACAGTATGATATTCTTCTAAAAATCTTGTGTACAGGAGATGGAATGAGGGTCAGTAAATGAGAGAGGTTTTATTTTCGAGTAAACTATCCCTTTAAGTTTGGGACAGGCTCAAATTATTCTGTGTTAAATCAAGGTCTGTTGAACCACAGAACAATATTAAACAACTAAGATCATAATACCTCTAAATAACAAATCAAGAGAATCTCAGCAAGTTCACCAGTAGTCTTTTCCGACTCCAGTGCCATCTGACGAGATATAAAGTCATCAGCGAAGACTGTGCCGATCAAGTTCTGTTTACGTGTGTTTGGTAGATTCAGGTTTGTAAAGCGCTACTCAGAAAAACACCTGAAACAAAGAGATAAGAAAGGCTAGTTACATTCACAGTGGATTGAAAGACATCCCTACAAATGATCAAACTTGTGCATGTACACAACAGTTTATGTTGCCCATTTAGATCAAATAAAGAAATGTGGCTATTTTACAGTAAACACCCACACACACACTTGTTACTTACTTCGGAAACATGTACCATGCGAACAACAAAATACATCCACCTTGTTCAAACTAGGATGGGAATCTAGTCCAAACAAGTCCTTTAAGCTCTCAATGTCCTTTTAGAATGGAGAGAAAAACGAATAGTATATAAGTCTATCAGTTAAATTACAACAGTAACCTTAAAAAATTAAATAAATAAATAATAAAAAAAATAATTTAAAGGATCACAGGCTAACTCCACTAAACAAAAATTCCTCAATGTTAAAATGCTTGTAAAATGCAGAAATTATACCTCTGATGATCCACCGAGGAGCTACTTAAGTTAAGCACAAGCTGCATCATTTAAATACTACCTGTAGACAGACAAAACGCTCAATAGATAACTGTTGCTGTTCATTTTATATTCGACATATCCTAAAATATCATCATTAAACTGAAGTTAAACTAAGAGGTTACTTCAGTTACCTAAACCAGCAACTTGCTGTATGTCTCCTTCCAACATTAAGTACTATTAGGGATATTTATGTAAATACATCTAAATTTGATATTTGTGTAGTTCCCGTATTACAAAAATAATAATAGAAGTTATGATTGAACTTGAGATTACTTACTTTAGAATCCACTCGGACAGCAGCAAACATCTTGGTGGAGGAAAAGTGCACGCTCAGAGACAGCGTGTGTTTGAACAGAAGTATATTCCTTCTCCAAAAGAAAAGTCCTCTAATTAGAAGCTACGTGCATGTAAACCTTCAATACATGCAAACCGATTTTTTCGCATGTGGTACAATAAATAAGTAGATATTAGTCCAAATTAATATGCACGACAATAAAAGTGTCTGTTCCAGCTCAATATTTTAACGTTTTTAATGTACTTGCTTTGCTTTGCACATCACATAAAAATGTTAATTGATTCTTTCAATACACAGTAAGTTTATTTTGTTCATTCAGGCCAAATCCTTTTTAATTGGCGCAGGGCCGTGGCAAGGAAATCTGGGCCCCCTGACTGTATATTGCTCTGGGCCCCTTTCCTATTAAAACATACAGTTTAGAATTTGTTTTGGGGCCCCCTGGACCTCTGGGCCCCTAGAATCGTTACCACTTTTCACCCCACTAGCTACGGCCCTGATTGGCGTTATGCTTTGTATTTTGGAATGATTGTGATAGGGTAATTTATGCTTGATTTACATGTCATATAAATGTAAGGAAGCGTAAAATACAGTTATTAACTTTTTTAATTTAACTCTATGGTTTTACACAGGTTTTTATAACATGAAATGCATGTATTTAACAATGAAATCTTTAAATTAATACAAACGTAGTGATAAAGTGAAAGTCAAAATCTGATAAAATGTAGTTTTTAACTGTCTCATAGGATAGTCAATACCTGTATTTACAGTTTATATATGCAAAGTAGTGGTTAAGTTATGCAAAATGACAAAAAATATAAATCATATATTTTCTTGCAATTATAAATTTTTAAATGTATTATTAACAGTATTTTTATGTATTTGACAGTGATATATCACCATAACTAAATTATAATAAAATGAGACTTTTGTCAGTAAAGAATACTTTATTTTTACTGTTATTTAAAAGCTGTTAAAAACAGATATTTAATGTATTCCATTTATACAGATTTGTTTTGTTAAATCACGTGACACATTTCGATAAACGTCTTGGTTACTTTCGTAACCTCCGTTCCCTGATGGAGGGAACGAGACGTTGTGTCGATGTAGTGACACTAGGGGTCACTCTTGGGAGCCCCAAACACCTCTGCTTTTTGGAAAAAAGGTCAATGAGAAATGGCGAGTGGAATTTGCATGCCACTCCCCCGGACATACGGGTATAAAAGGAGCTGATATGCAACCACTCCTTAAGATTTTGTGCTGAGGAGGCGAGACCAGGTCACGGCCATTTCAGCGGGTAGTTCAGCGTTGTGGCAAGAGGGATACAATGCCTCATTCCCTCCATCAGGGAACGGAGGTTATGAAAGTAACCATGACGTTCCCTATCTGTCACTCACTCGACGTTGTGTTGATGTACTGACACTAGGGGTCCCTATAAAAAACACCACAACTATCTGAAATGTGTTACGTGAACTGGCGGTGCAAGACAGGCAGACCGCTGTGTGCCTTGTAGCCAGCACACCCGGCCATCACGTAACCTCCCCCAACGCTCTTATGAGTGTCGAACGGTCCATCAGGAACAAGTCGACTGCCCAACTATAGGGACAGGCTAGCCCAGCCGAGGCCTCTTTCCCTCTCTTTTCTCCCCAAAAAGAGTGGAAATTGTTAACTGACTGGGAGCCATAAGTGTCTGCGTCCTCCCAAGGGGAAGACACTGCAGAGACCACACCCCGCCCAAAAATGGGGGGGGGGGGTGTATTTTGAGTGGAATATGTCACATGGTCTAACCGACCATGTATGTCGGTAAGTATGTCATGTGGAGAGGTCCCATGGTAGGTCCTACCCGAAGGGGGAGGAGATTATACAGAGCATGGCGACTGGGCGCAGAGAGGCCTCTGCCCAAGGAAGACGCAGTTTGCTGACAGGGAAACGATTTTGCAGAAGATATCACATGGGGTCGCCTTTGGGGAACCAGCACATGTGGAGCACCTGCCTCAGTACAGGGGCTCATTAGTGTACGTACTGGGCCGGCCAGTGAGTTTCTCCGCAAACTCAACTGCCAGAGGGCTAAGGAAGAAAGTCATCCAGGGATCACAGTCTGTGAACACAACTGGGAGTCAAGAGCGCACGTCTTCACCTCAAGGGAGGGGAAAGGCACTATGCGCAAGCGGTACACCTGGCCAGCTGTCCTGGAACTTACCTGCTCCTGCCTGCCAATACACGGGACGAGACTGGCTCAATCCAGAGATTGTAGAACCTCGCAAAGGTGTTGGGTGTTGCCCAGCCCGCTGCTCTGCAGATGTCTGCCAAAGAGGCGCCACTGGCCAGGGCTCAGGAGGCTGCCACACTCCTGGTAGAGTGGGCTCATAACCCCGCAGGGGGTGGCACGCCCTGAGCCTGATATGCCATCGCGATGGCGTCAATGACCCAGTGGGCGATCCTCTGTTTGGAGAAAGCGCTTTCTTTCCGCTGTCCAGCAAAGCAGACAAAGAGCTGCTCGGAGCTTCTAAGGCTCTGCGTGAGATCCAAATAGATGTGTAAAGCTCGCACCGTACACAGCAACGCCAAGGCTGGGTCTGCCTCCTCCTGGGGCAGCACTTTCAGGGTCACCACCTGATCCCTAAAAGGGGTCGTGGGAACCTTGGGCACATAGCCCGGTCAGGGTCTCAGGATCACGTGAGAGTAACCCAGACCGAACTCCAGCGGGCAGTGGGAGGATTCCCGGGAAGCGAACAGGTCTACCTGTGCTCGACCGAATCGACTCCAAATCAGCTGGACCAGGGTGGAGTCTCCACTCTCCCCTGAGGGTAACCTGACGTGACAGCGCATCCGCTGCAGTGTTGAGGTCACCCAGGATGCGAGTGGCTCATAGCGACTTGAGGTGCTGCTGACTCCAGAGGAGGAGACGGCAGGCGAGTTGTGACATGCAACGGGAGCGTAGACCGCCTTGACGGTTGATGTACTGTCTACTGTCACTGTGTTGTCCGTCCGGACCAACACGTGCTTGCCCTGGATCAACGGCCGGAACCTCCGCAGGGCGAGCAGTACTGCCAACAACTCTAGGCAGTTGATGTGCCAATGCAGCCATGGGCCAGTCCAGGAGCCGGCGGCTGTGTGCCCGTTGCATCCGGCGCCCCAGCCCATCTTGGAGGCATCTGTTGTAACCACAACGTGTCTGGAGACCTGCTCTAGGGGAACCCCTGCCCGTAGAAATGCAAGGTCAGTCCAAGGGCTGAAGAGGCGGCGACAGATCGGCGTGATGGTCACGTGATGTATCCCGCGGTGCCATGCCCATCTCGGGACTCGAGTCTGAAGCCAGTGCTGAAACGGTCTCATATGCATCAACCTGAGCGGTGTGGCCGCCACTGAGGATGCCGTCTGCCCCAGGAGCCTCTGAAAAAGTTTCAGTGGAAACGCTGTCCTCTGTCTGAATGCCTACAGACAGTTCAGCACTGACTGCGCACTCTCGTTCGTGAGGTGCGCTGTCATCGAGACTGAGTCCAACTCCAAACTGAGAAAAGAAATGCTCTGAACCAGGGAGAGCTTGCTCTTCTCCCAGTTGACCCAAAGCCTCAGTCGGCTGAGGTGCTGGAGCACGAGGTCCCTGTGTGCACACAGCAACTCTCGAGCGTGAGCTAGGATTAGCCAGTCATCGAGATAGTTGAGGACGCAGATGCCCACTTCCCTTAGCGGGGCAAGGGCTGCCTCTGCGACCTTTGTGAAGACGCAAGGGGACAGACAGGCCGAAGGGGAGGACCTTGTACTGGTATGCCTGGACTTTGAAGGCAAACCGCAGGAAGGGTCTGTGTCAAGGTAAGACCAAGATGGGGCAGTACGCGTCCTTTAGGTCTACCGCCATGAACCAATCTTGATGCCGGATGCTGGTTAGAGTGTGTTTTTGCGTCAGCATCTTGGATGGGAGTCTGTGCAAAGCCCGGTTCAGTACTCGCAGGTCCAGGATTGGTTGCAACCCACCTCCTTTCTTCGGTATGATGAAGTAAGGGCTGTTGAACCTTTTCTTCATATTGGCCGGAGGGACAGGCTCTATCGCGCCCTTGCGCAGAAGGGTAGTGATCTCCGCACGCAAGGTAGCGGCGTTCTCGCACTTCACCGAGGTGAAGCGGATGCTGTTGAACCTGGGCGGGCACCTGGCGAACTGAATCGCGTCTGGGTCAGCCATTGCGAAGGGTTGAAAAGCGCGAGCCATGCGCTCTGGCGTATGGGGCCTCGTGGCGGGACAGAGCTCGAGGTGCCACATCGAGGGGACTCGAGCCCCATGGCTGTGCTGAGTCCAGGGACATTGAAGCACTTACCTGGCTCCTGCCGCCCACCATAAGATTGGCCGAGGAGGGGGGAGGAGGAATCTCGTCCCCGTAGTCTACTGGAACCAGTCCCGTGTGGGCGTGCTTGTGCCACAGCTGGGCGCACAGGGGCGGGGGGTCCGCCGCTGGAGCGCCATACCTGCCAAAATGGGACAGTGGATGGTGGACGTGATGACGGCCGTGCACACCAGATATGTGACCCAGGAGATGAGGGAACCATTCTTTTGTCAGGCATTTGGGTGCCGCAGCCTCCTGGGCATGTGGCGACAAAAGATTCTCCTCCCAGCCCTCCACCGGGGGATGGAGTGGTCTGTCGACAAGCCCCAGAGAAGAGGGTCTCCGTGCCACTGGTTTGCCAGGGTGGTGTCTGTTCATGTGGAGGGCTTCATGCTGGAGCCGGGCCACGGGGGCGGTTCTTTTAGCGCCTTGGCTTGGTGTATTTGCTAGAGAGCCATGGTGTGCTGGGCGGAGGTGGCTTGTCCAGTGGCACCGCAGGCCACAGTCGTCAGGGACAACGTAAACCTACAGGCCCTGGACGGGAGCTTCGTGCAGCAAACCAAGCCGCGACCGCAGTCATGTTCTCGCAATGAGGAAAATATACTCTTTTAGAATATACTCTCTTATTTTTGCTCTGCTGAAGCGCCCAGGGGCGTTCTCTGCACTCCACAGGTGCAGAGGGGCGGAAGCCGCTGAAATGCACCGTAAATATAGCAGTTTTGAGGTGCGTCTTTGGAGGGAACACTGTCACATTCAGTGCACTGAATACAACCGCTCGGCTCCAAAGAGAAAAACTGAATGAGTGGTTGCATACCAGCTCCTTTTATACCTGTATGTCCGGGGGATTGGCATGCAAATTCCACTCGCCAATTCTCATTGGCCTTTTTTCCAAAAAGCAGAGGTGTTTGGGGCTCCCAAGAGTGACCCCTAGTGTCACTACATCGACACAACGTCGAGTGAGTGACAGATGGGGAACAGTTTATTCTTGTAATTTTAATACAATTTTCCTGTCATTTTGAAATACAGGGAAAAAATGTCACATTTTTTGGTTAAAAACTAAAAAAAAACTAAAAAAAAAATAGAATAATTAGAATAATGATTTTGTTTATGATTTAATTGTAAATGTAAATGGATTTCCTGGAAAGTTTTATGAGTTGTTTCAACAGAGAAAGCATTCCTTCTCATTTCTCATTTTCCCTTTTTTTTTTATTTATTTTTTTTATAAGAATGCTCATGAGAATTCGTGATGGTTAGGGAAGACAGTGAGTCAAAGTTCATTATCTGATTTGGCCGTACAGTTTTGTGTTGAATGTGAATGTGTGTTTTTTTGAGTGAGAATGTGTGCGTCTATCCGTCTATCTGTCAAAGTCTCTCTGTGCTAACTAAATCCAGGCTCAGTGAAAAGTACAGCCTTTAGTTGACACCCACGTCTTCCACTCCTTCTCCATCTGTTTCTGTTGCCATGATACGATACTGATGTGAGTCTCTGCTCCCTCTACACAAGCTTTCAACCCCTCACCTCTCTCACTGTCATTCACTCTCCCTCGCTACATCATTCCGAATCAAGGCCGGTTAATAATAAGAGATTATTAAAGTCTATTCAGTTTATTTAATCATGTCCATCTTCTTCTTGCTTTAATTTATGGGTGGTCAAGGCACTCATGTTTGTAAAATGTTAATTTCAGATGCAGACAAGGCTTTCATCATGAAGATTGAACTAAAAACAACATTCACATCAACAATAACCCAGTCAAAATGAAAGTTAATGGTTTCTGTAAAACATAAATACATCAAATGTGTTTTATAAGCCTCAAAATGAAGCCTTAGGATAGGGTGAGAAATTTAAATATTGAAATAGATGAAAAAAAGTCTTGTTGGACTGGAAACCCAAGAATCTAGGTATATTAAGAGAAATTTCAAATGGGGACTGAAATAATGACAAGTTCAAGTCAATTAAAATTAAATTGATTGTTTGTTTATTTGGCTTTGCTTTTGATGGCTTTGCTTTCATGCTTTTGATGCATAAAACCTCCAACTCAATTCAACAGCTTCACTGATTTCCAATGAGTTTTAATCTCATGAATTTCTAGAAAGAGACAATAAAAGATGTGTGTATTTCATAAACCATTAAAAGTTATGCATTCAATTTAAGAATTGGAATCAATTCTGACAGACAGACAATAGTCAAATGGTGTAGTTGCATTAAATTAGATGTAATATGCTTGTTTATCACGTCCCTATTTACATTCTAGCACACACTGAGGGGCAGATTCACTAAACAGTTGTGGCACTTTTGCGCATGGTACTTCAGCGCAAAATAATGCATCTTATTCACTAAACACCCGCAATCTATTTTAGCAGGTGCAATCAGCACTGATATGCACTGCATCTTGATTATTTAAATGAAGGCACTGTCATTCCTTTCTTTGCAAACACGCATCCTTTCTATGTAAATTAGGCTCATTATAGATTGCGCTTCATTTACAGAAGTTGCCTGGCGCAATTTAGATCACGCTATTACTGCCAACTGAAAGTAGGTGGTAAAATTAATTTTATTTAAAAGAGATGTTTGTTAACATTTCCAACAGATCATATAAGCAGAAATGAATCAAATAATCATTAAATGATGGAGAAGAGCATTATAACCTGGCATATATCCAGATGCGTGGTGTGGTCAAGCACACTTTCGGCATGTTTAAGAGATGATTCAGGTGTCAGGATCACAGTGAAGATGTACAGTGTGCAGGGTGTGTCAAATACGGTGGTCTGCGGCATCCTCCTCTATATAGCACTCAGAATCGAACCACGAGATCAGAATTGTGTGTGCAAATTGCGCTCAGCAGCAATTTTGTGGGCATGTTTGCACCGTTGCCTGATCTGTATAATTTCTTTAGTGAATCCAGCGCTAAAACAGCGCAGAAAAAAACTGTTATTACCAGTTCATTCTTAGTGAATCTGCCCCAATGACTTCATTTAAATCAGGGGTGTCAAACTCAGTTCCTGGAGGGCTATAGTCCAGCAGAGTTTAGCTCCAATCCTAATTAAACACACCTGAAGCAGCTAATCAAGGTCTTCAGGAGTGCTTGTAGATTACAAGGAGGCATTTTGGAGCAGGGCTGGAACTAATCTCTGCAGGGCTGCGGCCCTCCAGGAACTGAGTTTGACACCCCTGATTTAAATACTCAAGAATCAGCGCAATTTCAGTGCTGAATGCGCCTGCAAAAATAGATTGCGGGTGGTTAATAATAAGACACAGGTTTTTTTTTTTTTTTTGGCTGAAATACCACGTGCAAAAAATGAATGGCATTCAGAACTAAATATTTGGGCTTGTTTGCAAAATTACCTGATTTGCATAATTTCTTTTGTAAATTGGGCACCAGTACAATGCAGACAGTACATCCAAATAAACGATTATTATTAATTTTATAATTTTATGTAAGCTCCAGTTATAATGTAAGTAAAGTGCTTTGCGCCAAAAGCAGTAATTTACTTTTTATGATCATTTTCCACTTTTCTTTTTGACCCCTCTGCTGCTGTGCCTTTAGGACTTCAATCTAAATGCCCTCTTAGCATTTGAATTAAGACAAAATTAGCTACGATCTGTGAGTTTGCTGTTGGCCCCAATAAAGTTTATTTTATTTATTCAGTCTTATATATTCACTCTGAAAATTTGTCCTGTTTGATGCAACAGCAAAAATGGTTGTTCACTCAGGCAATAAATGCTTTCTTGGTTCATAACTGTAGCCTTTGCTATCATATGTCTGTATTATTTACCGAGGCATTATGACCAGTGTTGGGAGGGTTACTTTTGAAATGTATTCCACTACAGATTACAGAATACATGTTGTAAAATGTAATTTGTAACGTATTCCATTAGATTACTCAAGGTCAGTAACGTATTTTAAATACTTTTGATTAATTCTTCAGCACTGCTAGATTTTTTTTCACTTGTTTTGACTATAAAAACTCTGCCAGTACAGTAAGACAAAATACACATGTTAAAAATACAGTCTCTGAAAAATGTAAATATCTTATCCAGTGTTGTTTCTAAAACAAAATAAATCTAATTGATCTTGTTTTAAGGATTTTTAGATATTTTTACAGAAAAACAATACAAAAATTATTATCAAGAATACGATGTTTGCCCTAATATCAAAGGTCTTACTAGAAAAAAAGAAATTATGATCTAACGTGAATTTTCTTGATAGAAAAATATGATCGTACCTGGTAACGTGCATGTAAAATGGCTAGAAATAGCACTTTAGCTTAGCGTAAAGCTGACAATTTACACAAGGTTTATTTCTATGTCTTCTGCTCCAAACTTAATTCAAACTTACTTCTCTGTCTGCTTGTATGAATGTAACACATCATAAGAAAGTGTTTCACCGCTGTTCAAATGCTCTTTGGATCGCATCATTTATATGTATAAACTTTTTCCATCTGAAAGGACTAAATATTAAATAAAACAAATGACAATAAAATGCAAAGTAATCTCTTCAGTATTCAAAATACTTTTTGAATGTAACTGTATTCTAAATACCAATTATTTAAATTGTAACTGTAGTGGAATACAGTTACATTTTGTATTTTAAATACGTAATCCCGTTACATGTATTCCATTACTCTCCAACCCTGATTATGACATTTTATGTTGGGAAGTATATCTCCAAAGATACTTGCTCAAATATTAAAGCAGGTGGGGAGTGCTCAGATGTCACCTTAAATAATTATCCATGTCTGATGACAGTTTAAAAACTGCACTGTACTATAAAGGCTGACCTATTTCAAACTGTTTTGCAATATAAGAAATTTTGATTAGTTAATAATATTGATGCAAGCTTTGCTAGATCAAAATCATTTTGTGTAGACTCTTTATGTAGTGTGGGTGGGTTTGGGTGGTTTAAGAGGACAATTTTTTAGGTTACAAACTGGTAATTACGAGAGTATTATGCTATTAATGTGGTTTATGAGGACATTTCTAGTGTCCCCACAATTCAAATCGCTTAAAAAAACATACTAAACTATGTTTTTATTTTATTTTATTTTGTTTATTTTTTTTAGTGAGGGTTAGGTTTAGGGGTAGGTCTAGGGTTAGGGGATAGAATCTATAGTTCGTAAAGTATAAAAATCATTATGTCTATGGAGAGTCCTCATAAGAATAGGTGCACCAACATGTGTGTGTGTGTTGCATAATGTTCATTCCAGAGAGTGCAGAGAAGTACAGAATTAGAATGATCAGAATTATCAGAATTACCCACACTTTTAAAGCTCGAGGAAAAAAGATAATGGCTGCTTTTAACTGAAGATAATAAGATAAAAATAATGAAGATAATGACAAAAGATACTATTTCAGCATTTGTTATATGATTGATAATAAACTTTGTAACTGAACTGGAAAGTGTGTTTTAGACACAATCCAGTTACTTTAGGGGTTCAGTTCATTTGGAATGCTTGATTAATCTGCATTTACTTATAAAGGTCAATGTAAAGTTTAAGCTGATTTTTCTTTACCTCTGTTTTGATTGTGCGAACACATCCTAGCTTTACCACACTGATCGGCAACTCATCAGAAAGAAGGGGCAATTCACCCTCCTCCCACCCACATGTAAGTCACAGAGGGCCTGCAATAACACAGAGGGCCCGCAATAACACGTGGAGGTTGCTCAACGCGGCGTGAAATTACTTTATTGCATTTTCACATTAAAAGCACAGATAGAGTTCTAATAAAGGCCCGTGGGGGGGGGTTGGGGGGCGGAATCGTTCAGAGGCCAGTCAAGCACAAGGGAAACAACATTACACACTATCAAAAAGGCGACAAATGGAACAATCCGGCCCTATTTCCTGCCTTAAAAAAAATACATGGGTGCAGCAACTGGGAAAATGTCACCTAATCAAAAAAAAAAAATCTCCATGACATATGTGTTAAAGATAAATTGCTCACACAGCCTTGGCAGCATCTCTGGGTCTACATTAAGTGTTCAGATAGACTGGCAGGTTCATAGCTCCCAGACAGAAAGGAAGATATAAGAAAGTACTATTTTATTACAGTTATATGGATCCAAGTGAATACACACCAGTGGTGGTTGAAAACTGCCTTTCACTGGAAAACTATTATTAATTTGAGGTGTCTGCAACACTCTGAAACTATGCATAATGAATGACTAGTCTCTGAATTAATAGTATGCGTCCTTTGGACCACATACCATCAAATGCCAAGCTGCTATAGGCGGAGAGCCTGTACCTGTTATTAAAGGGGTCACATCTTATGTTTTTTTATTTTATTTTTTCTCCCTGAGGTCCACTTTTTAAGATTAACATATTTATTGATTCAAAGAAGACAAAGAAAAACTAAACATATATACAATGAATCAACATTTAACTCCCACTACTTCCCCTCCCCCTCCCCAATCAACAACCCCACCCCGACCCCCAACGAACAACCCTGTGGTCTCACATAAGTACCCACACACAGAATAAATAAATAAATAAATAACGAAATAAATAAAAAAAACAGAATAAAATAAAAAAAAAAAAAATATATATATATATATATATATATATATATATATATATATAATAATCATACACATCTAAAACTACGCCTCTCTCTCCACAGTCCCTCTCTGAGAGTCCCCCAAAAATGTTAAATGACTATCCCATTTCCCATTAAATTATTCCCAGATCCCCAGCCTTCTACACGACACCTCCTCGAAAGCTGCCGCCCTCCCCATCTCATCGCACCACTCTCGAATTGAGGGCGCTCCAGCCGACTTCCATCCCCTTAAAACAATCTGCCTGCCTATCATAGCACTGGTCAGGACCCAATTTTTTATGTATTTATCTCCTATGTCGATGCCACATGACTTTTCCAAAAGCAGTAATCACCACTCCCAGAGTGTCTGCCGCTTTAGGGGGGTGTATGCTACTCCCAAAGCTAGTACAGAGCAGGTGGCACAACTGTAAATACCTAAAAAACAGATCTTGGAATCCCAGAATGTTGAACCATATTATCAAAGGATCTCAACACTCCACTCTCATATAGGTCACCTAGTGTAGAAACCCCACTCACAATCCACTCTGACCAGCAGAATGGGGACTTATTAATACATCATTTTGGGTTCAGCCATATGCTCGAGGCAACATTTAAATAAATGTTCGAATTAAACACTCTGGATAGTTTTGTCCATACCGAGTGCAAATGCGAGATAACGGGGTGTAACTTAATTTCTCCGATTAGTTTGTGATCATCCTACTTTCTTATCTTATTCATTCTAGGATGAGTGAAATGGCAGCGACCAGAGTCTGATCATTTGCCACTGACCACACAATATTGATGAAACACCTGATGTTATCAGAAGAGCTACGGCCCCGAATAAACCCCACCTGATCTATATGCAGAAGAGATGTCTTCACTTTACATAATCGGTTAGCCAAAATTTTTGACAAAATTTTAACGTCTAGCTGAATCAGGGATATTGGACGGTAACTCTTACACTCACTTGGATCTTTGTCCTTTTTAAGAATCAGACTGATCCGGGATTGTGTCATGGTTGGCAGAAGCTTTCCATTCTTTAATGATTCCGTATAAACTTTTAACAAAAGTGGAGCCAGTTCTGTAGCATAAGATCTAAAAAAATTCAGCGGCAAAGCCATCTGGCCCCGGAGCCTTGCCTGTAGGTAAGGCCTAAATTCACCTCATCAAGCTCCTCCAAGGTTATCTCGGTGCTCAGTTTCCTCGGACATTCAAGTGAATGTTGAGTGATTCAGGCTTACTCGGCTGTTACATGAGTGCAAAAAAATGCCCTAATCACTCCAATGTTTTGCAAGAAATATTCAACAGAACAAACTCCAACCAATAGGAGGCGTAAGAACAAAGAACGTGCAGATTCATCCACAAACTGTCCCGAAGGAGTGTTACTCCACAAACCATACTCCAGCCGCTAGGCGGAACCAGCACAAAAAGAAACATTGAAGGTGCTCAGTTCCTCGGACGAACAAGTGAATGTTCAGTGAGTCAGGTCCACTCGGCTGCATAGAAAGTATCAAACATGACCTACTCATTCCATTGACTTTATGAAGGACATGGCTTGTTGTGGGCATGTAAATATTTTGCGGCCTTCCTTAGTATCTATTCTCAATTTGGCCTGGAACATCAGTGCAAAAGCAACCTTCTGTAAGAGTTTCTTGTATTCCTTGAATCGATCATGTTTCTCTCTTGTCAAATTCGCAAAGTCTGGGAACAAGAAAATGTTGTGGTTCTTCCAAGAAAGCCTTCCTTTACTCCTCACTTCACGTAACACAAGATCTTTATCGGATGATCTCAGAAATTTGGCCAGAACTGATCGGGGCCTGTCTCCCTCCATGGATCTCCAAGCCGGAACCCTGTGAGCTTGCTCGATTTCCAGCTTATGGCCTGTTATGTCAAGCAGACTCGGGAAGAGCTCGTCTTGGAATTTCACCATATCTCGGCCTTCTTCGTTTTCAGGAATTCCAACAATTCTGATGTTTTTTTGCCGGCTACGATTCTCCAAGTCTTCCAACTTTTCCAAAACACGTGACTCCAGATAATCGATCCATTTCTCAACGTCTGACACTCTTGTAACCACCTCAGAGAATTTAGTCTCCATGGCAGTGATCGATCGACGTATTACAGCAAGATCCCCCAAGTCTGCAACGACCATCGTCAGCATTGCCGACATGCTCGACAGTTGATGCTGAATCTCTCCAACCGAACTGTCCAAACCAAGTCTGCGGCCCTGTCAGGGGTATTAGCTTGAGCACGTAAATGTCTTTTAATGTCTCCAGAACCCGAGGATTTTGAATTCTTTGACATATTGTCTTCATAGAACAGTTATGGATCAGGGTGTATAGAATCTTATCAGTTTATGACATAAAAAGTATTAAAAACTAGCAGTGTGTGCAGAGCTCGTTGTTCACACGTCCGACCCTCTTCCCTGGGTCACGTGACTCTTCCCTGAGGTCCACTTAAAATTTTATTTATTCATTTATTTTTGATTTATGAATTTATGAAAATTTTCCACCCTCTCTCTAACCCTTAGAATTTAACACAATTTTTGGCTGATGTGCATTTTAGACTTTTGTTTAAATGACCACTTTGCATGTGAAATAATAAACAACACAACATCTGCGGGGGTTTGCTGTCGGCTCCAATACAGTTTTTAACTGCCTCATTCTTTGATAACCACCTCTTTGCAAAGCCTGCATCAAGTTGTGTTAGGTTCACAAATCAATCCGTGCTGATGTGCAAAAGAATATTTCTAATATTGGGATTCTTGTATTTGCAAAGTAGTAGGTGCTACACAGCTAGGAATAGATCGAGGTTTCATGAACTTTCTAGACTTTTTAATTTCTTTTTCAGTAATTTTGGAATTTAGGGGCATACTTTTATTTGCAAAACATCAAATAATAATACATTTAAAACCTTCAAAATTGACATATGTTTTCGTGTGGATTTGTTGACTGATTTGGTGTGAATATAAAATAAAAAAAAATAATCTGCAATTATCCTGTCTGTATGGATGTAACAGCTTCTTTTATAGCAGCTTAAATGAAGGTACATTGTATGCTCATATTAATAGTGCAGAGGAGGCAACCCAGCATACTTTTCTTAAAATATTAAAAATATGCATATATATATATATATATATATATATTAGTATAGAAATTGCTCGGTTCTTAACAAGACACAATGGAAGTTGCAAACAATAAATTGACACAATTTAATTGTCTTTGTATTTATTTATTTACTAACAGGCAGTTGTGTGGAAAAAGGAAATGGTGGAGTGATTACCTGTGACAGCCTTGTACCTATTGCCAAATCACAGCTGTGCAGGTATTCAGTACAACAACAACCTAATTCAATATGAAACTGTCTAAACATTAGGCTCAGCATTTTCGAAATAAATGAGCAAAATCCCTGCTCTCCCCTAAATCTAAATTCAGAATGTATAGGCATATAATTAACTTTTCATTGTGCTGTGTTGTACTCTGTTATTGTGTATTAGTAGGAGCTACTTTTATGTCTGTGCTATTATTTTTAAAGCTGCTGTCAAGCTGATCATGATTATCTTTTGCAGTGTTTTGGACCACAATGCACTTATGTTCAGAAGTTATAATTAGACTATTTCAGATAAAATAAAACAATAGCTTTAAGGCCTCATTAAATTGCACATTTGTCATATGCAAATCTGCTTTGCTTCGTAGACAAGAGAGCCTATTAAAGATCCAGACCTTATTTCCCTGGCCTTTTTTTTTTTTTTTCTGATGTCTTCTGTTTCAACATCTCTAGAGACAGTGAAAGCAAAAACATCAGTAACACCTTCAACATCTTGGTTAAATTCTTCAAACTTCTGAAAGGCCCAGGTGAAGAGTGAAGAGCATAATTCCTACTGGCGTCTTGCAGCAAACAACCTGCATAGAGAGTAACAGGAAAAAAACATTTTCATTGAACTACCCTCCCACAGACTCCACAGTGCTGATAGAAGAATACAACGGTTATGGAAGAATACAACAGTTATTTTTAGGAAATGTGTCATGATCTATTTTAATATCAGCAAAATATCTAACTGTCATATGTCTCATTAAAAAATGTGTCCTCTTCAATGCCATGTAGCAGTCAGCCAAACCACTGGCATCTCTGACTGCTTTTGCAGATATTTTTTTCCAGCAGCATTTAGAAGTGAATTGGGGAAAATATAACAAAACACTTGACTTAAATGTTTTGCATGATAAAAATAAATAAATTAATAAATTGACAACAACAACAACAACAACAATAATAATAATAATAAAACTTTTGATCTTATATGCTTTAAGTTAGTTTTGAAGACAAATAAATGTGCTTAAGTTTGAATTTCTTTACAAAACAAACAAACAAACACAGATAAGTGTCAGTTCCCATTTTTCTGCATTATTTGCCACTAGTAAATGCCCAATTTTACTAGCAATGTAGATTTTCTCCCAGGATTTTCCAACTCGCTATATGAAGATGAACAGACATGCAAAGCTTTCGATTCTGACAGCTGTAAGCTCACATGCATGTGTGCAGTATTGCAACTGTGTACGTCAACTGTAGATCAACATCACTTCTCGCTAGCTTTACTTTCACCTATTCTTCCAGAACGAATCATGTGTAAACCTGTGTGCATTTAACTTTTGTCAAATTCCAATCCAAGTTTTAAAAAATGCATGGAAATTCTCCATAAATTCCTCTGTGTCAATCTCGGATATATTTATAGTCTACATTTGTGAACAACACACATCACAAAATGTCAAAACAATATTCAACTCTGTAACATGCAAACTCATTACTTTGAAATTGCTAATACAGAACAAATATACAGAGCATTCATAAAGTATTCAGACCCCTTCATTTTTTCACATTTTGGTATGTTGCAGCCTAATGCTAAAATGCTTTAAAAAACAAAATACATTTCACATCACTCTACACTCCATACCATAATGACAAAGCAAAACCCAGATTTTTTATAACTTTGTAAATTTATTAAAAAGAAAAAACTGAAATATCACATTGACATAAGTATTCAGACCCTTCAGACCCCCCAGACACCATTTCTCTGGATCTTCTTTGAGATGGAGTCCACCTGTGGCAAATTCAGTTGATTGGACATAATTTGGAAAGGCACACGCCTGCCTATATAAGGGTTCACAGCTGAAAATGCATATCAGAGCAAAAACCAAGCCATGAGGTCAAAGGAATTGCCTGCAGAGCTCAGAGACAGGATTGTGTTGAGGCACAGATCTGGGGAAGGTTTCAAAACATTTCAGCTGCATTGAAGGTTCCCAAGAGCACAGTGGCCTCTATAATTCTTAAATGGAACAACCAGGACTTTTCCATTGAGCCAGCATCCCAGCCAAACTGAGCAATCGGGGGAGAAGGGCACTGGTAAGAGTGGTGACCAAGAACCTGATGGTCACTCTGGTTGAGCACCAGAGATCATGTGAGGAGATGGCAGAAACTTGCAGAAGGACAACCATCACTGCAACACTCCACCGATCTGGACTGGCCAGACGGAAGTCTCTCCTCAGTGCAAGACACATGAAAGCCCACTTGGAATTTGCAAAAAAGCACATAAAGAACTCTCAGACTGTGAGAAACAATATTCTCTGGTCTGATGAAATGAAGATTTAACTGTTTGGCCTCAATTCCAAGCGTCATGTCTGGAGGAAACCAGGCACAACTCATCACCTGCGCAATACCATCCCAGTGGTGAAGCATGGTGGTGGTAGCATCATGCTGTGGGGGTGTTTCTCAACGGAAGGGACTGGGGGACCGGTCAGGGTTGAAGGAAAGCTGAACGCAGAAAAATACAGAGATATCCTTAATAAAAACCTGGTCCAGAGTGTTCAGGACCTCAGACTGGGCCGAAGGCTCACCTTCCAACAGGACAATGACCCTAAACACACAGCCAAGACACCACAAGAGTGGCTTAGGGACAACTCTGTGAATGTCCTTGAGTGGCCCAGCTAGAGCGGGGACTTGAACCCAATTGAACATCTCTGGAGAGACCTGAAAATGGCTGTCCACCAACTGTCCCCTTCCAACCTGACAGAGCTTGAAAGGATCTGCAGAGAAGAATGGCAGAAAATCCCAAAATCCAGATGTGCATAGCTTGTCGCATCATACCAAAAAAGTATTGAGGCTGTAATCACTGCCAAAGGTGCTTCAACTAAGTACTGAGTGAAGGGTCTGAATACTTATGTCAGTGTGATATTTCAGTTTTTTATTTTTAATAAATTTGCAAAGTTATCAAAAATCTGTTTTTTGCCTTGTCATTATGGGGTATGGCATGTAGACTGATGTGAAAAAAAAAAAAAAATATATATATATATATATATATATATATATATATATATATATATATATATATATATATATATATATATATATTATGTAATTTAAAGCATTTTAGCATAAAGGCTGCAACATAACAAAATGTGAAAAAAATGAAGGGGCCTGAATACTGTAACGTCTGTGTAAGATCAGTGATGGCTAATTACACTTTGTTTAAAAAAAAACCCTTTTAGCCTTTTGACATTTGCATATAAATTACTGACCTGGCCTCCGCGTTTACATTTATATGGGTGCTAAATTGCAGATGGTCTTTATCACTATCAAAAGGATGCTAAAACAGGTCGCCTCTGGAGTGTCTCCATCAAGCTTCAAACACATTCCACAGAAAGGGGGGTGACCCCCGTGCCAGGCACCAGAGCAGTTGTCTGTCTCCACCAATTCCAATACACGTCACACACACACCTAAAGACATTTTCTCTATTTAGGCCATAGTAAGCAGTTATAAATGTATCTGCTATATGCATGTGTTGTATGTATATTCCCCTATTATATTAACTTAGTTAAAACCCTTTTACTTGTATTAGTTAGACGTTAAATGCCTATATTCAAGTGTATGAGTGTATCTCTGCTTTAATATCGTCTGGAGGTTACCTTCTTGGTATCAAAATGATCTTCTCTTTATTTCTCACACAATAATGTACACCATGTGATCGTGAAATACATCGAACAATTCTTACTATGTTTTGAATTAAAAGCTGCACTAGCGGTCCAGATCAGCAATAAAATGCGAATGGGCCATAAACGGAGACAAAGGATGTCTCTCCCGCTCAAAATGCATGCCTCTGATTGGCCACTCCACCCACAAAATGGGTGCGGCAATGAACTATTAAAACTCCAGAACGCAGACTAATCATCGCTCAAAACTCTTCTTCTTGAGACCAACACACTCCAAAACTCTCCTCTTGAGTTTAACCTTCTGGCAGTGTTTACCTTCAAGTAACTTTGTGGATTTGCTGTGGACTTCTTCAACTCACTCCTAAACAAATCGTCGAGAACCTCGTCTACCGCATCAAGACTCTTATTCAGCAACAAACCAATGCAAGTAACCATTTACAACTGATTAGATGCGCGTTTAAGTTTGAACCCCTTTTAAGGTGAATTGTGCCTCTGATGATTCTCATTTAGGTTGTGGTTAATTGATGTGAAATACTGCCATTCTTTGCTCTTCTCTCTCCTTTCCTTACTTTCCTTCATTCTATATATGTATGTTTTGCTTAGTTTGTTTGTATGTTAGTTATAGTTTCATTTATTAAATCCCTTATATTCACAATTGATTGTCTCTGTGTTCCGCTCACAATTCAAAGTCACTGAATGTTGCTCCTTGCTACATGCTAAACTACTGCTAGCACTGTATAAGTAGGAAGGCTATTGTTCCTTGGCCAGGAAAGTAATCTTCCTAGAGTTGATAAATAATTATATTGTCTGCTCAGTGGACGGACAGATCAAGTAATTGTAATATCGATTCTGCTACAGTTAATTCTAAGATCTAATCTAAATATTTATTATTAATTATAACCAGTTATAATTAATTATAAATAATTCCCTTTTTAAGCTAATTTGCTACAATACTTTGTTTCTACTTCTATATATCTTAATGATGTTCAATTTATAATATAATAATTTTACAAGAAAAGCTATCGTATGGCTTTAGAAGATTTTAAATATAGTGCAGAAGTAGTATGTTTGGTCTAAAATTTTGAAAAACTTTATTTAAGGTGCCCCGATAAATAATTCACAATAAGACCATGAACATGTATTAAAAAAGTCATTTCTATGTCAAAATGTCAATTTTGATTTCATGTTGACTAACTTTTTTATGGTCTTGACCTACAAGCATTACGACTTTTGAACAAACATTTACTGACATAATCAAAGGTTTTCATCTGTGGAAATCATAGATTGAGGCATTCATGGGGCTGTTGCTGTCTCTACAGGTCACTTAATTCATGCCAGTGAGGTACTGGAGTGCTGTAGAGGTTAATAAAAGGACAATTGCTACTTAATACTGAAGTGTGTACTTTCTATGCCACTAGCCTCACCAAATGGAACTGCAAAAATAATTACTGTTTTCAAAGATCAATAGCATCTGACAATGAGCGTCTCGTATGGTTAAATTCTTCAAAGTTCTTAAAGGCCCAGGTAGTGAAGAGCATCATTACCTTTGACATCTTATGTCAGTAAACAACCTACATCTGGGTATTCTCATTTAGCCATCCTAAATGAATTAACTAAATTGTACTGTAATTTTTGCAACACCGTTTTTGCTTTTTTTTTTTCTCACCCTGCATTGTCTCGCATTGGTTGGACAAACATGTGATCGCACCCCAAACTATTGCCATTGGTTAAGTCCGTTTTGCTGTGTCAGTAAGCTTTGGTCTGATACGGCTGATATCAGGAGCCTATGATAAAAGCCTTCTTATTATATACACTCACCGAGCACCTGAACACCTACTTACTCATGCAATTATCTAATCAGCCAATCGTGTAGCAGCAGTGCAATGCATAAAATCATGCAGATACAGGTCTGGTGTTTCAGTTAATGTTCATATCAACCATCAGAATGTGGAAAAATGTGATCTCAGTGATTTCGCTGAGATGCTATTCTACTCACTACAATTGTACAGAGTGATTATCTGAGTTACCATAGCCTTTCTGTCAGCTCGAACCAGTCTAGCCATTCTTTGTTGACCTCTCTCATCAATAAGCTGTTTCCGTCCACAGAACTGCCGCTCACTGGATGTTTTTTTTTTTTTTTTTTGGCACCATTCGGGGTAAACTCTAGAGACTATTGTGCGTGAAAATCCCAGGAGATCAACAGTTACAGAAATACTCAAACCAGCCCGTCTGGTACCAACAATCATGCAATGAACTAAATAACTGAGATCATATTTTTTCCCCATTCTGATGGTTGATATGAACATTAACTGAAGCTCCAAACCGATATCTGCATGATTTTATGCATTGCACTTCTGCCACACGATTGGTTGATTAGATAATTGCATGAATAAGAAGTGTACAGGTGTTCCTACTAAAATGCTTGCTGAGTGTATATTATTTTCCTAATTCAAAAGTTTCACTCTTTATTCCAAAAACAAATAATCTTTAATCCATCTATTATACTATTTTGCTGCCTGATTTCTCTTAATGCATACAAAAGTCTGGATCAGGGTTTCAGTATGTATATTAGTATGTTTTTTTCTGTGTGTGTCTGTGTTTAAATTTGTGATTTCATTTGTGCTGGTGTGTGTGTATGTTGGCGGGTTTGGGTGGTTTACGAGTAATTTTGTTTAGGTTACAACATGGTAATTACAAGTGTATTATGCTATAAATGTGGTTTATGAGGACATTTCTAGTAACTCATTAAAATAACTTAAAAAAACATACTAAACAATGTTTTTTTTTTGAAAATGTAAAAATGCAGAAAGTTTTTTGTGAGGGTTAGGTTTAGGGGTAGAGTTAGAGGATATAATCTACAGTTTGTACGGTATAAAAATCATTATGTCTATGGAGAGTCCTCATAAGGATAGCCGCACCAATATGTGTGTGTGTATGTGTGTGTGTGTGGGTGTGTTTTACTCAAAGGCTCTCTTTGTTCCTGTTAGGGTTTCCAATCGATTCTCCCCACTCAGTGATGCACCCACTGAGAATCATGTTTAAAGAGCCCTTGTTATTGGTGATTCTATTGTAAGAAACGTGGAAATAGAGACTCCAGCCACTATTGTTAATATGCATTTCGGGTGCCAGATTGACCGACATCAAATAAAATTTACAAGTGCTGGCTAATACTAAATGTAGATTTTCTAAAATTGTTATTCATGTCAGCACTAATGATGTCCGTCTTCGCCAGTCGGGAATCACTAGAGATAATGTTAAAGAGGTGTGTGTATTTGCAGAAACGATGTCAGACACTGTAATATGCTCTGGCCCCCTCCCTGCTCGTCATGGTGATGAGGTTTATAGTAGATTAGTGTCACTGAATGGCTGGATGTCTGAGTGGTGTCTGGAGAATAGAATAGGATTTATAGACAATTGGAAGAGTTTTTGGGGTAGACCTGACCTGCTATAGAGAGACGGACTCCATCCCTCCAGGGAAGGTGCCACTCTCCTCTCTAGTAATTTGGTTCATAGTCTTAATAGTGATAGTATTTGACTAACTGGGGCCCAGGTCAGGAAGCAGACAAACTGGTTAATCCGAACGTCTGCTAGCTGCCTTGAGACGTCACACAGGCCACATAAGCTACAACACATAGAGACAGTATCACCTAGATAACATATAGAGACTGTGTCTGTTCCCCGAACTACCAAACACAAAACCCTCACTAAATCTTTAGAAAAAATTTGATTAAGGTCAAACTTGAACAAAACAAACAAATTAAAGATAAACATCATATAAAGATAGGGCTACTAAACATTAGATCTCTTTCTACCAAAGCACTAATTGTAAATGAAATTATTACAGATCATAGTTTGGATGTGCTCTGTTTGACTGAAACCTGGCTTAAACCAGATGAATATATTAGTTTAAATGAATCTACTCCCCCAGGTTATTGTTATAAAAATGAGCCTCGTTTGAAGGGTCGAGGAGGAGGTATTGCTACAATTTTATAGTGAAGTTTTTGGTGTTACTCAGAGGACAGGATATAAATTTAAGTCTTTTGAACTAATGATGCTTAATGTGAAAACGTCAGATATAGATATAAATAAAAAACTCTGTCGTCTTTTACCCTTGCTACAGTATATAGATCACCCGGGCCTTATTCTGATTTCCTTGGTGAATTTGCAGATCTTGTAGTTACTGTAGATAGAGCTTTAATTGTTGGTGACTTCAACATTCACATAGATAATGAAAATGACACATTGGGATTAGCATTTATCGATATTCTCAACTCTCTTGGGGTCAGACAAAATGTAACAGGACCAACTCATCGCCATAATCATACGCTAGATTTAATTCTGTCATATGGAGTTGATGTTTATACTATAGAAATTCTGCCGCAGAGCGATGACATCTCGGATCATTGCCTCGTCTCTTGTATGCTGCGATCAACTAATGTTACTCAATCTACACCACACTATCATTCAGGTAGAACTATTCTTTCGACCACTAAAGATAGCTTCACTAATAATCTTCCAGATCTATCTCATACACTCAGTAAACCCCAAAGCCTAGAAGAACTTGATGAAATAACAGAAAATATAAATACAGTCATCTCTAGCACTCTTGATAGTGTCGCCCACCTTCGATTAAAGAAAATTAAAGAAAAAGCCCTACACCATGGTACAATGATCACACTCATGCTCTCAAGAGAGCAGCTCGGAAAATGGAGCGCAAGTGGAAGAATACAAAATTAGAGGTATTTCACGGTGCAAAGAAGCATAGTGTCTGTAGCTACAGACAGGCACTAAAAGCTGCCAGGTCAGCATATTTTAACAAACTCAAAGAAAATAACCACAACAATCCTAGGTGTTTATTCAG
This sequence comes from Myxocyprinus asiaticus, assembly GCF_019703515.2. Classification (NCBI taxonomy): domain Eukaryota; kingdom Metazoa; phylum Chordata; class Actinopteri; order Cypriniformes; family Catostomidae; genus Myxocyprinus; species Myxocyprinus asiaticus. The sequence goes on from NC_059373.1 coordinate 23,809,217, forward strand.
TACTGTGGCTAAATTGGTTAGGAATAAAGCCTCAACAGAACCAGATATTCCGTCACAGCACAAGAGTAATGTCTTCATGATTTTTTTACTGATAAAATTGAAATAATCAGAAATAAAATTGTAATTATTTAATCATCTGTCACAGTACCTCAGAAAACAGTGTCTCATAATTTTCCTCACGTGCAACTTCAATCCTTTGCTGTCATAGGTCATGAAGAGCTAACAAAACTTATCGAAACATCAAAAGCCGCAACATGTTTGTTAGATCCAATACAAATCAAGCTCTTAAAAGAGGTATTTCCTGTAATCTCAGAACCTCTTCTTAATATTATTAACTCTTTCCTATCCTTAGGACATGTCCCAAGAAACTTTAAAATGGCAGTTATCAAACCACTTATTAAGAAGCCACAACTTGATTCTGGAGAACTGGCTAATTATAGACTGATTTCAAATCTCCCGTTTATGTCGAAAATACTAGAAAAGGCAGTGTCCTCCCAAATATGTTCATTTACACAGAGAAATAGTATATATGAACAATTTCAGTCAGGATTTAGGCCTTATCACAGTACAGAGACTGCACTTATCAGAGTTACAAATGACTTGCTTTTATCATCTGATCATGGATGCATTTTACTTCTAGTGCTTTTAGATCTTAGTGCTGCTTTCAACAGGGTAGATCACAGCATTTGTGGAGTTGCATTAGCATGGTTTAGGTCCTATTTAGCAGACCGCTACCACTTTGTCTATGTAAATGAGGAATTGTCAAACCAAACAAAAGTATGGAGTGCCACAGGGATCAGTTTTTCTCCTTGCATATGCTTCCCCTAGGAGATATTATCAGGAATTGTGGAATATGTTTCCAATGTTATGCCGACAATACCCAACTTTAAATTTCTTCAAAACCTGATGAGATTTCACAATTCTCCAAATTAGCAGTGTATCAATGAAATAAAAGACTGGATGGCAAGAAATTTCCTTCTACTCAATTCCGACAAAACAGAGGTACTAATTATTGGACCAAAAACCTCTAAAAATTAGCCGCTAAAATCTAATTTGACTCTCGATGGATGTACTGTTACATCATCTTCAACAGCGAAGAACTTAGGTGTTATATTTGATAACAATCTGTCCTTTGAAAATCAAATTACCAATGTTTGTAGAACAGCATTCTTCCACCTAAGAAATACTGCTAAATTAAGACACATGCTCTCTGCAGCTGATGCCGAAAAACTAATTAATGCGTTCATGACCTCTAGACTAGATTATTGTAATGCATTACTGGGAGGATGTCCAGCAAGATCAATAAATAAACTTCAATTGGTTCAAAATGCAGCAGCCAGAGTGCTAACGTGAACCAAGAAATATGATCATATTAGCCCCATTTTATCATCGTTACATTGGCTACCTGTTAAATTTCATATTAATTTTAAAATTATGTTAACTACGTACAAAACTTTGAATGGTCTAGCTCCGCAGTATTTACGTGACCTTCAGCCACGCTATATTCCATCACGTTCATTACGATCGCAAAATTCTGGCCTGTTAATAGTTCCTAGAACATCAAAATCCACAAAAGGAGATAGATCCTTTTCATATTTGGCTTCTAAACTATGGTATAGTCTCCCTAACACAGTTCGAGATGCAGACACACTCACTCAGTTTAAGTCTAGACCAAAGACTCATCTATATAGCCAGGCATACACCTAATTTATCCTTCTACTCACAATTAGGCTGCTTTAGTTAGGTCTGCCGGAACCAGAAACAGTGATCATGATCTATAACTCTGCAATTAATTGAATGGCATCTACGCTAATATTATTTTATTTGTTTCCCTGTCTCAACCTCGGGACTCCTATCCTGAGGTCAGCAGAACCGGCTGGATCCAGCTCCATTCCTGCTTCATGTTGGACTCCACAGCTACGTGTCGCTGTGTGATGATGACTTATAGCAGCCTGTGCCAGCCAAACATCACTTCAGTCTATTATGATGGACTTCAGATGATGAACTGATGCCAACTCCAACCATAAGACATGGGATACTTCATACACTATATTGCCAAAAGTATTCGCTCATCTGCCTTTAGATGCATATGAACTTAAGTGACATCCCATTCTTAATCCATAGAGTTTAATATGACGTCGGCCCACCCTTTGCAGCTATAACAGCTTCAACTCTTCTGGGAAGGCTTTCCACAAGGTTTAGGAGTGTGTTTATGGGAATTTTTGACCATTCTTCCAGAAGCACATTTGTGAGGTCAGACACTGATGTTGGACGAGAAGGCCTGGCTTGCAGTCTTCGCTCTAATCATCCCAAAGGTGCTCTATCGGGTTGAGGTCAGGACTCTGTGCAGGCCAGTCAAGTTCTTCCACACCAAACTCGCTCATCCATGTCTTTATGGACCTTGCTTTGTGCATTGGTGTGCAGTCATGTTGGAACAGGAAGGGGCCATCCCCAAACTGTTCCCACAAAGTTGGGAGCATGGAATTGTCCAAAATCTCTTGGTATGCTGAAGCATTCAGAGTTCCTTTCACTGGAACTAAGGGGCCAAGCCCAGCTCCTGAAAAACAACTCCACACCATAATCCTCCCTCCACCAAACTTCACAGTTGGCACAATGTAGTCAGACAAGTACTGTTCTCCTGGCAACCGCCAAACCCAGACTCGTCCATCAGATTGCCAGATGGAGAAGTGTGATTCGTCACTCCAGAGAACGCGTCTCCACTGCTCTAGAGTCCAGTGGCGGCGTGCTTTACACCACTGCATCCAACGCTTTGCATTGCACTTGGTGATGTATGGCTTGGATGCAGCTGCTCGGCCATGGAAACCCATTCCATGAAGCTCTCTACGCACTGTTCTTGAGCTAATCTGAAGGCCACATGAACTTTGGAGGTCTGTAGCAATTGACTCTGCAGAAAGTTGGTGACCTCTGCGCACTATGCGCCTCAGCATCCGCTGACCCCGCTCTGTCATTTTACGTGGCCTACCACTTCGTGGCTGAGTTGCTGTCATTCCCAATCGCTTCCACTTTGTTATAATAGCACTGACAGTTGACTGTGGAATATTTAGTAGCGAGGAAATTTCACGACTGGACTTGTTGCACAGGTGGCATCCTATCACAGTACCACGCTGGAATTCACTGAGCTCCTGAGAGCGGCCCATTCTTTCACAAATGTTTGTAGAAGCAGTCTTCATGCCTAGGTGCTTCATTTTATACACCTGTGGCCATGGAAGTGATTGGAACACCTGAATTCAATTATTTGGATAGGTGAGCGAATACTTTTGGCAATATAGTGTATGTCATTGCCTGAACCTTGGACTTAGGATAGACCTCACCAACATTACCGGCCAGGTTGAACTGCGATGCACCTCGCTGATCTCTGCCTGCATCACCTCGGTCTAATGATGGACTACACTCTTGAAATGGAATACATAGACTATCAATTAATTGCCAACAAAACCCTTCATCAGCCAACTAACAAAGACAATTGCATCTATGTGAACTTCTGCAGTTGATCCATGATGGATTTCAAAGACATTAGTCATTAATCTTACAGTTCATACAAAAGCTTTGTTTTAAACACTGACCCTTAACACTTAATTAGTTTAATAATTTTAAACCATGACTTGCACTATACATAAGTAATATTGGCATTATATTCATGATGTTAGCCAGAGGGGAACTGGCCCTCACAGTGAGTCTGGTTTCTCCCAAGGTTATTTTCTCCATTAACCAACATCTTATGGAGTTTTGTGTTCCTTGCCATGGTCACCTTCGGCTTGCTCACTGGGGTTATAAATACAATTATTATTTAATTACTTATTTTTAAACACAATTCACAATCGTATTTTATCAAACTACACAATTATGACTCTAAGACATTATATATATTACAGTTTTATCTTCTGTTAATGCCTGAACTTCTGTAAAGCTGCTTTGAAACGATGTGTGTTGTGAAAGACCCTATACAAATAAAAATGACTTGACTTTTTTAAACATTTTTAAAAAAAAATATATTGCCTTTGGACTACTGATAGATTGTACCCACTGAAATCAACAAGCAATTTAGTTCCGGACTCTGAGACATAAATCAACCAAATTTTATCCAACCAAAGTATCAGGGGTTAAACAAGCAAATAAATGAATCAGAGTCAAATTGCAGAGTTATTTTTACACTAGGGTTCAGTCAGTCTATGCTTATCAGATAATGTTTGTTATTTGAGTATCAAAGCTTAATAACTGTTGGTCTGCTTTCACTTCAATGTGCTCTTCAAAACCCTTTGAAAATGGCAAATAGTTAATATTTCCTTATCTTTTAAGGTGCTGAACATTATCACTATGAATATTTTTTTTCAAATTCTGTTCTTTCACATTGTAATTTATATTTTAGAATTTACTTATTTCTTTATTTGTGCAAATGATCTTAATCAGATCTGCACATCATAGGAGCATAGTCTTCGAACATCAGCATTTGTTTGGATCTAAGACCATCTCACAGGAAAATAAGTGCATTAGAGAATCATGCCACACTGTTGAATCCGTGAGTGGTATGAAGCAAAAAAAACTATTTATCCTTTTTTTTTTTTTTTTGCCATGTTTCTTTCTAACATTGTCCCATCTTTAAATGGCTATGCCCTCACATAATCTGTTCAGTGCCTCTGAAAATCGTTGTTTATTATAAAACAGATTAGAATGCTGAAGAAAAAGAACAGAATTTTTTTTGTGTGTGTGTGTGAAGTGTTTGTGTTTTGTGTTGAGTTGTGATTTGAGCTACAGCATAGTTTCATGAAAGGTGCATATGCTGTAGTTTAAATTTTGAGAGTGATGCTGATGATACCATTGACTATATAAGTCTTTTGGTATGCAAAAACAAGTGTTATTTTAGGTACTTTAAGAACATTTTTGTGTGAGCTTTATAGAGAGCCTTGTAGACTGGCATTTAAAAAGAGTAAGAGAGCTCTATCCTTACTACAAACAAGCTGCCAATCACATAAGGTTGAATTCACCTAATTTTAAAATTGGTTGTCACCTGCTCCTGACTTGCAGTTTTCACAAACCCTCTGTTCAACTGACCATCCAGAGGGGCTGAGGCCTCTGTTTCAAGCCGGGGGCACCACTCTCCCCGGCTTCACTCACAGTCAGTGAGAGCCTGGTTGTCACCTGCTCCCTATGCTAATTTTCTTAGTCATATTTCAGAGCTTTTGCTGTTTACCATTGCTTCAAACCTGTGAAGTTACTATGTCTAAGAGGATTGTGTTTGCTTTTTGCTTTGTATAGTATTTTTTTAACATACACAACACAGTATATACAGATGATTGTCTTGAGGTATAAACAAGATTAATATGGCCATTTATATTCACGGATTACCCTAACAGAGATTATAAAGAAAAGTGAAAGCATAACAATATAAATAAGGAGAATGGATGAAATTACTTTTTCTATCTGTGCGAAAGATACAACATTAGCGCTGGAGGAAATTAAACCATTTCAAAGGGTTAAAACACAAAACAGTTGCTAGAATTGTACATGAGGATATTTCCTCAAAACTGCAAAAATCTGGTTTTCATCGCTCTAAATAGAAAAATCAATACTGTCTCTGCACCATATGCTCTCTTGTCAACATTTGAAAGAAAAGAAAAACATAAATATGTAAATCAGTAATAATTCCAGTACTCTCATTTTTTTAGCGCTTAACTTGAGAAGCTATGAAGAGGAACATAGACGTGACAATTAGACAGTGTTGTATAAAGTATCCATTCGTCATATTTAAGTAAAAGTAAAGATACACTATATTGCCAAAAGTATTCGCTCACCCATCCAAATAATTGAATTCAGGTGTTCCAATCACTTCCATGGCCACAGGTGTATAAAATGAAGCACCTAGGCATGCAGACTGCTTCTACAAACATTTGTGAAAGAATGGGCCGCTCTCAGGAGCTCAGTGAATTCCAGCGTGGTACTGTGATAGGATGCCACCTGTGCAACAAGTCCAGTCGTGAAATTTCCTCGCTACTAAATATTCCACAGTCAACTGTCAGTGGTATTATAACAAAGTGGAAGCGACTGGGAATGACAGCAACTCAGCCACGAAGTGGTAGGCCACGTAAAATGACAGAGCGGGGTCAGCGGATGCTGAGGCGCATAGTGCGCAGAGGTCGCTAACTTTCTGCAGAGTCAATCGCTACAGACCTCCAAAGTTCATGTGGCCTTCAGATTAGCTCAAGAACAGTGCGTAGAGAGCTTCATGGAATGGGTTTCCATGGCCGAGCAGCTGCATCCAAGCCATACATCACCAAGTGCAATGCAAAGCGTTGGATGCAGTGGTGTAAAGCACGCCGCCACTGGACTCTAGAGCAGTGGAGATGCATTCTCTGGAGTGACGAATCACGCTTCTCCATCTGGCAATCTGATGGACGAGTCTGGGTTTGGCGGTTGCCAGGAGAACGGTACTTGTCTGACTGCATTGTGCCAACTGTGAAGTTTGGTGGAGGGGGGATTATGGTGTGGGGTTGTTTTTCAGGAGCTGGGCTTGGCCCCTTAGTTCCAGTGAAAGGAACTCTGAATGCTTCAGCATACCAAGAGATTTTGGACAATTCCATGCTCCCAACTTTGTGGGAACAGTTTGGGGATGGCCCCTTCCTGTTCCAACATGACTGCACACCAGTGCACAAAGCAAGGTCCATAAAGACATGGATGAGCGAGTTTGGTGTGAAAGAACTTGACTGGCCTGCACAGAGTCCTGACCTCAACCCGATAGAGCACCTTTGGGATGAATTAGAGCGAAGACTGCGAGCCAGGCCTTCTCGTCCAACATCAGTGTCTGACCTCACAAATGTGCTTCTGGAAGAATGGTCAAAAATTCCCATAAACACACTCCTAAACCTTGTGGAAAGCCTTCCCAGAAGAGTTGAAGCTGTTATAGCTGCAAAGGGTGGGCCGACGTCATATTAAACCCTACAGATTAAGAATGGGATGTCACTTAAGTTCATATGCGTCTAAAGGCAGATGAGCGAATACTTTTGGCAATATAGTGTACCTTCATGGAACTTGACTCAAGTAAAAGTAGCTCATGAGAAAAATACTTAAGTAATAAAGTAACTGATATTAAATTTACTTGTGAATTTTGACTGTATAGTTCAGTATGTATTTTTGTCCCATCGATGAAGAATAAAGCTTGCCAGAAAATAAGACTCATTTAGCTGGTTTATGAGGTGACAGGCTTGTGCAACAAAACAACATTTACCATCAGTATAGTATATATGGCTGCACAAGATTGATCAAATAAGACAGATAAAGAATCAATTAAAAGCATTCAACTACATGTATATTTTTTTTTTTTTTGTGCTAAAAAAGGAAAGAAAAAAGTGAAAAAGAAATATATATAAACAATAAAATAAAAATAGGCCTATTCTTTACTACTAAAATCACTTGAATGCACATTACATCACAATAACAACTTCTGGACACGGACTTCCCATGCACTTGAACTTGAACGCAGAATAAACCCCTACATAACTGAAACTCTTTATGCTGGTTATGTGTTTCACATAAGGCGTACTTCCGTGAGGGTTACTGCCTTCCTCTCCTCCGCACACTAAAGCATGAATCTGTCTACCTCTACAGCACTATTCACCAGCCATCACTAAGTCAGGCTCTAAGGCTGTTCCTTTGTTTATTATATTGGCAATACAGTCATCATATTCTGCATCCTCAGGAGTGGCAGGCTCCACTGCTGATGGCTGCCTAGAGAGGGCATCAGTAGCTGCATTATGCTGCCTGGGTGGTATTTCAAAGATGGCTAATTGAGGTACCCATCTTTGCTCAACTGCACCAAGCTTGGCCATTTTTAGATAGCACAGAGGGTTGTTATCTGTTATAACTGTAAGTCTGGCACCAGGATGTCTACGCCCAAAAGGCACCATTTCCAACAAAAGTCAAAGAACACTGCGTGAGCCAAAGTCATAAAACTCTCACACAGAAGAGCATCTCCACCTGAGACAATACACCCTACTGAGTAAGGACCATAAAACGCAAATCTCACTCACATCTGCTCCCTCTCTTCCATACATCACATCTCAGGTCACTTTAGAGTCACCAAAATCTAAGTTATGACTTATCCTGTTCTGTAATGTAAAAGGTTTTCTGATCATACATGTTTGGTATTATTCAAGAGGTCTCAGTGCAACTGGTAAAACGGTCTCATTCCCTTTCAGCAAAGTCAAATCACAAGTAAGATTTAAGAACTTAGTAAAATGCTGTATTCTATCAGGGACATGCCCCTCCCAGGTCTCTCACAGGAACCATATGCTGTATGCAGATTAGGTGTATTCTTTGTAAACATCAAACGACCTACTCAATTACAAGCTTCAAAGGTCTACTTACAACCCCCTAAATTGTAAACCAAATCTTGAATAACATCAAACAAACACATCTGAAATAACTACAGAATCATTTGGTACTTAAAGAGAGATGGCAAAGTAGACAGGGAATCTGCAGTCAGATCTCCCGCACAATTGCTGTGTAGTTTTCTCTACCAGGTATGCAATTCTTATTTCTTGTGCTTTGATAAAGGTTTGAATTTGACTTATTATTGTCTAATTGGAATTAATGAATGTATTATTTTACCTGGTAAATAAATTGTTACATTTGAGTTTATTCTGATTTACTCTGAAATTATTGTCTTTAGTAGATTACGTTAAGTCCATGTTTCCACAAATCTACCACCAGGTTAGTTGCGGACTAAAGCTCAGTTCTGAGTGGAGCATGTGGCACACTGACTGAGACTTTGGCATTAGTTCAAGGGTACTTAGAGTGTACAGGCTCGATATGGAATTTCCATTTAGGACAACATGAAGTTGATCAACCAACCTAAATAGGGTGAAGTCTAAACCTCTGGTTATTATAATATTTTTCTAGCTAAGTGTACATAGGAAACTATGACATGATTATATAAAGCTATTTTTAACTTAGGTATTGGTCTATCTTTGTAAATTTTAGCGGTCATGACCTCTGAGTAGAAATAATGTTACTCTAAGTGTCTACTATCTAAGGGGACTAAATAAAATACTTTTAGATAAAAGAGCATGCGTGAGCAGCCATCTAAATAGTATTTAGTCAATTACCTCTGTCTAATGACCAAGACTGGCATGTTTGTGATCGTGAGATCCGCGTACACGGCCGTCACAAGACACTTTAAGCGACATAGGAATCCGAATGAACGATGTTCAAATGTTAAACCAAATTTAATAATTAAGATTGGAACATTAATATATCCTTGGAAACTTATATAATTGGAGTCAGATAAAATAAACGGGGATCATAAAACAAATAATATAGTTATTTAATCAGAACGAAATAACTTAAACTTAAATGCGCATGATAAGACAGAACATGCAGCAGACCTTCAACCACACCATTGGATACCATCCTTGGGCCTTTGGGTGGCCTCCCCCTCACATAACCACAAACTTGGAACCCAGTAGATAATCACAGAATTTTTCAGCGATAGCCCACTTGAGGGCCAGTAGCTCAAGCTTCATGCTACTGTAATTTCTGTAATTTCTTTCTGCATTACGAAGTCTCCTACTGGCAAAAGCTATGACTCTCCTACACTCACCCTGCTGCTGGTATACAACAGCACCTAGGCCTTCACTGCTCGCATCAGTCTCCAGTGTAAAAGGAATATTGAAATCTGCATACCCTAACACAGGAGCAGAAGTAAGCTTCTCCTTCAGCAGCTCAAATGCTGATTGGCACTCTGATGACAACAAAGTACTAAACTCTCACTTTGTGGAGCTAAACTGCTTGATACACAGGTTCACTAAATAATGGAGGGGGCCGGCAATTCTAGAAAAACCCTCAATGAACTTTCTGTAGTAACTACAGAACCCTAAAAATGAGTGTAATTCCTTAAATGTACTGGGAATTTTCCATTGTTTGACTGCTTCAACTCTATCTGGATCAGTAACAATACCTCAAGCTGAGATCTGATGACCCAAAAAAGTTACTTCTTGCAGCAAGAAATTACACTTTTCAGGCTTAAATTTGAGACCTGTTTCTTTTAGTTTGTTAAAGACTACTTCCAGTCTCTGCAAGTGCTCAGGGAAAGTGGGCGAGTACACTAGTATGTCATCAAGGTAAACTAGCCTGATCTGAAAAATTAGATCACTCATGGAAGCCTGCATAAGATGTTGAAACGTCGAAGGTCCATTGCAAACCCCAAAGGGCACCCAAGAATACTCAAAGATCCCAAATGGAGTCGTAAATGCAGTCTTATGCCTATCTTGCTCGTGGACAGCAACCTGATGATATCCACTAGGTAAATCAATGGAAAAAAATAATTTTGCCTAGGATAGTTGAAAATATTGATGCACTACAAGGAGCTGAGGAAACGTGTCTTGCTTGGTCTTTGAGTTCAGCTGCCTGTAATCAACACAAAGTCTAACTAGCATGCTAGGTGAAGCATAAGCACTAGTGCTTTTGTGGATCAATCCTTTCTGAAAGAGTTTGGTGATATGTTCTCTGACTTCCCTATACTGAGTAGGTGGGATATGCCTATAAGGCTGGGCCACTGGTACATAATCCACCATGTGAATCTCATGTTGCACTTTGTCTGTAAAACCGAGATCTTCATCCTCGAGAGCAAAAACATCACAGTACTTCATCAACAAATCACTCAGCTCTGCCTGCTGTTCAGGAGTGCTACCAATGTGTAGCTTTTTGAGAAACTCTTTGGAGCTGTCCTCCAATAACTGACTGTCTTTTGTGTTTACACTGATCTCTTCAATATCAGCAGAAATTCTCTGAAATCTCACCTCACGTCTCATTGGACTTCACATTTTTGACACGAGACAGAGTAGCAAGTCCTGTACAGGAAACAATTGTTTCTCTGAAGTCACAAGAGAGGAAACAACAATCAGACCACCAGGTAAAGGTGTGTTCGCTGGTTCTAACAGGAATTCCCGTGAACCATCATGCAACATATTCTTTGCTCCCTTGACCATTACCACTGTAATTGATGAAGCAGGTATGTGTACCATGTCTTTTCCAGCTACTCGGACTATGCTTCCCTTCTCTAGACTGCTGGCATTCTGCATCTGCTGAAATGCCTCCCTCCAATCAGACTGCAACTCTCCACCTAGGGTAGTGTTAAACTCTGCATGAAACAGGTCTACATCTGCTAATGATGTTCATGCCAATGAGGGCTGGTACAGCAGAAGAGTTTTGTGAATCTCTGACTACTAGAAAACCACACTCTGGTAAGGTAATACCCATGGTTTCAACCTCCAACTCAAGATAACCTAGGTAAGGTATGTCTAAACCATTGGTAGCTGTAATCTTCAGCCAACCTGCTGTGGACAGCATATCTTCAACCTCCCCAGACAGGTGTTCTCTGAAGAAACTCTCAGAAATAGTACTGACTTGGCTTCCTGTATCAAGTAAACAAGAGGCCATTACTCCACTAATCTTTAGATTAGTGACTGGACATTTTCCCACAATATGCTTAAGTAGTCGGTCACGACAAGTATCGACATTGGTTGAGCCTATAGACTATCCTCACACTGCCTGGCTCACAGGAAGTGAGGGTGCAAGTTTCCCTGCTGCACTGATGATTTAGCATTCCATGTGACAGTCTGTTGTTTATCTTCACACACAAATACCCAAAAATTTGTACAGTTTGCATAGTGTTCATGACAGAAATGTAGTGCCTTGATCAATGAGGATTTCTTTCGGAATCCTCACTCGGGAGATTATTCTGAAGAGTGCCTCCACAACACTATGTGCTGAGATGTTGCACAGAGGCTCTGCTTCTGGATATCGCGTTGCATAGTCCACCAGAACCAATACAAAGCGATATCCACGTGCTGTCCGCTCTAATGGCCTGATGAAGTCCATGCCAATTCTTTCGAAGGGGACCTCGATTAACAGAAGGGGGTGCAATGGTGCTCTTAGGGTAGCCGGCGGATTCACCAGCTGACATTCATGGCATGCCAAATACCACCTGTGAACATCCCTGTGAATGCCCGGCCAATAGAAATGGGTCATTAGTCGGTTCAGTGTCATTTCCTGCCCTAAGTGACCCGCCATCGGATTATAATGAGCTGGTTGGAATAACATTTCCTGACGGCTCCGCGGTATTAACAGCTGGGTTGTATCCTCTTGTGTCTGAGCATCCTGCGTCACTCGATACAACCACTCTTTTATAATAGCAAAATATGATATGAAAGCGCAATGTTTGGTTGGAATCATTGACCATCAATAACTTTCACTTGGTCAAGGGCATGCCTAAGGGTTTTGTCTCTCGACTGCTCTAGGGGGAAATCCCTTTCGGAAAATCCTCTATGGATGGGAGGGACCGAAGCATCCCCTCCCTTACATCATCCTGACGTGGAAGTGATGAGGACCGCCCCAGCTCTGCCTCCCCTGCTAAGGCAACGCACATTTCAAATCTAACAACTTTCTCGCAGGATCTATACACATATTCCCTTTAATATATTTTTAAATTCCAGCCAATTAGTTCCCAAAATTAATGGATGGGTGATGCGGGAACTAACTGGCGCCTTCATTCGATGCTTTTGTCCCTGAAATTTAATAACGAGTGTCACTACAGGATAATTGTTAATATCCCCATACACACCCCTCACCCTTTTACTTGTGCCCAAAGGCTCGTCTTGAACCAAACATTGGTGTATAGTGGTCTGGTTACAGCCCGTATCCACCAAGGCTTGATGTGTACTCCCCATGACACTCTGTATGCTCCGGCTCAATTGGGGGCAGCCCGTGGAGTGTCGGGGAGCCAGACCACAGTTCCCAACTCCATCATTGGGCATTGGTCCCAGAAGTGCCCTGGATCCCCGCAACTCCAGCACGCTGACCCAGGCGCTATGCCTGCAGCTGTGTCGGTGGATACATCCACCTAAGAGGGAGAGTGACGAGACACTGAGGCCACCGGTGGCGGGACAAACCCCCGTGAATGGGGAGCTGGCTTCGGCAGCAAGTTTTCATGCCTCTTTGGTACTGGGATGGGCTGCAGTGAAGGGACAGAGTGAGGGGGGGACACGGGAAGTGGAGAGAGAGAGTGGGAGGGCTCTTCCGCACTCTGATACGCCGACATATGGTCCTCCGCCAGTTGGACGGCCTCCTCTAGAGACGCCAGGCGTTGGCACTGGACTCATTCCACTGTTCCTTTCGGTATATGGCAGATAAGCTGCTCCAGCACCACGAGATCGATGATTCCTCAGCCAGCAGGCAAATCCGGCAGGCGTCCCAGACTCGTTGAGTGAAGGCAAACGGGCAGCCACGCCCATCCATCTTCATCGACCGGAAGAGTTGTTGGTATTGCTCAGGGCTGCAACCGACCCGCTGCAGGATAGTCTTCCTCAGATCGTCATACACCAGGAGACTTGCCACCGGTAGTTATTGCGTCACGAGTTGAGCTTCCCCGGAAAATAGTGGGATGAGTCTGGCCGCCCACTGAGCATGCGGCCAGCCCCAGATCTCGGCTGTCCTCTTGAACAGATCCAGGATGGCCTCGGGATCATCTTCTGCCCCCATCTTCATGAGGGCAACTGGGGCATGGGGGCTGCTGGGTCCGGGGTCATGGCCAGGGCTTTCTCTTGGTGTTGGAAGGGGCCAACCACTGGTCCAATGGTGGTATCCAATGGTGTGGCTAAAGGATTCCTGCACGTTCTGTCTTATCGTGCGCTGTAAATAATACTTTGATTATATGATTTGAGTTCCATGTTTTATTAATCTTATCATTAACTCCAATTATGAAAAACCTTGTTTATGTATCTATGCTCTGAATTTAAGTTTTGTATCTTATTATTTTTAATAATTCTCTCTTCTAGACTGCATTTGTTATTTCAATGTTATTTGGGTCCTGTGCCGGCCGGACGCAGGTCCTTTAACTATAAATTCATCAGTTTCAGATATTAGTAAGTTTTAGACTAAGTCCTTATAGGTTCTCGGCTTTATCCGTTTAGTCTTATTTGGCTAAGTTAATATAGATTCTCGACTCACCATTTAGCCCCAGTCAATTAAGTTCTGTTTTACAGATTCTCGGTCCTACTCTTAGTATTTCTGTTTAATTCTACTTGGCTAAGTTCTATTATAGATTCTCGGTTCACCGTTTAGCCTTTTAGTGCATACTTAACTAATGGATTACTTCTGAAGTAGCTTAATTAAGCCAACTCTGACCAGAATGAATCATAATAACAATATATTTTACCAGGTAATTGTAATACATTCAAACAATTCAATTAAAATAATAAATCAAACTCAAAGCTATCAGTGAACCAAGCATAATAATATAATTAAAGTTGCATTCCATTCAAACATTTACCAAACATTAGAAATTCAAATTGCAATTACCTGGTAGAGAAAAAAAAAATACCTGGAAAATCATCTTCCCTTCTTATCAGGGCTGCTAATGGTTCCAGGGCAAGACAGAACAATAATGGGGAAAGAGGGCAACCCTGACGAGTGCCCCTATTCAGAGTAAATAATACGAAATTAACCCATTTGTTTGTACCGCTGCTACATGGTGTCTATAAAGTAAATTAATCCATCCAATAAAAGTATTTCCGAACCCATACATTTCCAAAATCTTAAAAAGATAATCCATTCTACCATATCAAATGCTTTTTCGGCATCAAGTGAGATGGCAGCGACCGGAGTCTGATCATTCGCCACTGACCACATGATATTAATGAGACACCTAATATTATCAGAAGAGCTGCAGCTCCGAATAAACCCCACCTGATCTATATGTATAAGAGATGTCATAACTTCAATTAATTGGTTAGCCAGAATTTTTGCTAAAATTTTTACATCTGACTGGATCAGGGAAATTGGACGGTAACTTAGATCTTTGTCCTTTTTAAGAATCAGACTGATCCGGGATTGTGTCATGGTTGGCGGAAGCTTTCCATTCTTTAATGATTCCGTATAAACTTCTAACAAAAGTGGCACCAATTCTGTAGTATAAGATCTAAAAAATTCAGCGGCAAAGCCATCTTGCCCCGGAGCCTTGCCTGTAGGCAGGGCCCTAATTACCTCGCCAAGCTCCTCCAAGCTAATCTCAGAATCAAGATAATTTTTTTGCTCAGTTGTCAGTTTAGGGAGTTCTAATGGTTCCACAAAATTTCTAATATCTTCATCAGTAGACGAAGACGTGGAACTATAAAGATCAAGATAGAATTCTTTAAAAGCATTATTAATATCGATGGCTGAGGTAAATATTTCACCACCAGCAGATTTCACTGAGGAAATGGTAGAAAAAGACTCTCTCTGTTTTATATATCTAGCCAAAAGCTTACCTGCTTTGTCCCCCGACTCAAAATATGACTGTCTTGCCCTGAATAACCAAAACTTCACTTTCCGCAACAAATTCTCTGAGGCCATAAGACAACATTCGGCGCTTCAGCACTGCCTCTGCACTTTTAATATTCCCTTCCAACTCCACGAGTTCTTGTGCTTCAGATGTTTTGGTGAATGAGGCATACTGTATGATCCAACCCCTAAGAACTGCCTTAAGTGCCTCCCAGGCTACGCCCACAGAGGATACTGAGGACCATTTGGTCTACATATAAACATTGATTTCAGTCTTTAACATCTGTTGGAAATCAGGATTTTGCAAAAGGGATACATTAAAGTGCCAGCTGTATGATTTTTTTTTTCTCCGTATGTGGCAATATCTCTAAACTCACCAGGGCATGATCTGAGACTAAAATGTTTCCAATTGAACAATCAACAACAGATGAAATTAGGGACTTAGATATATAAAAAAAATCTATTCTAGAATAAATCTTATGAACTGATGAAAAAAAATGTATAGTCCCTACCAGATGGGTTCAAAAGTCGCCAGATATCAGCAAGACCAAGATTTTTACACATCCTATGAAGTGTCAATGTTGCTCTAGTGGGCTTGCACACTTTTGATTCACTATGATCAAGGACTGAGTCCATCAAAAGATTAAAGTCTCTTCCCAATATTATATCATGAGGGGTGCCAGCGGCTTGCAACATCCCTACGAGATCTGTAAAAAGCCCTGATAATCAGCATTAGTTGCGTAAATATTAGCCAAAATCAACCTTTGCCCCTGAATTTCTCCTAAAACAGTAATGATTCTCCCTAATTTATCTTTAATCTGTTTGAGACATTTGAATTGTAGATGTTTACTTATCAATGTAATGACCCCCCTGCTCTTAATTGAGCCAGTACTAAAGAAAACATGTCCACCCCATATCTTCCCAAATTTTTCAGCTTCCTGCGGGGAAAGATGCGTTTCTTAAAGAAACACTATATCATATTTCTTACGCTTAAGAAAAGAAATAACCTTTCTTCTTTTTATGGGGAGCCCCAACCCATTCACATTCCATGTGGAGAGAGACAATCCACTCATATTAACATTGGACATATTGATATAATAAAAAAAATAAATTGTGTGTCAAAAACAAAATTACACAGACCACGTTCCCCATAAGTGCAACAATCAAACCCCAAACTTCCCCCTGAACAAAACAAACAGAAAAAAGAAAAACATGCGCATTAACCCTGCGCACGACAGCGCCAACCGGCATCAATCCCTCTAAACTCAAAAGGTCCATGTACGCATGCGAGAACCCCTGCGACAACTTTGCCATCGGATTTCTCAAGCTTCTGCACAAATTTTATGAGGCAAAATTACATAACAGAAATACTTTGTAAATCAAACCCCAGCCAACAGGCAGAATAAACACAAAGAATGTGTAGATTCAAGGTGTGTTCCTCCACAAAATAAACTCCAGCTGATATAAAGCCGTTCAGTTTCCTCGGACAGATAAACAATTGTTCAGTGAGCCAGCTGTTGATGAGTGCAGCAGATGACGTAATCGTTCTAATGTCCCTTAAAAATACTCCACAAAAATAAACTCCAGCCAACAGTAGGCATAAGCACAAAGAACGAACAGATTCATCCATAACTGTACCGAAGGAGTATTATTCCACAAAACAAGCTCCAGCCACTAGGCGGAACCAACACAAAAAGAACAAAACAGGCGTCCCTGTTTCTCGAATGGTCAAGTGTGTATTAATCACTCGGAGGTCGCATATCCTCACCTTCCATTTATTTATGGCTATAGAATGTTTGCAATAACTGAGACACATTGCGCTTTTCTCAAAAAGATTCTTTCAGGTACACAAAGAGGTCACGTGGTCGCTTTGGTTCATTTCCCATCCATAATATGACCACATCTAAGACTGCACCCTTTAAGAGGGAGAGCATGAGGTCTAACTGGTCCTCAGTGGTCTGATTTCTTCAATAAACTCATCAACATATCTCCCATCTTTGCTGAAATCACCACTGAATGGTTGAATGTGACGTTCTATTGACACATATACATAAGACCTGGTTGACTCCCTACTCAAATTGGTGATGGCTGCCATGGTCTCGTCATACTTTCTGTTGAGTTCTTGAATCTGTCCCTGAATCATGCATACTAATACCTGCACCATATTCATCATTACTGTTTTGTAATACTGGACTATCATAATCAGATTGTGACATTTTGAAAAGTTCAAATGATCTCAGTTCAACTCAGTAAAAAACGGTCTGTTAACTTGTGGGTTAAGGTGACTGGGTCACTACATTGACACAACGTCTCATTCCCTCCATCAGGGAACAGAGCTTACATCAGTAACCAAGACGTTTTCAAATATAATACGTATCACAGTTATTCTCTAAACTGGAAAACACTCTGGGCTACAAATCACCAAACAATAAATGATTAACACCAAATCCACACACCCTATCATCACATGTGCGGCAAAATGCGGTCAAGTCAAGTAATTTTTATTTGTATAGAGCCTTTCACAACACACATCGTTTTAAAGCAGCTTTACAGAAAATCATGCAATAACAGAAAATGAAACTGTAATATATGTAATGTCTTAGTTTGATAAAATACGATTGTGAATTGTGTTTAAAAATAATTAAATAATAATTGTATTTAGAAACCCAGTGAGCAAGCCGAAGGCGACTGTGTCAAGGAACACAAAACTCCATAAAATGTTGGTTAATGGAGAAAAATAACCTTGGGAGAAACCAGGCTCACTGTGGGGGCCAGTTCCCCTCTGGCTAACATCATGAATATAATGCCAATATTACTTATGTATAGTGCAAGTCATGGTTTAAAATTATTAAACTAAGTAAGTGTTAAGGGTCAGTGTTTTAACAAAGATTTTGTAAGAACTGTAAGATTAATGACTAATGTCTTTGAAGTTCATCCTGGATTAACTGCAGAAGTTCACATAGATGCATTGTCCTTTGTTAATTGGCTGATGAAGGCTTTTGTTTTCAATTAATTGATAGTCTATGTATTCCATTATAAGAGTGTAGTCCATCATTAGACCAAGGTGACGCAGGCAGAGATCAGTGAGGTGCATCGCAGTCCAACCGGACGGTACATTCGGTGAGGTCTATCCTAAATCCAAGGTTCAGGCAATGGCATATGTTGTATCCCATGTCTTATGGTTGGAGTTGGCATCAGTTCATCCTCTGAAGTCCATCGTAATAGACTGAAGTGATGTTAGGCTGGCACCGGCTGCATTTAGTCGTCATCACTCAGAGACACGTAGCAGTGGTGTCCAACATGAAGCAGGAATGGAGCTGGATCCAGCCGGTTCTGGTGACCTCAGGATAGGAGTCCCGAGGTTGAGACAGGGATACAAATAGAATAATATTAGCATAGATGCCATTCAATTTATTGCAGAGTTATAGATCATGATCACTGTTTCTGGTTTCTGGTTCCGGCAGACCTAACTAAATCAGCCTAATTGTGAGTTTAAGGATAAATTAGATGTATGCCTGGCTATATAGATGAGACTTTGGTCTAGACTTAAACTGAGTGAGTGTGTCTGCATCTCGAACAGTGTTAGGGAGACTATTCCATAGTTTAGGAGCCAAATATGAAAAGGATCTATCTCCTTTTGTGGATTTTGATATTCTAGGAACTATTAACAGGCCAGAATTTTGCGATCGTAATGAACGTGATGGAATATAGCGTGGTAGAAGGTCACTTAAGTACTACGGAGCTAGACCATTCAAACCTTTGTATGTAGTTAACAGAAGAACAGGTAGCCAATGTAATGATGATAAAATGGGGCTAATATGATCATATTTCTTGGTTCTAGTCAGCACTCTGGCTGATGCATTTTAAACCAATTGAAGTTTATTTAATGATCTTGCTGGACATCCTCCCAGTAATGCATTACAATAATCTAGTCTTGATGTCATGAACGCATGAATACGTTTTTCAGCATCAGCAACAGAGAGCATGTTTCGTAATTTAGCAATATTTCTTAGGTGGAAGAATGCTGTTCTACAAACTTGGTAATTTGTTTTTCAAAGGACAGATTGTTATCAAATATAACACCTAAGTTCTTAGCTGTTGAAGACGATGTAACAGTACATCCATTGAGAGTCAAATTATATTTTAGTGGCTTGAGTTTAGAAGTTTTTGGTCTAATAATTAGTACCTCTGTTTTGTCAGAATTGAGTAGAGGGACATTTCTGGCCATCCAATCTTTGATTTCATTGATACACTCTGCTAATTTGGAGAATTGTGAAATTTCATCAGGTTTTGAAGAAATATAAAGTTGGGTATCGTCGGCATAACAGTGGAAATTTATTCCACGATTCCTGATAATATCTCCCAGGGGAAGCATATACAAGGAGAAAAGCAGAGGCCCTAAAACTGATCCCTGTGGCGCTCCATACTTAACTTTTGTTTGGTTTGACAATTCCTCATTTACATAGACAAAGTGGTAGCGGTCTGCTAAATAGGACATAAACCATGCTAATCAAGTCCACAAATGCCAACATAATTCTCTAGCCTATTCAAGAGAATTTTGTGATCTATTGTGTCGAAGGCAGCACTAAGATCTAAAAGCACTAGAAGTTAAATGCAGCTGCGATCAGATGGTAAGAGCAAATCATTTTTAACTCTAATAAGTGCAGTCTCTGTACTGTGATGGGGCCTAAATCCTTACTGAAATTGTTCATATATACTATTTCTCTGTATAAATGAACATAGTTGGGAGGACACTACCTTTCCTAGTATTTTCTACATAAACAGGAGATTTGAAATTGGTCTATAATTAGCCAGTTCTCCAGGATCAAGTTGTGCCTTCTTAATAAGCGGTTTAATAACTGCCATTTAAAAGTCTCTTGGGACATGTCCTAAGGATAGTGAGGAGTTAATAATATTAAGAAGAGGTTCTGAGATTACAGGGAATACCTCTTTTAAGAGCTTAGTTGGTATTGAATTTAACATACATGTGTAACGTTCAGGCAGGCAAGGCAGAGAGGAACAAACAAGGATGAGACGATGATGTGTGAGGACCCAAGTGCAGTTATTTTATTGAATCCAAAAATGTGAATCCAAAGTGAAAACAAAACAGAATATAAAACAGAACCTAAACTTGACTATAAACAATGACTAGACTAGACTAGACTAATAGAAAGAACAATGAAAGAACAATGACACAACGTTACACCAACAATACTCGATAAAGGTCTAGAGAACATGATGGCTATAAATACACAGCCTAGGTAATCAAGTTAAAAAGACAACCAATGAAAATACAAAACTGATAACAAGACAAAGAAACATGAACCAATAACAAGACTAAACTAATAACAAGATAACCAGGCAATGAAACAAGAACCAATGGTAAAACAGAACTGGTAACAAGACTCAAACATAAACCAATGAAAAACAGGACTAATAGTCATGGTGAAACAAGAGGGTCACATGACAGTCACATGACAAGGAAACCACATGACATGAAACAGGAACAGGAAACAGTGATCTACTTTTCAAAATAAGACATGAAATAACAAATTATCAAAAACACAAAAACGTGACAACATGTGGCTTTTGATGTTTCGATAAGTTTTGTTAGCTCTTCATGACCTATGACAGTGAAGGATTGAAGTTGCATGTGAGGAAAATTATGAGACACTGTTTTCTGAGGTACTGTGACAGATGATTGCATAATTACAATTTGATTTCTGATTATTTCAATTTTATCAGTAAAGAAATTCATGAAGTCATTACTATTGTGCTGCGACAGAATATCTGGTTCAGTTGAGGCTTTATTCCTAACCAATTTATCCACAATACTGTATAAACACCTAGGATTGTTGTGGTTATTTTCTATGAGTTTGCTAAAATATGCTGACCTGGCAGCTTTTAGTGCCTGTCTGTAGCTACAGACACTATCCTTCCATGCACAGCGAAATACCTCTAATTTTGTTTTCTTCCACTTGCGCTCCATTTTCCGAGCTGCTCTCTTGAGAGCATGAGTGTGATCATTGTACCATGGTGTGGGGCTTTTTTCTTTAATTTTCTTTAATCGAAGGGGGGCAACACTATCAAGAGTGCTAGAGAAGACTGTATTTATATTTTCTGTTATTTCATCAAGTTCTTCTAGAATTTGGGGCTTACTGAGTGTATGAGATAGATCTGGAAGATTATAAGTGAAGCTATCTGTAAAGGAGGAGGCGAGAAGCAGCTTTCCTTGTTTAGGTAAGGATTTATTTTCTCTCTTTGCAGCACAATTTACAGTCTTCCGTTATGCACTAAGCTAAAGCACTATCACACACCGCTTCACAAAATAAACTCTCATTACTTGTAATAAAAATCTTTGCTCTGGTTCGGGTCTGGCGTGCCCAGTCCCTCTCCCCTTCTATTTGCGGTGTGTCTCTTTATGCCGCTCTCCCCGTGCTCACTGAAATTAGAGACAGGTGTTAGACATAATTTAGCTCAGGTGTAAGCGCCCTTACCGCTTTCTCTCTCTCCGGAGAGATGCTTGACCATGCCCCCGCTGCCACATATCCCCACCGCCCGACTCAGGCCAGGGCGGCATCCGGCCTGCCTACCACTTCCCCCCATTCCTGGAAAGGAAGTCGGCGACAGCCATCTGCGCCCCCGGTCTGTGGACCACCTTGAACTTAAACGGCTGAAGAGCCAGATACCAACGGGTGATCCGGGCATTAGTATCTTTCATGCGGTGGAGCCACTGGAGTGGGGCGTGATCCGAGCAGAGGGTGAAGGCCCGCCCCAGCAGGTAGTATCGGAGAGTGAGGACCGCCCACTTGATGGTGAGACACTCCTTTTCCACGGTGCTGTACTTAGTTTCCCTTAACGAGAGCTTATGGCTAATGTACAGCACCGGGCGCTCCTCCCCCTCCACCACCTGCGAGAGTATGGCCCCCAGCCCCCTGTCTGAAGCATCTGTCTGTAAAACAAAAGGGAGAGAGAAGTCAGGTGAATGTAAAAGCGGCCCCCCGCAAAGTGCAGCTTTAACTTGCGTGAACGCCTGTTGACACTGCTTCGTCCACTAGACCGGGTCTGGAGCTCCCTTTTTAGTGAGATCAGTCAGCGGGCTGGTGACGTCCGAATAATTAGGTACGAACCTTCTATAATAGCCAGCCAGCCCCAGGAACTGTCTCACCCCCTTTTTGGTCTTGGGTCTCGGGCAGGTCGCAATCGCCGATGTCTTGTCAATTTGGGGACACACCTGCCCGTGGCCCAAGTGGAACCCCAGATACCGTACCTCCACCCGTCCAATCGCGCACTTCTTCGGATTCGCTGTGAGTCCCGCTCGGCGCAGCGATCTCAGAACCACCCTCAGATATTGCATATGCTGCTGCCAATCATTGCTATAAATGATGATGTCATCTAAATAGGCAGTGGCGTAAGCTGAATGCGGTCTGAGGATTCGGTCCATGAGACGCTGAAACGTAGCCGGGGCCCCAAACAAACCGAACGGAAGTGTCACAAATTGGTGTAATCCAAACGGTGTGGAGAAGGCGGTTTTCTCACTGGAAATTGGTGTCAAGGGGATCTGCCAATAACCCTTCGTCAAATCCAATGTCGAATAAAAACGAGCAGTGCCCAACCGATCGAGCAACTCATCAACGCGAGGCATTGGATACGCATCAAATTTAGACACCGCGTTGACTTTTCTATAACCCACACAGAATCGCACAGACCCGTCGCTCTTAGGCACTAGAACAACTGGGCTGGACCAATCACTGTGGGATTCTTCTATTACCCCCATATCAAGCATCATATCCAATTCTTCCCGAATGATTTTCTTCTTGTGTTCGGGTAGTCGATAGGGGTGGCTATGTACCACAACCCCCGGCTCAGTCTCGATGTGGTTATGGATGAGGTTTGTACGTCCCGGTAGAGGGGAGAACACATCTGCAAACTCCTGTTGCAACTTAGCAACCTCCGCGAGTTGGCTCGGTGAGAGGTGGTCTCCGCAAATGACCGGGGTGAACTGTTTATGTTTTGAACTCACCTCCGGTCCGAGCTCCGCCTTCTCGGGAACTACCATAGCCAACGTCACGGGAACCGCCTCCCTCCACAATTTCAGGAGATTGAGGTGGTATATTTGACGTGTGCCCCCTCTATCGGTTCGTTTAACCTCATAATCGAGATCTCCCACTCGTCGTGTGACCTCAAAGGGTCCTTGCCACTTGGCGAGTAATTTAGAGCTCGATGTGGGAAGCAATACAAGCACTTTATCTCCCGGTGCAAATTCCCTTAGCTGAATTCCCCTGTCATACAGTCGGCGCTGTCGTTCTTGAGCTTGGAGCAAATTCTCCTGTGTTAGTTGCCCCAAGGTGTGGAGTTTTGCTCTAAGATCAAGAACGTATTGAATTTCATTCTTACTGTTTGAAGGTCCCTCCACCCAGGCCTCTCGCAATACATCAAGCAGCTTGAATGGGGAGAAGCCAGTGGAGGCTTGCGGGACCTCTCGTACTGCAAATAACAGGGGGTCGAGCCATTTATCCCAGTTTCTAGCATCATCGTGCACAAACTTACGAATCATGTTTTTGAGGGTTTTATTAAATCGTTCCACCAGGCCATCCGTTTGAGGATGGTACACGCTGGTGCGAATCGATTTAATATTTAACAACTCATACAGTTCGCGTAGTGTCCGTGACATAAATGTTGTGCCCTGATCGGTGAGGATTTCTTTCAGGAATCCCCACCCGGGAGATTATTTTGAAGAGTGCCTCCGCAACACTGCGTGCTGAGATGTTGCGAAGAGGCACTGCTTCTGGATATCGCGTTGCATAGTCCACTAGGACCAATACAAAGCGATGTCCACGTGCTGACCATTCTAATGGCCCGACGAGGTCCATTCCAATTCTCTCAAAGGGGACCTTGATCAGAGGGAGAGGGCGCAATGGTGCTTTTGGGGTGGCCGGTGGGTTAACCAGCTGGCTTTCGCGGCATGCCGCACACCACCTGCGGACATCGCCGCCAATGCCCGGCCAATAGAAACGGGCTATTAGACGGTTCAGTGTCTTCCTTTCTCCTAAGTGACCCGCCATGGGATTATAATGAGCCGCCTGGAATACCATTTCCCAACGGCTCCTTGGAATCAAAAATTGGGTTGTATCCTCTTTGGTCCGAGTGTCCTGTGTCACTCTATACAACCGCTCATTTATAATTGCAAAATAGGGGTATGAAAGGGTGATGTCAGGCTGGAGTCATTGACCATCGATGACTCTCACTTGGTCAAAGGCGTGTTTGAGGGTTTCGTCTCGCGACTGCTCCAAAGGGAAATCCCCCTCAGGGAATTCCCTGAGAAGGGGAGGGGCTGCAGCCTCTGTGAATTGTTCCAGTACCACCTGGTCGACAACTCCATCGACGTCGCGGTCCCCTGCTAGCAGCCATCTTCGGCAGGCGTCACGGAGCCGCTGGGCAAAGGCAAACGGGTGGTCGGAGCTCTCCAACTTCAAGCTCCAGAAGAGTTGACGACTTTCCTCCGGAGTGCGACCAACCCGTTGCAAGATGGCTCTTTTTAAATCTCCGTAGGCCAGGAGGCTCGTCGCTGGCAGTTGTTGAGCCGCGAGCTGGGCTTCCCCGGACAATAGTGGGATCAGTCAAACAAATCCAGGAAGGCCTCAGGGTTGTCCGCCGCCCCCATTTTCTGTAAAGCTGGCGGGGGTAATGGCGTGGGAGTGCCCGGGGTCGCGGCTGAGGACGCCTCCTGGCTGAGGAGGCTCCGGATCGCCTGCCGGTCCTCAGCTTGAGCGTGCAGGAGCTCGACAAACCGGCGGTCTTGTTCTTGTTGGAGCTCAAGCAATGTCTGTTGGTGGCTCTGATGTAGGCTGGCGAGGGCTTGGAGGATCTCCGCCAACTGGGAGGACTCTACGGGATGACTTCCATCCATCTTCGATCCAAACTTCAATCCCGGGTTTCGGCACCAGTGTAAAGGAGGAGGCGAGAAGCAGCTTTCCTTGTTTAGGAAATCAAAATAAGACCCGGGTGATCTATATACTGTAGCAAGGGCAAAAAATGACAGAATCTTTTTATTTATATCTGACGGTGTCACATTAAGCATTATTAGTTCAAAAGACTTAAACTTGTATCCTGTCCTCTGAGTAACACCTAAAACTTCACTGTAAATTGTAGCAGCACCTCCTCCTCAACCCTTCAGACGAGGCTCATGTTTATAACAATAACCTGGGGGAGTAGATTCATTTAAACTAATATATTCATCCGGTTTAAGCCAGGTTTAAGTCAAACAAAGCACATCCAAACTATGATCTGTAATAATTTCATTTACAATTAGTTAGGGTGACCATATTCTGGTTTTCCAAAAAGAGGACACTTTTTTTTTTCGCCGGGGGGGATTGGGGTGGGGTGGAATAATAGGGTTCAAAACAGTGTTACTATGAATGCAAACTTTAATACAGTGAAAAAGACACTCTATTGGCATAACATAAATATATATAAATAAGTAAAAATTTCCAACATTCTTTTGAATATCCGTGTACCTTCATTTACTATTACTATTATTTTGAATGGACATGGAAAATGAGGCAATGTGATAACAATTTTACCTTGTTGCAAAAAGTAGTCCGTTAATTTACCTGATGAACTTTCACCTTTTGCTAACACTTTATGCTTCGCAGAGCTAATGTGTGCATCTAAATCACTTGCACCTTTATTAGCAACTGACACATAAGTGCCAGCTTTACATGTCATACATTCTGCTTCCCACGGATCTCGACCTGGATGAAAGCATGGGAATTTTTTGTGCAAATCGTCCACTCAGATGTCATTTGCTGCTACTGTCAAGCAACTGTTTGATGCCAAACACAACAGCGCTTCGCGCGTTCGTGGAGAAATTGTCAGGCAGGTATTTGGCCAATAGTTGCTGCAAGCCTCTTATAATCGACCAATTGGTGTGTGAGAAGGTGGGACTTACAAAGAGATGTTAAAGCAATGCAAATATGCGTGCACACACAATGAAATATTAGACCAGATGTACAACATAATGCAACTAAAGCCGAATCCCGGACATTTTCACAAATTTAGAAATCCCGGCTGGACACTTTAAGGTCTGAATAAGAGGACATGTCTGGGAAAAAGAGGACATGTGGTCACTCTACAATTAGTGCTTTGGTAGAAAGAGATCTAATGTTTATTAGCCCTACCTTCATATGATGTTTATCTTTAAAAAAAATTTTTAATGTAATCATATTTTTTCTAAATGATTTACTGATAGTTTTGTGTTTGGTAGTTCGGGGAACAGACACAGTCTCTATGAGATATCTAAGTGATACAGTCTCTATGTGTTGTAGTTTATGTGACCTGTGTGATGTCTCAAGGCAGCTAGCAGATGTTCGGATTAACCAGTTTGTCTGCTTCCTGACCTGGGCCCCAGTTAGACAGATACTATCATTATTAAGATTATGAGCCAAATTACTAGAGAGGAGAGTGGCACCTTTCCTGGATGGATGGAGTCTGTCTCTTTAGCGGGTCAGGTCTACCCCAAAAACTCTTCCAATTGTCTATAAATCCTATGCTATTCTCCGGACACCATTCAGACATCCAGCCATTCAGTGACACTAATCTACTATAAACCTCGTCACCACGATGAGCAGGGAGGGGGCCAGAGCATATTACAGTATCTGACATCGTTTTTGCAAGTTCACACACCTCTTTAACATTATCTCTAATGATCTCCAACTGGCAAAGCTGGACATCATTAGTGCCAACATGAATAACAATTTTATAAAATCTACATTTAGAATTAGCCAGCACTTGTAAATTTGATCTGATGTCAGATGCTCGAGCCCCGGAAATGCATTAAACTATAGTGGCTTGAGTCTCTATTTCCACGTTTCTTACAATAGAATCACCAATAACAAGGGCTCTTTAAACATGATTCTCAGTGGGTGCATCACTGAGTGGGGAGAATCGATTGGAAACCCTAACAGGAACGGGAGAGTGGTGTCGCTATGCTGAGCGAGTATGCCGCTTAGACGTCACCCAAATGCCCTACTGCTGGGGCTCTAGAGCTGGAACCAACGTGTGTGTGTTGCTCGCTGTACTACCCGCATCCAAAACAGTATCTACCGGCTTCTCTTTCTCACTGACCTCCATTAGCGTTCGGATGCGTGTTTCTAACTCATTAACCTTCTCTGTCAGCCTGACTAATTCCTTACATTTATCACATGTGAATCCCTCACTGCTGATGGAAGAAGCTCTCATAAACATGTGACATGCAATGCAAGAAGAAATAACATGAGAAGATGCCATGAATTACCACAATTGTTTGTTGTAGTTGTTGTTGTAAGTTGTTCCTGAGCGGTGAGGGTTTGAGATCAATGTGAATCCCTCATGCAATTGTTTGTTGTTATGGTTGTTCTTGATAAGCGGAGCTTTGAGATCTATGCAATAACCTGTGTAATACATAGGATAAAAATGGGTGTGCGCTGTAAAATGCACACAGTTTAATCGCGATAAAAATAGAAAGCAGATGCCTGCGGAAAATGCATGCAGTTGAATCGCAATAACGTTTCCTCCCACGCCTCCAACATGAGAGAGTACCGGAAAGCGGATGTTGCAAAACTCTTAAAGGGGCAACGTCCAATTCACGACCAGAGCTGAACCACATGATATTTCTCCACTTGGCTACATTTATTTATTTAATATATTTTGTCTCTTGTCTGATTTGAGAGCCTTGATTACATACTTCTGAGAATGCATGGTGACACTTCAGCACTTCCAGTACCTACCATACTCACAGCTAGTGTTCAGTGAATCTCTTTGAGAGCTTGATAATGTTACCCATGTATGCAAATGCATAATCATGATAAAGACAATTCACAATTTGCATAGATGCTGGAATGTGGCAGGTGTCCCATGTAAGCAAAGCAGGAAGAACATTTCCTCATTGGCTGCTGGACAAAGAGGCTCCTCCTATTATCATTTTTGTTAGATCTTGATTTTAGACAGGCTGTTGTAAGAACAAACAATTACAGATTAATCTAGAAAAGAGAAATCATCTGTTTAGAAAACGACAGAATAAAACTTAGTGTGTGGGTATATACATTATACCTGATGAGGTAAATCCTCTGAAGTGCATATCTGATCTACAACTCCAGCTGCAAGAAAGATTACTTATATTCTACTCTGTGTGTGTGAGGCTAAAGTTGCCTGCTATGCGGTTGCATTTAGCTGTGTGGCTGTGTTTGAATGCAAGCATGTTCAACCTAAAGGTGAGAAATTATGCTGGTGGCAATTGTGATGCAAATTTGGTCCTGCTCCAGTATAATGATATGAGCATGAGGCTGTGATCCAGCTCAGCACACTTTTACACCTCTGTTTGCAGTTAAAGAGCATGGTAGAATGGAAGATTCAATAACACAGTACTGGTGCTGCTACAGAATCCTGAAAACATTTTTAGATTTCTTGCTATTGTGAAATGCACTGTGGGCATGTATCATTTTTGTACTCCTTTGTATTGTCTGGCTGTAGGCTCATCCAGAACTGAATTGATAGCGATTTGCCAATTGTATGAAATGCATGTTGAACTGCATGCTTTTGACTTTCAACCCTGTAACACGGTTAAAATGGGTAAGGAGGAGGCAGGAACCAGATCAAAGCATCAAAGTGATATTTTAATGAAAAAACATAAACACACATGGCAGCTGCGTGTGGCTCTCTCTCTCCATCGGCTGGTGGCATGGCCGCTTATATGCCGTTCTCCCCATGCTCACTGGAATTAGAGACAGGTGTTAGACATAATTTAGCTCAGGTGTCAGCACCCTTACCACTTTCTCTCGCCCCGGACGGATGCTCGACCACGGCCCCGCTGCCACAAACCCATTTCAAGAATGCTTTGAATAGCTCTTTTATATAGAGTGATCCGATGTATGTTTTTATCAACAACACATTCAATACAGTGTTAGAGGATATTGGATGGCTAAAATTGTTTTTTCCCATGTGATTTCCTGAGCTGTGGTAGCAGCTGAAAAGCTTGAATACAGCTTCTACCATTTTATCCAGGACGTTCTAACAGCTAGTAATCAGTTAGTAGTTTGTCTAACTGTGAATGAATCTAAAGAATCTTTCAGTTTTGGGTGAACTTTTACTTTAAGGAATTTATATTTTGCTAATTTTAAATTTATTAATGCATTCATTATTTTTCTATGCAGATATTGTTTGATTATTACCAAGTCTATTCCCTTCATGAGAGAATTACACTCTCAGTAGTGTTACCTTCTAGATCTTTTGTTGCACATTGTTGGTTATTGTTCCAAAATACAAACAATTAGATCAAATGTATTGTTTCTGTCTGTTTATTCTGTCATTCCTAAGGAACTAATCTGAAACAGCCTGATCCTAATATTTGCTTCACACCATTCATGAACAGTAAATGGAGACTTTCTCTGCCACACTGTTAAGCAATGGCAGTAGACACATGAACAGTTATGATGACCTGAGTGTCACCAGTAATGTTGACTCGAGAGCAAAGTTTCAGAGCAGACAGTTTAGTGAGAGCTTTTACAGAACTCTACTGCACAGAAGTTGGTTCACTGATCAGCAAACATGCCTGAATGGGCAAGGAACCCTCTGAAGGGAATAATATTGGATCTCTCTCTCTCTCTCTCTCTCTCTCTCTCTCTCTCTCTCTCTCTCCCCCTCCTCCCCTCTCTCTCTACAGTGCATTATATGTCTCCCCACTTTGATCTGTAAGGGCCCATGGTAACCCATTGAGTCATGGAGATCAGCTGCCTTGCGGACAGATGGTTTACCTCTTGATCTTTGGCATTCTGTGCAGACTTGCTGATGATTGTGGATAGCTTCTCAGCCTTGCAAGATCCTGGAATCCTGATCTCTGCAGTACTCCGATGTAAGTGACTGTCATGATATATTAACCCAGCCTAGTAAATGTATTGAACTTGCTCTCTGTCATTTGAACACCACAGTTTTCTTTCTACTCCTGAGAGCTTTCCTGACTCATCAAGCAGTGAGAACAATGGACATAGTCTGATCCTGTGGTCCTCAGCCAAGAAGCCACACAGCTTACCAGGAAGCTATAAAGCTGTCCTTTTTTGACAGTGATGTGTGTAGTTGTGTCCATGTTAAAATAATTGCTCTTAAATGTTTTTTTTTTCTTTGTGCAGTCAACTATAAGTAAGCCATTCATAGATTGACTTCCTTCTAAGTGTGTAAACATTGTGGCTCTGTGGCACTATCAATACATTGCTCTGTTTTTGAGCAAGTTTACTGTAGGGGACTGCTGTAAATTTGGCTCTTTCAACAGCTAAAAAAAGATGACTGGGCTCTGAGGGTCAAAGGAATATTCTGGGTTCAATACAAGTTAAGCTCAATCGACAGCATTTGTGGCATACTGTTGATTACCATACAAATTAATTTTCGACTTCTCCCTCCTTTTCTTAAAAAAAAGAAGAAAAAAAGGAAAGAAAACAATCTGAGATACAGAAAGGCACTTACATTGGAGGTGAATGGGGCCAATGCATAAACGTTTAAATACTCACTGTTTTAAAAGGATAGCCACAAGACTTAAACCATATGTTTGTTAACATAATTTTAGTGTGAAAAAAATCACTTACAACTTTACACAGAAAAAGTTAGTATCTAATTTACAACTTTCTTGCCATCACAATGTAATGCTGTAAACCCCACAACCCTAAAAATGACATAAAAACAATTTAAACAACTTTACAGCTCAAATAATACACAAGTTTTAACAGAAGAATTAATGCAAGTTCTTTAATTAAATTATCAACTTTACATTTCTACCTTTAAACTCCTACAAAATTGGCCCCCATTCACTTCCACTGTAAGTGCCTCACTGTAACAACTTTTTTTATAAAGAAAAGGCCTGATGAGTTGAAATTCTTATTGTGGTAATTAACATTATGCCACAAATGCTGTTGATTGTACTTAACTTGTATTGAACCCTTACTATTCCTTTAATGCAAAGTCCATGGGTCTTTATGTGTGGCCCTAAAGATTTTACCTCTTGGCCATGTTTACAACTAATTATTAACATCCGTCTCAGGTGATCTACAAGTGGTCAGCCCAGACAGATTGCTATTTACACCTAGTTTAAACATGTCAATAATATCCTCAGAATTAACCCAGGACCGTTCCTCCGCACCGTACCCCTCCCAGTCGACAAGGTATTGCAGTGTCCTGCCCCAGTGCCTGGAATCCAAAAGATCTCGTACCTGATAGGCCTCCTCGCCGTCCACAATGATGGGTGGAGGGCCCAGGTCCCCGACCTCTTCATCCTCCCCTCTTGGGCGAACAACGGGCTTGACCAATGAGACATGGAAAGTGGGAGAAATGCGATTAGTGGGAGGCAAGGCAAGGCGGTATGAAACAGGAGTTATTTGTCTGAGTGTCATGAAAGGACCAACGTACCTGGGACTGAGCTTTTTGCAGGGTAGATGAAGTCTTGGATCACGGATAGAGAGCCAGACCCATTGACCGGGGTTGTATTCAGGATTGGGGTGATGATGACGATTGGCTTTTTCCTCTTGTCTCCTGACGGCCCATTGAAGATGGACGTGTGCTTGATCCCAGGTGGCCTCGCTTCTGAGGAGCCAGTCATTGATGGCAGGAAGGTCCGTGGGCTCCCCTGACCAGGGAAATAAAGGAGACTGAAAACCAAGAACACACTGGAAGGGAGTTAGACCAGTTGATGGTTTGTGGAGGGAATTTTGGGCATATTCAGCCCAAAGTAGATAGCGGCTCCAGTCGGATTGAGTCTGATTGCAGTAGGTTCTGAGGAAGCGGGTCAACTCCTGATTCATGCGTTCAGTTTTCCCATTGGATTGTGGATGGTACCCAGAAGTTAGGCTGACATTTATGTTTAGTTGATGGAAGAAAGCTGTACATAAGCGGGAGGTGAACGGAGGCCCTTGGTCAGAAATTATGTCCTCAGGTAGACCATAGAATCTGAATACGTAGTTGCATAGATGTTCAGCAGTTTCAAAGGCAGTAGGTAACTTGGATAAAGGAATTAACTGGCAAGCCTTAGAGAAGCGATCTACTACCGTGAGAATGGTGGTGTGACCCTGAGAGAGAGGAAGATCCGTGACGAAATCTATAGCAATATGGGACCATGGACGTTGAGGTATGGATAGAGGCTGCAATAACCCAGCTGGAAGTTGTTTAGATGATTTGCTGATGTTGTGGAACAGTTCTGGATATCACAAATGGTGTCTGCCTTCAAGGTGGGCCACCAGAACTAGTTGCGTACCAACTGAAGAATGGCAGTGATACTCGGATGACCAGAGCTGAGCAAGGATTGGACCCCCCGGATAACCCTCTTACGTAATGGGAGTGGGACATAGGTTCTGTCAGGAGGGCAGTCGGGAGGCAGTGGATCATTGAAATGAGCATCAGTTATCTCTGTCATGATGTCCCATTGTACTGGAGCGATGATTATTGTGGGTGTAAGATGGGTTCTTCAGTTGAAGCTTGAAGCGAGTATTCATATTGGTGAGAGAGAGCATCAGCCTTGACGTTTTTAGAGCCAGGACAATATGTGACTGTGAAGTTGAAGCGTGTAAAAAATAGTGCCCATCTTGCCTGTCTAGGGTTGATTCTCTTGGCTGAACGTAAGTACTCTAGATTCCGATGATCCGTCAAGATGAGGAAAGGATGTTTGGCTCCCTCCAACCAATGATGCCATTCATCGAATGCTGCTTTCATGGCTAATAATTCTTGATTCCCGACATCATAGTTCTGTTCAGTGGGGCAGAGTTTGTGTGAGTAAAAGGCACATGGGAAGAGTTCAGGAGGTGTACTGTACGCCATCTACTTGGACAATGAATGGGCGATCAGGGTCTGGATGGTGAAGGATGGGTGCAGTGGTGAAACGTACTTTGGGATCCTGGAAGGATTGGAGAGCAGCTGGAGTCCACGAGAGCCGAGAGCTCTTCTTCTTAAGCATTGATGTCAGAGGCGCTGCCACAGTACTGAAACTAAAAAAAAAAAAAAACGACAACAACCTCCAGGCAGATACAAGACCCCTGACACGATCACCCTATAGGGGTTTGTTTTGCTATAACAACTGGCTGACTGTACATTATCCCTTACTTAGCCAGCAATACTTCCTAGATTAACCAGCATTACAAGAAAAAAACAAAAAAAACAATACTAGTCGGCCATCTTCAACAGAATTTGTTGGTGAACAACATAGCTATGATTGTCCACCAGCTAGACCAGAATCAAATCAGCACTAACCATCTTAAAACAACCTAACAACCTTGTGCTAACAGTGTGTTAAAAGCGAATTAAAAGAGGTCCTATTGTAAAATAAATAAATGTAAATACAATATTTAGAATATAATTCTCTATTATCATTGTCAGCTGTTGTTGTAAGCTCAGTGTAACACAAGATAACACCCATGAAATATCTGTGAGCCTGAGACGATTTAATGCAGTTGCAGTCGTCATGTATTTGCAGAGTAGTTCAGTGATTTCAGCATGCTGATTAGATTGACGAGGGTAAGGATCCTCCATTTTAATTAATTTGATTGACGACTAGAGACCTCGACCCTCCAGATTCCACCCCTGTCATGTCTGCTGTTGCTGGGCTGTGAAAGACGGCCAATGTCAAGAGCTTTTGCTTTTGTTTAGGCCCTGCATTTGTTTTCCCCTCACAGACTTTCTGTCCACTCACGTCTTCATCAGAGCAGCATTTAGTTTGGCTGACATGTGTTAGTGAAGCATTAACACAAATTTCTGCCTGGAGGAGAGAGAGAAAAGAGAGAGTGAGTGAAAAAATAGGACCTCTCCAAGGCGTTTTACCATTGATACGCTGGTCAGCTCAGTGGGCCCTAACCAGCTCCAGTTCTGTTAGCATTGTCTTGCTTTTCCCTTCAATTTTGTACCCTTTTTATTTTTACTTTGTGCTGTCACCATAGCGTAAAGGAGATGTGATGGGTGTCTTAATCAATTTCTGACACTAGAAGGCAGACCCTGAGAGAGTTGGCTTGATGGTTGCCTTGGAAACACCTGTTGAATGAAGTAAACTCCATAAGGATGTTATGATAAATGTTAAAGCTGTCTAAGTGCAATAATATTCAACTTACAGTATAGCAGCTGATAACTACATAATAAACCTTTAGGCAAATCTCAAGTTAATGTTTTGCTAAATATTGTAGTGTTTGCCATAATGAAATCTCATTTGCATTTATTTATTTATTTTATGGTGCAAACCCCAGGTTTAATATGTTACCTTATTTTAACTGAAAAAGAGAATATGTTGAAGCTGGGGGAGGATCAAACTATCCCTACAACCATTAAATTGTGGGTCAGATGGTTATGTGATACCTCATAATTCCAGAGTACATTTCAGAATTTGATCATCCTCATTACAGCATGCCTTTTTTCTGCTTTTGTTACTAATGGCAACACCCCATTAACGAGTTTATATAACCTCTGAGGTCAAGGAAGTCCAGGAGTTGGTGGTACAAATGGTCATTAGTGAGGAAAATATCAGTTGGCCAACTAGAATAAGCATTCCAACACACAAACGACATTACTTAGCTTGGAAAACAATTAATTGGGCCACTTTCTCTCATGGCATATCATGCACCCTATTTGAGAAGTTCCATTCAAAACTACGTTAACTCAGTAAACTTAAAAAAAGTGTTTATTTCACATTAATTTTACAAAAAGAATGTTTTTTACTAAATGGAAAAATTATTTCTATTATTTGTAAATGAGATCATGATGAAAAAAGTAACAGGACAACCTTGTCTGTAAATGATTCACTCATGTCCTGGTTTTGACATCATGTAATCAAATGTAACATTACGAACATGCAATGTCTGTGGTATGAACAAAGCAATGACAATATTCATATTTAGTCAGAGTGTGTAGACCTGCCTTTGAAGATTTTCAGATGGTTTTGTATTTGTAAATAAAGGCAGAAGAAGAAATGTAATTCCAAAATGAAATTCCAATTTTAGTGATTGAATTAAATACATTTTGACTGGAGAAAAGACCAGACCAGACTGCGTAAGTATTGTAAGACCAGCTGCCATTCATTGATTAGCACAGTTTGCCTGGAATAAACATGAGTCTGGATTCAGTAAACAATTCAGACATATTTCTTAAGAAGTGTTAAAATTAAACATACATTGCGTTCAAAATACACTAAAAAGAGCATGATGGAATTGGACAGAATATGAAACTAAATTAATATATATATATAAATAAATAAAAAATACATACTGCAAGAAAAATTACTAGATAAAATAGAAGACCACCTAACTAATGTACTAGTCAGTTGTTGGACAACTAGTCAACCATTGTGATGCTTCCATTGTGTTTTTCCATTAATTCATTATTAATATTTATTTATTTTTCATAAGGATTACATATAGTACTTCATAAAAGAGTTCTAAGCCATGACCCAACTAACCAGCTCAGAGGTGAATTACAACATTACAAACTTTGATTTGAAGCAAAAAACATTTGAAAAACAGACAAAAGAGCAAAGGAACAAGACTGTGTGCTTTCCGTCTGATTAACTGGGTTAAGGAGGGAATTAACTACAATCCTATGAAGCATTGTAACTGACATAATCAAATTAAAAACTGTTGAACAATATAAAAGTATTGATTTAAAGTTGTTGATTTTACAGTAATTATAGAAAAAAAAGTTGAAATAATGTGGACTGATGGCTTCAAAAGAAGCGTATATAATCAATAAACAACCCTGGGGCTCACGGTAGGCCTGTTTTTAAAGGTGTATACTGCAAGATATCACTAATAATCAATTCCCCTACGGAAAAAAAATTGGTATCAGATTGGAATCAGACTGTTGCGCTCTATAGCCAACATACAGCTCATTCCTATGTTCATCATACCCCCTACCCAGAGGAAAACAGAATCTGCATTTTAAATAGTATAAGTGTTACAACAGGGTGCACTTTAGTTTAGACACCACACTTCTATGTTACACATCCCATACGCTGGGGTACAGTGTGGAGCTTACCTACCTGAATACAGGTGAAAGGGGTGGTGTCAGAGGCACCTTTCACTACTGACAGAAGTCTCTAGCCATCGAAGAGGTTCTCTTCCCATTACTCGAGGCCAAGAGAGGGTAAGGGTGGAAGACAGCATGCGCATGGAGCGAGTGTGCCAGTGTGCAAGGAAGCCAGCCTTCAAAAGAAACGCTGGAAAGTTCAGACATGTTTGGCAGTGGAACATGCTAAGGGGATGTCTAACTGCGAATCAAGTTATTGTTTTGTTTTTCTGGACTATGTGTACTTTTATTAAAACCCCCTGTGAGTAAGTTTGGTTCTTCAGGGCAATGGAGGAGTCAGCAGACAATGAAGCAGTTCAGGCAAGTCTTTTTATTTTCTGCCTTCAGTGTCTTGTATTGTTTGGCTGCTTTATCAAAACACTCAATTCACGTAGCAAACAAACTTTTTAATACACTCAGTAAATGCCGACATCGTGCTCTCGTGTCGCTCTCTCTCTCAGCCAAACTGATGTGCTAGTGTGCCTTATCAGGTCTCCCTCTGCCATCACTATAACAAGAGACAGGTGTTAAAGATAATTACAACCCAGGTGACAAGCCTCACCACTCTCTCTCTCCCACAGACAGACACATGACCACACCCCCATCCCCACATACCCCCACCGCCCAACTCAGGCCATTGCAACATCCGGCCTGCCAACTCCCCCCCCCTCCATTTCTGGAGAGAAAGTCAGCCATAGCCATCTGCGCCCCCGCGCATCACCTTGAATTTAAATGGGTGAAGTGCCAGGTACCAACGGGTGATCTGCGCATTGGTATCTTTCATGCAGTGGAGCCATTGGTGTGGGCTGTGATCTGAACAGAGGATGAAGGCCTGCCCCAACAGGTAGTAGCGGAGGGTGAGGACAGCCCACTTGATCACAAGACACTCCTTCTCGATGGTACTGTACTTTGTCTCCCTCAAGGAGAGCTTGCGACTTATGAACAGTACCGACCATTCCTCCCCTCCCACCTCCTGCGAGAGCACCGCCCCAGCCCCCTGTTGGATGCATCCATCTGTAAAATAAAGGGGAGAGAGAAGTTAGGAGCATGTAAAAGTAGCCCCCCACAAAGCACAGACTTTACTCTTAGGAAAGCCTGTTGGCACGACTTTGTCCACTGGACTGGATCGGGCCCCTTTTCTAGTAAGATTAGTCAACGGGCTGCTGACGTCAGAGTAACTAGGCACAAACCTTTGGTAGTAGCCAGCCCCAGAAACTGTCTTACCACCTTTTTTGTCTTGGGCCTCGGGCAGGCCACGATCACTGCGGTTTTGTTAACCTGGGGTTGCATCTGCCCGTGACCCAAGTAGAACCCCAGATACCGAACTTCCGCCCGCCCAATTCCACAATTCTTCGGGTTGACCATGAGTCCCGCCCATCGCAGTGACCTTAGGACAGCTCTTAGGTGTTGCATGTGCCACCGCCAGTTATTATTATACAGTTGTGCTCAAAAGTTTGCATACCCTGGCAGAAATTGTGTCTTTTATTTA
Organism: Myxocyprinus asiaticus; assembly: GCF_019703515.2. Lineage (NCBI taxonomy): Eukaryota > Metazoa > Chordata > Actinopteri > Cypriniformes > Catostomidae > Myxocyprinus > Myxocyprinus asiaticus. Next base: position 23,847,087 of record NC_059373.1, read on the forward strand.
AGGATAGTGATCAAATGAAGCCATTTATTATCACATAGTTGTTTGGCTCCTTTTTAAATCATAATGACAACAGAAATCACCCAAATGGCCCTAATCAAAAGTTTACATACCCTTGAATGTTTGGCCTTGTTAAAGACACACAAGGTGACACACACAGGTTTAAATGGCAATTAAATGTTAATGTCCCAAACCTGTGGCTTTTTAAATTGCAGTTAGTGTCTGTGTATAAATAGTCAATGAGTTTGTTAGCTCTCACGTGGATGCACTGAGCAGGCTAGATACTAAGCCTTGGGGAGCAGAAAAGAACTGTCAAAAGACCTGCGTAACAAGGTAATGGAACTTTATAAATATGGAAAATGATATAAAAAGATATCCAAAGCCTTGAAAATGCCAGTCAGTACTGTTCAATCACTTATTAATAAGTGGAAAATTCGGGGATCTCTTGATACCAAGCCAAGCCAAGCCAAGGTCAGTTAGACCAAGAAAGATTTCAGCCACAACTGCCAGAAGAATTGTTCAGGATACAAAGAAAAACCCACAGGTAACCTCAGGAGAAATACAGGCTGCTCTGGAAAAAGACAGTGTGGTTTTTTTCAAGGAGCACAATACTTGTTGACCCCTCTCCAAACATAGCGCTTATGGTTGTGACCATAAAGCTCTATTTTGGTCTCGTCATTCCAAATTACAGTGTGCCAGAAGCTGTGAGGTGTGTCAAGGTGTTGTCGGGCATATTGTAACCAGGCTTTTTTGTAGCATTGGCTTCTTTATGGCAACTCGACCATGCAGCTCATTTTTGTTCAAATATCATCATATTGTGCTCCTTGAAACAGCTTGTGGGACCTCTCGTACTGCAAACAACAGGGGTTAGAGCCACTTATCACAATTCCTAGCGTCCTCATGTACAAACTTACGAATCATATTTTTTAAGGTTTTATAAAATCATTCCACCAACCCATCCGTTTGTGGGTGGTAAACACTGGTGCGAATCGACTTAATAACTTACATTTCTTACAGTTCACGTAGTGTTCATGACATAAATGTAGTGCCTTGATCAGTGAGGATTTCTTTTGGAATCCCCACTCGGGAGATTATTCTGAGGAGTGCCTCTGCAACACTATTTGCTGAGATGATGCTTAGGGGCACTGCTTCCGGATATTACATTGCATAGTCCACCAGAACTAATGCAAAGCGATGCCTGCGTGCAGTCTGTTCTAATGGCCCGATGAGGTCCATGCTAGTTCTTTCGAAGGGGACCTCGATAAGCTGTAGAGGGTGCAATGGTGCTTTTTGGGTGGCCAGTGGATTCACCAGCTGACATTCATGGCATGCTGCACACCACCTGTGAACACCCCTGAGAATGCCTGTCCAAAAGAAATGGGCCATTATTCGGTTAAGCGTTTTCTTATGACCTAAATGGCCAGCCATTGGATTATGGTGAGCTGCCAAGAAGAGGGTTTCCCGATGGCTCTTCGGTACTAATAATTGGGATGTATACAATAATTGGGTTGTATTGTATTCTTTTGTTTGAGTGTCCTGCGTCACTCGATACTACCGATCTATAATAATTGAAAAATATGGGTATGTGAGTGCGACATTAGGCTGGAGCTGTTGACCATCAATTACTCTCACTTAGTCAAACGTGTGTTTAAGGGACTCGTCACATGATTGCTCTAGAGGGAAATCCCCCTCAGGGAACCCCCTGTGGGCATCCACTCCCTTGCGTCACTCTGACGCGGAGCAGACGTAGACGGCCCTGGCACCGCCTCCCCAGCCATAGCATCACATGTTACACACTGAGACATCCTTTCACAGGACCCATCCACACATATTTCCCTTAATAAATTCTTAAAATCAGGCAAATTCGTTCCCAAGATTAGTGGATGGGTGAGGTGGGAATTAACCATGGCTTCTACTCTATGCTTTTTTCCCCTGAATAGTATCTCAATGGTAACCATTAGATACATGTGAATATCCCCATGCACACACCGCACCCTCACCCATCTATTTGCACCCAATGCCCCGCCTTGCACCAAACGTTTGAGGTTTGAGAACAATCCGAATCCACCAAAGCTTGATATGTATCCCCTTTTAGACTCACTGGTATCTGATATGCCCCTGCCCAATCGCAGGCAGCCTGCATAGCATCAGGGATCCAGACAAGGGGAAGGATCCCTTGAGCTGGGGGAGGGGTTTGGTCGAGGCTCCTCCCCACTTCTGGGGAGCCGGAACAGGATGGAAATAGGAAGGATGAGGGGGGTTTGAGACACAGGAGAGAGAGAGAGAGAGAAGAGAGAGAAGAAAGAGAGTCTGCTTTTCTGCCTCCCGGAAATGCCATCATGTAGCCCTCTGGCAGCTGGATGGCCTCTTCCAGCGACGACAGGTGGTGGCACTGGACCCACTCGGCCATACCATGAGGAAGCTGGGAGATGAACTGCTCCAGTACCACCAAGTCAACTATGTCCACAGCACTTCGGATCACCTCAGCCAGCAACCATTTCCGGCAGGCATCCCGGAGCTGTTGGGCAAAGGCAAATGGGCGGCCGTGCCTCCTGAACTTAAGGGATCGGAAGCGTTGGTGGCTCTGCTCCAGACTACGGCTGACCCGCTGCAGGATGGCCTTCTTCAGATGCTGGTAGTTGAGGAGGCTGGTGGAGGGAAGTTGCTGGGCCACTAGCTGCACCTCCCCAGAGAGTAACGGCAACAAGCGGGCCACCCACTGGTTGGGTGGCCACTTCCACACCTCTGCGGTTTTTTCGAACAGGTCGAGGTAGGCATCAGGATCATCATATGGATCTTCATCAGGGTCATGGGTGTAGTGGGCTCCGGGGGGTCGCAGCGCCAGCCGCCTCTCTGTTGATCAGGCTCCGGAATGCCTGCCGGTTCTCCGCATGGTCCTGGAGCAGGAGTTGGAAACACTGTTCCTGCTCCAGGCGTAACTCCATGAGGACTTGATGCTGGTTCTGCCGGATGCTGCGAGGGACTTGATAACTTGATAATCGCCCAGCGATGAAGACTCCATAATGGCGTTGTCCTCCAATCCCAGGTTTCTGCACCAGTGTGAGAAAGGTTGGTTCTTTGGGGCAATGGAGGAGTCAGAAGACAATGAAGCAGTTCAGGCAAATCTTTTTATTTTCTGCCTTCAGCATCTTGTATTGGTTGGCTACATTATCAAACACTCAATTCACTTAGTTTCTCCACCACACTCAGTAACATAAACTTTTTAATACACTCAATACACGCCGACACCATACTCTCGTGTCGCTCTCTCAGCCAAACTGATGCGCTGGTGCACCTTATCATGTCTCCCACCACCATCACTATAACAAGAGACAGGTGTTAGAGATAGTTATAACCCTGGTGACAAGCCTCACCGCTCTCTCCCTCAGACAGACACATGACCACGCCCCCATCCCCACACCCCCCTTTGTGATCAATCGCCAAGGGAGACTGAGCCCAGTGCCTGTTCACCTGTTTTAGTCTAAAAACAGTCATTGTTCGTAACAATAAGGCATTGAGCGCTCTGCAGAGTAAAACCTTAACCATAACAGTTTTAACTTTGCTTTAATTATTGTTGTACTGCTGGTACAAGAGTGTAATCGTGATTGGTAGGCTATTTGAATGTTAGTGAATGCTAAAGCTTCCTGGGGTGAGTTTATCCCCATGTGTGTGCATGTTGATGGTCAAACAATTTTGTATACCTCACACACAGGAACCTGTCACCCTTATCTATATTGAGTGCAAGAAATATCATGTAGAAGGTAAGATCCAGGATGGCTCCATGGATCTCGTGACATGGAAATATTCCCCTCTTCACTTGGAGTGGTGTGCTGAGGTCAAAAGAGATGGGAAGGTGTCATTGAACCATTTACATATACACTGGAAAACAAGGAGAAGATCACAAAATCAGTGTCTTTATAAGCTAGAAAAAGTCCTTTTATAGTTTTTTATTATTTGTTTTAAATCACTTCACAGTTACAGGTATTTTCTTTGATCTCTTGATTTTGATTTCCTTTATCAGTTATCAGTTTCAAGAATATTACACTGCAACTCGTGCACATTTCTTCATGAACATGAAGATCCATCATATTCTTGTGCTGGAGATCATCTAGTGACTGATGTGTCCAATGAGAGTCCCCTCACCCATTCTGATGAAAGGAGGACACACTGATCATCTTATTCCCATCCGAGACATCATTCTCAGACTGTTCATATCCTGCAGGCCACACTAGATTACATCACTTATTTATAAGCATTCATTTGTCTTGTAAAGATGTAACATTCAATATTGATAAAGTTCAGCATGCATTTTGCAGCATGGCTCCACTAAAACGAGACATTGCATTTGCAAATTACGCTGACATTTTAGCATATTATTGATCTTAATATTGTTGTCACTGCCCTGATAAAATTCCAGGATAATGATGTACTATGGAGTTTCAACTGAGAGTGTTGTGGCTTCTGCCACCTCTGTGAAAGATCACTCTCGAAGTCTTGGGGTTTTGATGGCAGAAGATAGACTTCATTATCAGAGATAAAAAAGCTGAGTTGCTCCCAGCGCAACTCCAGCAACTGGGTTTCTTCCTGCTTATATATGATCTACCAAGGCATGGCTAATACATTCCATACATGTCACTTACTATCTATCATTTTGTTCTGTGACTCCAGTCTGTTTTTTTAAGAAGTTGACAGGAAACATCTGTGGAGGGGCCTCACCATATATTTTCTCAAGTGTCAAAACAGGAAACTCAGTTAACCATTTGTGAGCAGTTTACCATATGTGATCACATTCCATTCCCACACAGGCCTCTACACAGACACACTCAGTAAGATAAATGCTTGACCATCAGAAATAATTGTAGAATAAAATGGCTATATTTACATTAATTATACTTGATTAATTTATATTCAACTTGATAAAAAGGTTCCACATTATCCCCCCTTTGGGACTTACTTAAGTCCCACCTTCACTGTCTTTACCAGGAGTCGCCTCAGTTATGCTATCTAGCAACTAAGTTAAGTCATACAGCTTCACTACCAATGACCAGATTATGCAACCGCACTCTGGTGGACATTTCAGAATCAAACATTTCCTTTCAAGTTTGATTAAGAATGGAGTAAAAGATTTTGTCTTCCTATGCCTTCATTCAATAAATGAAACATATAAGGATGTTATAAGCATGAGCGTGCAATTGGTTTAGCCTTGCCTGTGGTTGTCACAGCTATGTAGAGTATATCGAACATAAAACAAAATATTCATCATAATATTAAGAGTTATTTTTTATAGTGTTGATATCTTCAACTCAGATACTTTGCACATCGTAGAGGGTCACCTCTGGGGAGAGGTTAGGCTAGCACTTACACCCAGGGTATGGCTCATCATTCATCTCCTCATATATATATTCATTGGAGGAATCAATTTCCTCCTAATTTGGTCTTTCTGTCCATCCAGGGTCATTGTCATTGCATTGGACCATTCACATTGATCAATGTCATCTGCTTCAATGTTTCTCGGATCAAGAATTATTTTACCAATGTAACACACAACAGAATATTATTCCTCCCACAAGGATTGTTATTCCAATCATTATATTAATTTTAGCCAATCGTGCACCCCATTTCTTAAACAATTATATTTAAATTGTTATAAACAAACAAGACAAGCAATGATAACTTTTAGTCACCACCATGTTTTCTTCTTTTCCTTTCATTCTTCATTAATATTAAAATGTATATGAGTTCAATAAAAGCATAAGTAAAAGTAATAAATCCTTTTTCAATCTTAATTCTTCATCATACAAACATTCCCAGGTTTGTTTAATACTACTTTAATAAGTCAGGCACTCCTTTGTCTGCAACAGTTCTCAAAACTTTACCCCTAAAATCAATCTATAAATAATCTTCTACACAGGGTATGATCCCCTGATGGCACAGTGACAGAATGCTTAGTATTTAACACTGTGATAAGATGTTTTAATAACGCAGATATTAAAATACAGCTGGGTTGAGTGGAACTCGCAATTTTCGGGCAGGTTTCTTCTAGACCTCCCTTTTGATTCTTCCGACCTAAAAGCATCCATCCACTTCCTTAAACCCATCTCACCCCTTCTTGGGCAGGCTTCCAGGGCAGTGATGCCCTGCCTTAGGTTGCACCCCCCCCCCCCCCTTCTTGCCATTGGAGAGTCTTACCTGTCATTGGGTCATCACCTCTTGCCACTGATCTCGATACCGCTCAGTCCTATTAGCCAATGCTTAATAATTTGGTATCAGTAAACAGATATTTTCTTTTGTTTCAGGGAGTATCACCTGAGAACCATCACAGCCAATGGAACCATCTACAACTGCTTAAATATGGAGACAGTTCAAAACATGGTTATATTCACAAAGCATTATTCAAAATGTAACAATCTATTAAAATTGTCCAAATTAAAAGTAAAAGTAAGAATTCTAAAATTGAACTCGTTTGCAGATCATTAATTTCCATTCAAGTTGTATTTCTGCTCCTTTAGAAAATGTCACAAAAGACCATGTATCATAATGGGGACTAACATCAGAACAAAACAAAATAAAGGATAGCCTCTGTCCAGCTTCTATGAAGCTTAATTTAAAAACATTACCTTAATTCAATAATAGTCTCTAGATAGTTTTTAACCTACATTTATTCTTTCAGATGAACATTCAACTGCATCTCTTATCTTTAGTATAAACACTTAACTTCAAATTGCCCTCTGAATATACAATCTTTAATCATGATGAGGAAAGCTGTTTGAACCTCTCCTTCATATCACTGTATCTAACATTATTGTCAAATCACGTCATTTTCCATATAAAATGAAATAAAGTCAAAAGAAAATAAAACAATTTAGAGATGTGCCTTTAGCACACTTCAAAAACTTGAACTGAGAGTGTGAGAGAGAGTAGGGCGGGGGAGGAATTCAGAGGGGGACATTCTACTCCTTCACACTGTTTCTAATCTCATTACAGCTATTCCTTATTTATTTTTTATTTTTTTCATTTTAGAATCTCACAATAATACATTTAAATTATTCTTCAACAGTGAAAATAGTGATAATTATAATAATTCATTATATTAACTGCTTTCAAACTTTCCCATCTTAAACCATTTTCAAAAAACCTCTTCCAGAACTTTCAACCTACTCATTCCCTACTTTCTTTTGTCAATTCAAACAACATACATCAAAAACTGTAGAACCTTTCGGTATTCCAAATCTAGGTATTACCTCTCTTGTTAGAAATTTGATTACTGTTCCTGTCCTCTGATCTGCTGATGGCACTGCTTCCAGCCATCTGCTAAATCTGCATATTACCACAAGCATATAATTCTTTCCATGCACTTTCTTTATCATGTCTACATAATACATAACCAAATGCTTGAATGGTCCCTCTGGCACTGGTATATGACCTATGGGTGTTATTATTCCTTTTCTGACACTGTTTTGAGCATAGTCTTCACACGTGGACAAAAACTCATCAACCTTTGCTTGCAAAAATGGAGACCAATATCCCTGTTGTTTAATTCTCCTAATCACTTCCCCCCTTGCACAATGGTCAAAACCATGCGTATCTGTAATAAGAACATTGAGAAGCTTAGTTGATGCAAGCATCTGTGCCTCATGAGAACGCCATATACCTTGTGAATCTTTATTTGCACCCCTATTTTCCCACATAGTATGTTCATATGGACCTGTTCCTGCTGAATTCGAATTATATCATCCAATTGTGGTTGTGGTTCAGTAAGAACCATTGGTGCTACTACTGCAACTTGACAGCCAGAAGCCTTCTTGGATTCTAAATCTGCGGCATTATTTCCCTTAATGACAAAGTCATTGCCATTTTTGTGGGCTTGACATTTAATGATAGCCAATCTTTTAGGTAACATCATTGCAGAAATCAACTGTTCAATCTGTTCAGCATGTTAAATTAGGCTTCCATCACTTTTTCTAAAAACTCTTTGTTTCCATATTGTTCCAAACAGGTGACAAACACCATGAGCATAAGCCAAATCAGTGAAAATGTTAATTGTTTGTCCTTTAGCTAACTGACTTGTAGCAGTAAGAGCTTTTAATTCTGCTAGTTCAAATCGTTAATAAAACACAAACCTTTCCTTTCTTTTTCAACATTCTCTTTACATTCAGTACAATTACTTTAGCCCTCTGTTCGAGCAGAGCTTTAAATTTACAACACCTATCTTATCCCCTTTTTTAAGTCGAATAACCCTCTAATGATTACTTTCTCCCTTTCCTTACTCTCTCAGGAGAAGGAACTTCCATTCTATCTAATGAAACAACATAAATCACCTTTTTAAACAAACAGAAAATTAAGAAAATTTTTAAACAATATAAAGTAGTAAAGAGGCACAATGGAAATTCATACAAATCTCTTTCTTGTGTTTTGAAATAACTGATCAGTAAAATACACTACGTCCTTTTAATTTCTCATGTCTCTTATTTCTTATATTCAACTATTTCAGCATCATTTAACAATAAGATTTTTCAGTTATTATTCTCTTATACTTCTCAGCATTTCCTGACAAATTATTCAGTTAAATAGCAGAACCAAAATTCACAGTGCAGAAACTGTATGCCTCTAAAGTGAAACTTTCATAGATAGTACTAGAAAAAGACACTCAATCAACTTTTGTAGCACCCACTAACCCTTAAAAGTGAGGGTACTCTCTGGAAAATTTGGGGGAGTAACCAATCCATTAGGTAACTCTAACATTGCCATCAAGTTTGTAATATTTAACCTTCACATCAATAAAATCAGCGGTTAGATCCTGGATTAAAATTTAGACCCTCAGAACAATTTAGACATGGGTATTGAACCCATGGATGGCAGTCTGGTAAATCATATACCCAGTTGGTGGTATAAGACTGAAATCAACTTATCCAGAGAAATTTGAATCCACATTTGAAATGTCAAATCAGTAATGATTACCAGCAGTCATGAGAGCAGGAGGACAAATTGTATAAAAGCCCACATCATTTTCAGTCTTTTTTCTCCGGACTTCCTCCTGCAGTATTAACAGCTTCAATAAATCATCTGGCCTAGCCATCTGCAATGGTGAGAGACTGGTTCCAGACTGAGTTAATGAAACAACATACACATAATGATGACAAAAGAAAGGGTAAAACATAATTAGTATCAAAGACACACACAGAATAGATGCATGAATATGAAGTTATTAACATTCATAGTTGAGGAATGTATGATGTTCAATTTTAATCTTAATGTTTCTCCATGGGTTTCACCTGCTACTAATGACTAATTGTTCCTTAGCATTATCAGTATTTTTTATAATCAAATACATCACAGATATTTCTTAAATCTTCAAATCAGAACTTCTAGCATGAATAACATTTTCCATTTTGCACTTCCAAAAGGAAAAAAAAAACTTCTATTTTGTTAAATAACAGAGCATCTGAGCAAAACTGTTTACAACATTTGCTTAGTTCTGTCTCCTTATTGAAGGTTGGGACTTTATTTTCCATTTTATCTGGCATGATTGATCACAGATCAATCCTAAGGAAAAAACATCACAATACTGGCAAGGCTGCCACACATAAAAATCAGAAAACCAGATATTAAGAGCACAACTTCAGAGAACATGAAATGATCCAAATCATTCTTAAATTTATTTCCTTTAATTTTAGTCACAAAGGCAGCTCTCAGTGTACCCATGATCAACCAATGCCTACACTGTGTATATAAAACAATAAAATAAAATAAAATAATCTGTTATCTATCTTTTCCAAATTCAGGGTGCCCCTGTCTGAGTGGAGACACCAAGAGAGACAAGGTTTTCCCATTCAAAGTCTGCAGAGTGTTGGGCCTCATATATTCAGATAGAAGACAAAGGCAGGCCTAACACAGTCGTAAAACCTAACTCAGGCCCACATACCAAGTCATAAATCTTACTGATAAAAACCGCGCCAAAATCAAACAAAGGGAGTCCAAAACAGACTACAAATATAATGAAGCCTTGCTCACTAAAGGATCAAACTCTCAACTCCTATTGGATGAGGCACACGACAGAACGTACCTTAACCATGACATCATCAGGAGTAGAAATACCTCTGAAATGCTTCCGGGATTTGCTTCCAGCAACTTTGCTCGCCGTGTGTAGCCTCGTGGCACAAGGAAGTAACGTCCGACTTGAAACTGTGGCCATACAATCTCCATCTTGCTGGACGAGTTGAGATTACTCTGTATTCCACTGAACACTCTAACAGATCCGAAGGAGACCGCTGAGCAATCCGCATCTTCATCCGTTTGCCTGCAGAAGTGAAGAGATAAAAGATTTCTCTTCCATCTTCAATCAAGTCAACATCGCTGATTTCTCCGCCAGCCCGCTGAGAATCAGCAGCTGTACCGCCCACCGACAGAGCGAGGAAACGGCCTCCCGTCATCACCCGAGCCTCGAGGAACCGAGTCGGAGTTAAAGATGACATCTGTACACAATGGAGTATTAAGTAGGTTAATATAGTAAAGGAGAACTACAAAGGGCATTCTGGCATTGCCAAAGTTGGATGTAGCTGGTGTGAAAGTGCCTGTGCTGTTCTCCATCACTCAAGTGCACTCATTTGTATTTATTTATTGGCTTTAAACATATTAAAGATTTATCAACATATTAAAGATGAGAACACTGACCTGAAAACCGGAGCTCCTAAATAGCATATAACGAATAAACTGAAGTATTAGCTACTTTTTAAAAGTTGCCGTGTTGTGAATTCTTCTTGCTATAGAGCCTATTCTGTATATTATACAGGTTAGGATATTGAGTTAAGATTGTTTTTACAAAAACTGCATATTCACAATGCATGTAACGCAAGTTCACCTTCATTCTTTACTATGTAAATTATGTAGATGATTAATCTCATAAAGAATGCATCTGAGTGAGATAATTAACACCTTTTCAGTTTGCCGTTCTTTCAGCTCATATTTACATTTAATCATTTAGCTGATGCTTTTATCCAAAGTGGCTTACAAATAATGCACTTAGCATGCAATTCGTCATACAAAAGTCAACAATATCTGCAGTATCATACTGCCAAGTTCTCAGAGTTGCTGGGGTAGTATAGAAACTACCACATAAGAAAGAAACAGACAAGGAAAGTTTTTATTTATTTATTTTATTTTATTATAAAATAACAAGTACAGTTAGTTTGGCTTGGTTAATTGCTCACAGAATAGATATGTTTTCAGCTGGTTCTTGAATGTTGAGATGGTTTCAGCAGATCGTGTGGAGCTAGGAAGCTCATTCCACCACAGAGGAACCGAAAACGTCCTGGTTACTTTCGTAACCTCCATTTCCTGATTGAGGGAACGAGACATTGTGTCGATGTAGTGACACTAGGGGTCACTCTTGGGAGCCCCAAACACCTCTACTTTTTTGAAAAAAGGCCTATGAGAATTGGCGAGTGAAATTTGCATGCCACTCCCCCGGACATACGGGTATAAAAGGAGCTGGTATGCAACCACTCATTCAGGTTTTGTGCTGAGGAGCCGAGACCAGGTCCTGGCCATTTCAGCGGGTAGTTTAGCATTGTGGCAAGAGGGACACAACGTCTCGTTCCCTCCATCAGGGGACAGGCTAGCCCAGCCAAGGCCTCTTTTCCCTCTTTTCTCCCCAAAAAAAGTGGAATTTTGTTAACAGACTGGGATCCACAAGTGTCACTCCCAAGGGGAAGACACTGCGGAGACCACACCCCGCCCAGAGAAGGGGGGGTACTTCAAGTGGAAATACATCACATGGTCTTACCGAGTCTTGTCGGAAGTATGTCATGTGGAGAGTCGTATGGTAGGTCCTACCCAAGGGGGAAGACGTTTCTACAAGCATGGTGACCGGAGCGGAGGGCCCTCTGCTCAAGGAAGACGTGGTTTACAATTTTACGGAAGATATAATTCATGGGGTTACCTATGGGGAACCACGGCATGCGGAGCACCTACCTCAGTACAGGGCCTTACCAGTGCACTCACTGAGCCGGCAGCGAGTTTCTCCGCAAACTCAACTGCCACAGGGCTAAGGAGGAAGTCATCCAGGGATCACAGTCTGTGAACACTACTGGGAGTCAAGAGCGCACGTCTTCCCCTCAAGGGAGGGGAAAGGTGCTATGCGCAAGTGGTACACTCAGCCAGCTATCCCGGAACTTACCTGCTTGTGCCTGCCACTACACGGGATGAAACCGACTCAACCCGGAGATTATAGAACCTCACAAAGGTGTTGGATGTTGCCCAGCCCACTGCTCTGCAGATGTCTGCCAAAGAGGCACCACTGGCCAGGGCCCAGGAGGCCGCCACACTCCTGGTAGAGCGGGATTGTAATCCCGCAGGGGATGGGATGTCCTGAGCTTGATATGCCATAGCGATGGCATCAATGACCCAGTGGGCGATTCTCTGATTGGAGACAGCGCTTCCTTTCCGCTGTCCACCAAAGCAGACAACGAGCTGCTCGGAGCTTCTAAAGCTCTGCGTGTGATCCAAATAGATGCGTAAAGCTCGCACCGGACACAGCAATGTCAAGGCTGGGTCTGCCTCCTCCTGGGGCAGCACTTGCAGGTTCACCACCTGATCCCTAAAAGGGGTCGTGGGAACCTTGGGCACATAGCCCGGTCGGGGTCTCAGGATCACGTGAGAGTAACCCGGACCAAACTCCAGGCACGATTTGCTGACAGAGAACGCTTGCAGGTCCCCTACCCTCTTGGAAGTGAGCGCAGTCAGGAGGGCAGTCTTGAAAGAGAGTGCCTTAAGCTCAGCTGAGAGCGGTTCACATTAGAGGTAGGCCGGGTTCCTTTCAGTCTTTCAAGTAGGACTTTGGGTTCGGGTTTGTAATTTATGAAAAAATATACAGGACTTCCGAACTTGTTTCACTCATTAGTTAGGGGCCGTTCACACCAAACGTGTGTCTGCTCTGATTTTCCATTGTTTTTCAAAGTAAATGCGCTGGACGAACGTCCTTGACTGCTGCATTGCAACTCGCTGTTTCTTCAGTGTCTCACGCAAGACCGGCACATTTTTAGACACTGTGTCAAGTTAAAAATAACTTCACAATAACACTGTTCTGTTTTAATGCAGGTGTCACAAAGATTTAATGTTCTGAACAAGTTCAGGTTGCATAGAGGTGACTGTTACAATGTTTAACATTATTAATGATTATTCTGCACAAAGCAAAATTTCAGTGCTTGTTAAACAGCAGTGTTTTTTTCCTTCTGCTCTAGTGTGCTGAGGGGCTGCCATGCCTTGTATGTTTACTGTGGCTGGTTATTTTTTATTCTGGAAGCCCCAGTCGGCTGAGGTGTCGAAGCACGAGGTCCCTGTGTGCGCATAGCAACTCTCGAGAGTGAGCTAAGATCAGCCAGTCATCGAGATAGTTGAGAATGAGGATGCCCACTTCCCTTAGCGGGGCAAGGGCTGCCTCCGCGACCTTCGTGAAGACGCAAGGGGACAAGGACAGGTCAAAGGGGAGGACCTTGTACTGGTACGCTTGGCCCTCGAAGGCAAACCGCAAGAAGGGTCTGTGTCGAGGTAGGACCGAGACGTGGAAGTACGCGTCCTTCAGGTCTACCGCCGCAAACCAATCTAGATGTCGGACGCTCGCTATAATGCGTTTTTGCAACAACATTTTGAACGGGAGCCTGTGCAAGGCCCGGTTCAGTACTCGCAGGTCCAAGATTGGTCGCAACCCACTGCCTTTCTTTGGTATGATGAAGTAAGTGCAGTAGAACCGTTTCCTCATCTCGGCTGGAGGGACAGGCTCTATCGCGCCCTTGCTCAGGAGGGTCACGATCTCCGCACACGCAAGGTAGCAGCATTCTCGCCCTTCACCGAGGTGAAGCGGACACCGTTGAACCTGGGCGGGCGCCTGGCGAACTGAATCGTGTAGCCGAGTCTGATGGTCCGGGTCAGCCATCGTGATGGTTTGGAAAGCGTGAGCCACGCGTCCAAACTCTGGGCGAGGGGGACCAAGGGGATAATCGTGTTGGACGTACCTGTGGGTGGGGCCTCACGGCGGGGCGGAGCTCAAGGTGCCATGTCGAGGGGACTCGAGCCCCGTGGCCATGCTGATGATCAAGTTGTGCTTCCCCAAGTACTTACCATCTACTGCATCATGATGAGCCAAAATAGCGGCTACATACACCTTCAAGGTGGAGGGGGACAGCCGCCCCTCCAACCTCTCCTGCAGGAAGGAAAGCACCGATCTGACTGTGCATCTCTGGGGGTCTTCCCATCGGGAAGAACACTACTTAGCGAACAGATGCCACTTTAAGGCATACTAGCGCCTCGTAGAGGGAGTCCTAGCCTGAGTGATCGTGTCTACCACCATGGGCGGTAGACCACTTATGTCCTTAAAGGACATTGAAGCACTTAGCTGGCTCCTGTCGCCCATCATGAGATTGGCCGAGGAGGGGGGAGGAGGAGTCTCGTCCCCGAGGTCCATCGGCACTAATCCCGTGTGGGGGTATTCGTGCCACAGCTGGGCGCCCAGGGGCGGGGGGTCCACCGCTGGAGTGGTCGTGACAACGCCCGTGCACACCAGATATGTGACCCAGGAAACAAGGAAACTGCTCTTTTGCTGAACCTTTAGGTACCACAGCCTCTGGGGCATGCGGCAAAAAAGAAACAAAAGATTCTCCTCCCGGCCCTCCAACGGGGGATGGAGTGGTCTGTGCACCAGCTCCAGAGAGATGGGTCTCCTTGCCCCTGGGTGGCCCGTCTCAGGGGTGCTTCGAAGTCTTCCTCAGGTTCTTGGCGGCCGGCCGTGAGATGGGGTGTGTGCTTCCTGCGATGGGCTGCACTCCAGGGCCGAGCCATGGGGGTGGGCTGTGGCGGAGCCAGAGATGTTGCTGCAGGGAGACACCCTTGGCGACGAGCAGACGGGGTGCGGGATCTTGAGCCGTGCCGGGGCAGGATGTGCTTTATAGCCTCCGTCTGCTTCTTCACCATCGAGAACTGCTGGGCAAAGTCCTCGATGGTGTCTCCAAACAGGCCAACCTGGGAGATGGGGGCATCAAGGAACCATGCCTTGTCAGCCACTCGCATTTCCACCAAGTTGAGCCAGAGGTGGCACTCCTGGACCATGAGAGTGGACATCATCTGCCTGAGAGACCACGCTGTGACCTTCATCGCCCGGAGAGCGAGGTCGGTTGCTGAGCGCAGTTCATGCGTCAATCCCGGGTCAGAACTACCCTCGTGCAGTTCTTTTAGCACTTTGGCTTGGTGTACTTGCAGGAGAGCCATGGCGTGCAGGGCGGAGGCGGCTTGTCCAGCAGCACCGTAGGCCTTAGCCATCAGAGACGACGTAAACCTACAGGCCTTGGACGGGTGCTTCGGGCGCCCATGCCAGGTGGCGGCGCTCTGCGGCACAAATGCACCGCAAGTGCCTTTTCCACCTGGGGGATCACCGAATACCCCCTGGCCGCTCCACCATCGAGGGTAGTGAGAGCGGTGGAGCTGAAAGATCGGGACCAGGCAGTAAAAGGTGCCTCCCACGACCTTGTCAGCTCCTCATGCACTTCCGGGAATAAAGGAACGGGGGCGGGGCGCGGCTGTGCCCAGGAACCAATCATCGATCCGCGAGGTTTCAGGGGAGAGTGGATGGTTCCACTCTAGCCCGACACTTGAGGCCACCCGGGAAAGCATGTCTGTCATTTCTGCATCGGCCTGAGACTGGGCGACCATTCCCGAAGGAGGATGCCCAGCCGAAGCCTCAGCATCAGACCGGACGAGTCCGCTCTCCGATGCTGCGCTCGATAACTCATCATCTTCTGGGGCGCCAGACGAGATGTCGAACCCGCCCTACGACGAGCCAGCGATCTCGTCCGAGCACGCGATCGGGGCAAGCGAGCGTGCTGGGGAATGGGAGGTCCGTGGGGGGATACCCGGTGGAGGTGGTCCCATTGAGGTCCCCAAATCGGCCCCAGTGCTAACCGGCACATCCTCATACCCATAGGTAGAAGTACCGAGTATGAGTACAAATGCAAGCCGCGACCGCAACGTTGCCATGGTCATGTTCTCGCAATGAGGACATGATCCAACCAGGAATGATGTCTCCGCATGGGCAGCGCCCAGACACGTAAGACAGCGATCGTGGCCATCGGGAAGCGGAGAGATAACGACCGCAACCAGGAATATCACACAAACGGAAAGGCATCTTTAAAAAGACGCATCTTTAAAAAGACATTCCATGTGTGCCGCTCTTTGAGAAAGAAAATATACTCTTTTAGAATATACTCTTTTAAATGTTCTGCCGAAGCGCCCAGGGCGTTCTCTGCAAATCACAGATGCAGAGGGGGAGAAGCCGCTGAAATGAGCCGTAAGATCCAGCAGAGAGAGGTGAATGAACTCGGCAGATGAATTCAGCTCAATGAATAGAACCGCTCGGCTCCGAAGAGAAAATCTGAATGAGTGGTTGCATACCAGCTCCTTTTATATCCGTATGTCCGGGGGAGTGGCATGCAAATTCCACTCGCCAATTCTCATTGGCCTTTTTTCAAAAAAGCAGAGGTGTTTGGAGCTCCCAAGAGTGACCCCTAGTGTCACTACATTTACACAACGTCGAGTGAGTGACAGATAGGGAACATGAATTATTGTGAAATGGACTTTGTGCATCTTTGCGATGGGAAGACAAGGCGCCGTTCATTCATTGACCGCAGAGAGCGAGTGGGGAGCTTATAAAGCTTAAGTATTGGGAAATCCTGAACATACTTATATAAACCAGTTATTTTTAGATTTTCCTTAAAAATAAATAAATAAATAAACAAAAAACATTGTTAGTACATTGTTAATTTTTAACAATCATCTCGCCTTCGTTATCACTGACAAAATAAAATAAAAAACCTTAGTCAATGAACATTTTCGGCAGTAGTTTTGTTGACGAGAATAACCTATTGTGTTCATGAAACTTATTTGAAAACAATCATTATTTTTGCTCTTCTGTTTAGTGATGCTAGTGGTGCAGAAATTCACCTAATGTATTTCAAAAACAAGAAGTGATTCTCTAAAGTCAGATTCTTTCCTGCTTAGACATTAAACAGGTAGATCCCTATGGCGAGGGGTTTGCCAGTAATAAAATTATCCACAAACCCCTGATTATTTCTCCATCTAATGTTATTTTACATAAAATAAGCTTTATGCCTTACTTAGACCTTACTCAGCACATTCATTACCAACTCTTAACCCTCAGGGGCGGCGCGTCCTGCTGTTTGTTTTTGGGCATACAGATACGTTTAAGACTTCATTAGAGACTATAAAGGGTCTGCTGTTATTTGTGTACACTCACAATAACAACAAAACCTTGTGCTTTTGTAAAATAAAGAAAATAAACAGGGTGCGCTTTCAGCTGTCTCTGTCTCCGTGAGCATCTTTCTGAAACATGTCACAAAAATGAACTGAAACTCAGCGAATACTCATCAGACAAACATGAAACATATGTCTAAAGAAATCTTAAAATGTCTACTTTTAAATAAAAAAGTTGCATCTCCTGCAATGTAATCTGTATGAAACAAAGCAATGTACAGTTTCTCCTGGCTCAGCTAATTATCCCTAATTTGATCACACCCACCAGCAGAGCGCGCTATTCAAACGGTAATGTGCTGAGGCGATCAATGCAAATGGTAAACGCCCCCAACAGTGCCTTAAAAAACATCAAGTTCATTCACTTTTCTGCACGTTTGGAAGATGGCACGCTACACAGGTAAGGAAGCTCTACAGATGGTCCTGGATAGTGACGAAGAGTTCATATTTTCCTCAGAAGAAGAGCGGGACTCCAACGATGAACGTTTGCATTTTGAAGAGTGACTTGATCCAGCTGAGGTTACAATTTCGGATGAATTAATCTTTACTTACATTAGTCAGCATGCTATTTTATATAAACGTACATATTTTACTTTCCAGACTTGCCAGACAGTTTTCAGTGTATTGAAATTTGAAATATGTCCTAATAGGCAAGTTTCATTTAATTGTTGTTTCGGCTAAAGCAGGTATTTAAATTGTATGATGTATGATATAAATATGATATGTAATATGATATAAAATTAATATGAATGTTTAGATTATATTTTAACTAGTGTTTATGCATTTTACAATATATTCAAATAGAAAACAGTTATTTTAAATTGTAAAAAATATTTCACAATATCACTGTTTTTGCTGTATTTTGGATCAAACAAATGTAGCCTTGGTGAGCAGAAGAAACTTCTTTTAAAAACATTAAAAAATCTTACCGATCTAAAACTTTTAAATGGTAGTGTAGGTCTAAAGTTTTTAAGTAAAGTCTTTATGTAAAAAAAAAAATGTATAGTCAGAGTACTTCTTTTAACTTAAATTTGATTTTGTGAATAAGCTACAAACAATACATTCAATCATTAAATCTCCTCACATTCATTCTCTCTCAGGGAAGGGGTCTTTGTCTCCTCAGGTGTGAATCACATCAGTATTCATAATCATCCACGCCTCCTCGCATATGGCCTTTCTAACACTAAAATTGTCTTACAAAAGTTAAATAACTATATTGTTTTGTATGAATGAGTGATCAGGATGGTTTTCACATAATTTTGTAGCAAAAACTCTAGGCTACAAGATCCAGTTCTCAAAAGTCTTGTGAACAAATGTTTAGTATGTGTTATATGGCTTATTTCAGTGACTTGAAATTTTTTTCAAAAACCATGCATAAATGTTATTTTCTCAAAAATACAAACATATACATACATGTTGCTCACATATTATTGTAGCCCAGTTTGTGCTGAATACAGTGTTATCAGACTTTAGCCATTAATATGTTTTTAAGCAACTGAAAAAAGCACAAATGTCAAGGCATGTCAAAACTTCTCCAGGGCCCAAAACACCCTCAGACCCCAGAGGGTTAATGGATTCATATTTTATGCATACTGTCAAGGGACATGGATGCACAGCAAATGAAAAGACTTGTTCATCTAGAAGGAGAAAAAAGCAATTATCTGTGGTAATCAAACCCCTTCCAATCAAAAAGTGTTTGACACTTTGTATATATTTATGTGTTGTTGTGTGTAATCAATTTGACATGAATCCGGTTCAAACCAGTGAGATTGTAAATCAACCACATGATGCATTTTTAAATAAAGAGGAGCTCACATTTCCCCTTGCTTAAACTGGGAGTCAAACTGAAAGACGCTCATTAAGCATGCCACCCGGTCTCTTCTGAGATGTTGCACTTTTCATTCCTGCCAGCTCATACAGATTGGCCCCTGCTGCACCCTCCCTCATCTGCTTCACTCCCAGTAAAGGGAGCATTTTCTCACCATGGGAAGCCAGAACGAGGAAAGCACAGCCAGGACTCCTGCTCTTTGATGCCTACCTCCCATCATCTAGCAGGGCTCTGAGGTGCGATTGAGCCCCACATCTATCCATTGTGTGCGTTCCTTGTAAGTGCGCTGGCATCTGTCTGATGAGTAAAAAACCTAAGGAAAATTCTCAATAGGCTATAAAGATTGATATAGGAGTATTTGTGTGCATGCTTGTGGATTCTAAATGGGGCTATCTGTAATGGAGCAAAGAAACATCAGTAGGTAATGAGGCTCCCACTCATTACCAGGAGGATTGGCTCAATGTGTTAAAACTAAGCCATTTTGTGACAGGAAGACAAGATAAAGTTGTTCATGTCAGATCACTACACAACAATATGCAGCTTTGACTACTATGAAGCTCTGAACAACTTTAATGAAAGGAGGGAATCTCCCCAAAGTTTGAAAAAAGAAAAAAAAAATGTTTGGAGTGTCTTCCATGAGCACGAACATTTGGGAGGGATGCTTGCATCACACATAGCAGGGGTCCTTCATAATTAAAAGGAGTTTGTGAGGTGAGATTCACCTATGAAATTGGACATTTATATTCCACCTACTTCTCTGCATGAGTTCAGTTTATTTAGCCTTGTTTATTTAGCTTACAGGGATTCTGTGAAGGTCCTCAAACTAAAAATCACTCATATTAGCTCTATTTTTACATTCCTTGTCTGTTTCACAAATGACTATTATCTGTGCACTGCCAATGTAGGTCAACCCACACCTCCCAGTGACTCAGTGACCATTAACATTAATCAGATGGTGCACCAACACTACCCCCACTCTCTCTGAGATATTAAACCTGAGTCATCTGACAAAAGATGAGAGATGTAATCAGGTGATTATAACGGAGACGATTATGGATGGACAAGAGGACCAATTACATGACACTTAGATGTAAACACAAGCGCTTTTGCAGTCAGATTACTCTGCATCTTTTCTTTCCTGCTGAAAAACAGTTTTATAACCTAGGGATGCACCATTGCCAAAAACTGGTATTGATATCAGGTCCAATATTGTGCTTGCACTTGTACTTGTTAAAGCTTTTGTGTCACTAGCATTGCCAAATAGATTTGCAAAAATATCTTCCCATCTTCTATTGGTTGTTCAAACTGATAGTCCTGCCCCAAACCCACTCCATTAGTTGAGCCAATGTTGCTGTGTTGGGCTGGACAGGCCGCTTGGTTAAACTGACAAAAGTTTTAATAGTGCCACAGTGTTACATTTTATAGGTGAAAAAAATACTGTGCTTTGATTCCATAAACCAATGCCATGCACTGTACATACAACAAAATGTCAGCAGATTGGAGATTACGAAAGTCTATGACTTAAATTTACGGTCTTGTCAATATCCAAACCTGCTTAGAGCTGCTGTTGTGCAATCAGACTACTGTGCAGGTACACAGAGTACACTGAGTGCACACAGAGGCACATACAAGCAAGTTTACTGAGTGCACTTTCCTAGAATGTCGAATTTATGGATTACTTTCTTTATGTCCTACTGCCTTTATGTCCTTTTGTGGGCTCAAAACTTTTTGGACCCCATTGACTACATTTTATAGACAAAAACACTTCATACATTCTTCAAAATATCTTCATTTATGTTGCACGGAAGAAAGAATGTCATATGAGTTTGGGGTGGTATGAGGGTAAATGATGTAAGAGTTAATAATGAGAGAATTTTCAGCTTTGGGTGAACAATTCCTTCAATAGTTATGGTAGTTAAAGAGTTAGCAGAAAATATAAAACACGCTACCTTCAAATCATCAGTCCTGCAGAGCTGTACTTGAAAATGACAGTGTTACTAAATAAACAAGTCTGTATCATATCAGCAAGTACCAAAAACAAAGTACAGTATTATGTTCCTGTAGCTCAGTTGTTAGAGCATGGTGCTAGCAATGCCAAGGTCATGGTTTTGATACCCAGAGAACACACATACCTATAAAATGAATAGCTTAAAAGTGTGTGCCAAATGTATAAATGCAAAGTATGCTTTGTTCTGATCCTGAAGTCATGCCCTTGCATTGTCTAATGCTTGCAGGCTTCCTTGAAATGCTCAGGTGAGATGACACTCCCTCTTTGGCAGGTCCCATCTCAACTGCTCTAATTAATTTGAGCTTTTTGTCATCAATCAACATATGGCTGTCACTAAAATGATTGAAAGGCATGAATGTGTCAAAAATGTGTCTTGATTAAAATCTTTCTCCTTGCATCTGGTGACATGGATAATTGATCACCATACAATGCATGTTTTTTGGTCGTTATTTATCACTAGACAGGAAGTCTGGAGTGAGGGAGGAGTCCATCTCCAGAAATCATTCCCCTGGCAGTTTGTTGCTTTTAAATACAAAATGCAATTGGATTAACAACAGGTGTGTTAAGAGCGCATTGATTAAGAATTGGTTTAACTTCTCCAAGGGTAGTGTCAATAGTCAAACTACTCTTTAAAAAAAAATAAAAAAAATTGCTATCTACATCGAAGCTTCTTTAGGGGGTAATTTATTTTAAAATATATGCCAAATTGTATAGTTTTAATTATCATTTAATCAGAGTCATGTATTTTTAGATCCCCCCCCCCTTTTAATTATAAAAAAAATAAAATAACACACACAAAAAAAAAAAAAAAAAAGAAAAGAAAAGAAAACAAGCGAACACACAAATAAATGAATTTAATTTAGGGTGACAGCACTGAACTTGAAGAGATACATTTACACTAAATTAAATTAAATATAACTATAAAAATGCTAAGTAAACACCCTAATTTGCATAACATAGTAACTAACAGAAACCTGACAATATATTTCAACATAAAAAAAGACAACAACATCTATTATTTAATCAGAGTCATAATTTTCAGGCAAAAATTCAGTGGAGTTTATTGTACAAACGAACGAGCAAAAGAACAAACAAACAACTATCAATGAGGGTGATCACAGTAAACTTAAACAGATAAATTTACACTAAATGCAACTAGGAAACACTCATTTACAGAAGAACATACAGTATAATGAACAGAATCACTTAATTTATGTTGCTATAAAAAAAGAAAAGAAAAAAGAAAAAAAAAGAAATACAACATGTAATCCTTCCCAGGGAAGCAAATTGGTGACTCATTTGCACTGCCCAATCCAGAAATTGGAAACTAGAACTACAAATAGAGAAGAATAGTCCAAATGAACCAATTCACTATAATGAATCAGACTGTTTCATGCCCAAGCATTGAAAGTGCGAAGACCCTATTGTTCTTCTAGGATTATTAGGGCCCAAGCACTGAAAGTGTGGAGGGCCTATTGTTCTTCTAAGGATTATTATTAGGGCCCAAGCACTGAAAGTGAGGAGGACCTATTGTTCATCTAAGGATTATTATTAGGGCCCAAGTGCTGAAAGTGCGAAGGCCCTATAGTTCTTCTTTGGATTATTAGGGCCCAAGCACTGAAAGTACGAAAGCCCTATTGTTCTTTTAAGGATTATTATTAGGGCCCAAGCACTGAAAGTGTGGAGGACCTATTGTTCTTCTAAGGATTATTATTTTTTATTATTAGGGCCCAAGCACTGAAAGTGCAGTGGTCCAAATTGTTCTTCTAAGGATTCTTCTTCTTCTTTTCAAGGTTTTCAATACTTTTGGGGTACTTCATCTGTATGAAAACTCTTGAAAGTTTGCACACATATCAGAGTCATTGGCCATTAGGGCTGGGCAAAGTTGCAGGAGGGGCTCTGTAGCACCACCTAGAACAGGGGTGTCAAACTCAGTTCCTGGAGGGCCGCAGCCCTGCAGAGTTTAGTTCCAGCCCTGCTCCAAAATGCCTCCTTGTAATCTTCAAGCACTCCTGAAGACATTGATTAGCTGCTTCAGGTGTGTTTAATTAGGGTCGGAGCTAAACTCTGCTGGAATGTGGCCCTCCAGGAACCGAGTTTGACACCCCTGACCTAGAAGCTGGGCATGCTCGGGGGGCTCTGTAGCACATCCCTTTTGAGCTACAGTCATAAAACTTTGTAAATATATAGATCTTATCAAGCCGGACAACTTTCATGCTGACAGTCATAAGCTCCGCCCAACAGGAAGTCTGCCATTTTGTATTGTTTGAAAAATGCATGCTCTGTAATTTGAAATACTTCTCCTAGAAGGTTCATATTACAGGTACCAAATTTGGGGGACATCATGCCAAGACATTGACGATGCTAAATTGCGAAAAATGGGACACAGGAAATGTCTCATATCTTCTGCATGTATCGTGTGATTTACATCAAAACTGAGCCGTATGTTTGGCCTTGCAGGCTGATAACATTGATGTGGCTATTGTGGGTCATGGTCATAGCGCCACCAACGTTTAACAGACCTTGAAATATCCCTCTTATATTTATCTTAATTGCCTCAAATTTTTTTAGAATAATGTCAAGATATAAATTCTGAAGGAATTCTTGATACCTTAAATAGTGTTGCCATGGCAACTCATTAAATGTTATTATTCTGTTTTATGTATATTCACATATTTTTTAGGTACTTGGCATGCTTGAATTTTCATGATAGTTTGCACACACATCAGAGTTGTCAGCCATTAGGCCAGGGAAAAGTTAACACGTGGGTGTGGATGGGGAGCTCTGTAGCACCACCTTTTGACAAAAGTGGTGGCGTCAGTTTCTTCTACGGTCACCAAACTTGCTACATATATTGATCTAATCAAGCTGGACAACTTTCAAAATTACAGTCATTAGCTCTGCCCAACAGGAAGTTGGCCATTTTGGGATTGAATGTGCATTTTTTGAAAATTGCAGGCCCTGAACTTCCATCTAGGGGATTCATGTGATTGTCACCAAATTAAGGCAATATTATGCCAGGACATTGAAGATGCTAAATTGCGAACAGATTTTTTATATATTGAAGGGTGTTGCCATGGCGAGGCAATAAATTAAGGGCAAAAATGTGAAACAGGAGTTTCCTTATCTCTTCTGTGTGAATTGTATGATTATGATGAAAATTCAGCTGTATGTTTGGTAATGGGACTGATCACATTCATGTGGCTATTATGGGTCACGGTCATAGTGCCACCAACTGTAAGCAGGAAGTAAGGCAATTTTAACAGACTTTGAAATTGCCCTCTTATGTTTACATGAATTGCTCCAAAATTCTTTAGAATAATGTAAGACACTGCTGATGTTAAATTGTAAAGGGATATTTGATATCTTAAATGCTGTTGCCATGGCAGTGCAAGTGAAATTGTGTCAGCAGTTTTAAAAGTGAAATAAAAAAGCATTAGAAGCTTAAGTTTATTGAAAAGAAAATGTACTGCACAAACTTGTATTTATATATATATATATATATATATATATATATATATATATATATATATATATATATATATATATAATACAAATATCAACTGAAATGTAAAAATACTAGAAAATCAAAGCCAGTTCTGTTCTAAATTTTAGGTCGAGTGGCTCTGTGCTCAGACACAGTACCAGAAAT
This sequence comes from Myxocyprinus asiaticus, assembly GCF_019703515.2. Lineage (NCBI taxonomy): Eukaryota > Metazoa > Chordata > Actinopteri > Cypriniformes > Catostomidae > Myxocyprinus > Myxocyprinus asiaticus. The sequence continues at coordinate 23,871,885 of NC_059373.1, forward strand.
GTCCAATAGAGGACAGCCAAGCTCCATTGGTGAATGAATCCCAAAAAACCAACTCGGCAGGAATTGGTATAAAAACACAATATGAATTTGAGAACAATAAAACAAAAAGATCAGTTATATGAAAGCTTTTTCTAAGGACAGGACAAGTCATTTTTTTTTCATAAAATGCCATAAAGGTGGGGCAGTAGATATAAAGTTAGGGATCTAAACAAAACTAATATTAGAAACACCTCTCAAACAACATGTGAAGTGAAAATATTTTATTGCACAACATAATATAAGACATTTACAAGATTAGAAATATTATAATAACTTCTAAAATAACTGGTTACAATGTAGGTCATGCCGTGTTTGCATCTCTCCAATCTCAAACTCTCCATACAACCCTGCCCCAACTCTCCCTCTGTGTCTGCTCTGCACAAACCCGGCCCCGCCCCACTCGTTCACAAGTTCTCCTGCAGCATGAATGAAGACAGAGGGCTAGTTTACACTGCCGAAGAAGATCTGGTTAGTAAAAAGAAAAACAATGGTTCAGTTATTTGGAAATGGTTTGGATTTAAAAGATCAGATGAGCAGCAAAACAGCTGTGCACTGTTTGACTGACAGGCGGCTTGTGTGTGCATTGCGCTTTAGGGCGTCTTCAGACCTGTCGCTCGTTTAAATTGTTCCGAAACAGGGGCTAAATTGTTACAATGTTGCATTTTCTTCTTGGTTCATTTCGCTTTCACAAGGCAACATTTCAAAATGGACCAAAACTGTGTTAACCCTCAGGGGTTGACAGACACGCCGGCACGACCTGCTGGATTTTTTCCTCATAACAGCGGAAACAACTTAAAATACTCCGTCATTTTTGGGCATACAGATAAGTGTAAGACGTCATTAGAGACTATAAAGGGTCTACTTTTATTTGTGTACACTCACAATAACAACAAAACCTTGTGCTTTTGTAAAATATTTTGTATTTATGGGTGCACTTTCAGCCGTCTATGTCTCCATGAGCATCTTTCTGAAACACGTCACAAAAATGAACTGAAACTCCACGAATGCTTATCAGACAAACATAAAACATATGTCTAAAGAAATCTTAAAATGTCTACTTTTAAATAAAAAAATTCAAATTTAAAACAAATATTCTCCTGCAATGTAATCTGTATGAAACAAAACGATGTACAGTTTCTCCTGGCTCAGCTAATTATCACTAATGTGATCACACCCACCAGCAGAGTGTGCTATTCATACGGTAATGTGCTGAGGCGATCAATGCAAAGTGTAAACGCCCCCAACAGTGCCTTAAAAAGTATCAAGTTCATTCACTTTTCTGCACGTTTGGAAGATGGCATGCTACACAGGTGAGGAAGCTCTTCAGATGGTCCTGGATAGTGACGAAGAGTTCACATTTTCCTCAGAAGAAGAGCAGGATTCCGATGAACGTTTGCATTTTAAAGAGAGACTTGATCCAGCCGAGGATACAATTTCAGATGAGTAAGTCATTTAGTTTTACGTACATTAGTTGACATACTATTTTATATAAACATGTACATATTTTACTAGTTGGATTATTTCCAGACTTGCCAGCCAGGATTCAGAGTATTGAAATTTGAAATATGTCCTAATAGGCAAGTTTTAGTTACATTTAAATGTTGTTTCGGCTAAAGCAGTTATTTAAATTGTCCGCTGTATGATATAAATATGATATGTAATATGATATAAAAATAATATGAATGTTTAGATTAGATTTTAACTAGTTTATTTTAACGTTTATGCTGCCTCATTATCATCAACGAAGCTTGTGCTTGCAAATAACTGTTCGGGTGTAAATGTGTAAAATGTGCTGTAAATATGCCCATATTAGAAAATCATCATATTAGAATGATTTCTGAAGGATCATGTGACACTGAAGACTGCAGAAATGATGCTGAAAATTCAGCTTTGATCACAGGAATAAATTGCATTTTACAATATATTCAAATAGAAAACAGTTATTTAAATTGTAAAAATATTTCACAATATCACTGTTTTTGCTGTATATTGGATCAAATAAATGCAGCTTTGGCGAGCAGAAGAGACTTCTTTTAAAAACATTAAAAAATCTTACAGATCTAAAACTTTTAAATGGTAGTGTAGGTCTAAAATGTTTAAGTAAAGTCTTTATGTAAAGAAAATGTTTAGTCAGATTACTTCTTTTAACTTAAACTTGATTTTGTGAAGGGGAGATTTGGGGAGGGGTCTTTGTCTCCTCAGGTGTGAATCACATCAATATTCATGATCATCCATGCCTCCTCGCATATGACCTTTCTAACACTAAATGTGTCTTACAAAAGTTAAATGACTATATTGTTTTGTATGTGATCAGGATGGTTTTCACATCATTTTATAGCAAAAACTCTAGGCTACAAGATCCAGTTCTCAAAAGTCTTGTGAACAAATGTTTAGTATGTGTTATATGGCCTTATTTCAGTGACTTAAAATTTTTGGTTTTTCAAAACCACTCATAAACGTTATTTTCTCAAGAATACAAACATGCACATACATGTTGTTCACATATTATTATAGCCCAGTTTGTGCTGAATACAGTGTTATCAGACTTTAGCCATGAATATGTTTTTAAGCAACAAAACTTCTCCAGGGCCCAAAACACCCTCAGACCCCAGAGGGTTAATATATGTCACATGTGAGCAAACTATCCCCTCATTGGTCAAAGTTTGTGCACTGTTCAGAGATTTAGCTCTTACATCCAAATACTGGTAAAAAGATATACTGTACTTGCATAAATTTGTCAACTGTTAAAAATGTTCGACTATTTTTATAATGTCATGGTTATGAAAAACCTTTCCACGTGGTACAGAATGTGCGTTCCAGTCAGAGGTTGCACTGCAAATAAAATCCGTCACTCGGATGGAAATTAGTTACAATTTTTGTCATGGTTATTTTTATCTGTCATTAACTGCTTTTGCATTATTTCTATATAGACAAGTGCCTGTTCTCATGGACACAGAGCTCTCTCTCTCTCTCTCCTGTGCACACACACAAACACACATCAGAAAGAGTGATGCCACATACAGTAAAGATGTTTTTCATCTGTCATAAAGTTGCTAACGCCCGTCCTACTGTTTGTTTTGCTGCTATATCCAAAAGAAAGAAGCAATTGTACTATTTACCTCAGGAATTATAAAATTACTGCTATTTTAAATGTGCAATTATGTCTAATATATAGTTGCCAAAAGACACTATCCATGTTTTGATTATGAATTACAGCGACATGCTGACCTACAGATTTCTTCTCCACAGATCCATCAAGTATGCTCATGGTTTTTATAGGGATATTATTTGATTCGTTGGCCTGTTGGGTCTTATTGCATTCTCACAACAAGCGAACCGCTCTAGAGCTCGTTTGCAATTGGTCCGAGACCACCTTGCTCTCGGACCAATTGTTATGGTGCAGATCCGAGTGCGATTGCCGTGTTCATGTATGCCTAAACGAACTGAGCCAAGGTAGAAAACGCGCCAGGTTCCGAAACAAATGCTCCAAACGTGCCAGGTGTGAAAACACCCCCACAAATGGTCAAATGCATTTTAAAAAGTCTTGGTGAGGTGTTCAGGTAAACACAGAGAGTGATGTCTAAACGTAAACATTAAGAGAAAAGCTGATTTTTATCGAAAAGTATGACTTGTAAGTTTAAATGTAACCTAATAGACCTGCCGCTGTCTAGTGTATCCTTAATGTTAATCAAACAACAATAACAAAAAAACGACAAAACCACTCACTGCTCTTGGCTGGATAACTTTACTAGTATAACTCTAGTATAAAAGTATTAAAGTATTATTCATACAGGGAAGATCAGTAGTGATTTTATGTCAAGATCATTCTGAATGTAAAACTGAATACTTGATACTGTTTTCATTTCTTTTAAAGCTGTTAAAAAGCACAGTTTTCTTAATTTGTATTTTTGTTTGGTCTATAGTGTTTTTTCTATTCATTGCTTTTCTTTTGTTATTTTATTACTTACTGTTTAATACTCTTAAATTATAACTCGAGAAATTAATTATTTTATAATTAAGTTAATTATTGTTAGGCTTTTATTTGTTGTGGTATTGAAGCTGGTATCAAAAATCATCACATTTCACTAAAGACTACTGAAATTTTAGTATTTTAATAAATGTATATATTGCGTATGGTATCTTGCTGCAATAACATGATGGAAAACTAGATCTCATTCCTTAGAAGTGTGAGCACCCCTGCTGTAAATTATGGTGATGGAAGCTTTCCTTTATTTGACTACCGTGCGTATATGTAACATAAAATAACCTCCTCTACACAGAGCAGTTTACATTTCTGTCCCAGATAATCTAGTTGATTGCATAGGTATAATACTATTAGGTTGGCCATGTCATAATTTTAGAAAATATACAACAGAAACTCTGACGTTACTTGAGCATGAAACCAATACATGTCCTTTATATTCACTGGGCAAGTAACTTTTTACTCGGACAAGTGAATGATCAAAATACTTGTCCAAAGGACAAGCACAACACAATGTTTAATGTTGAGCCCTGTATGTCATCTGTAGAGAATGCCATAAACAAGCTGCATCCAAAAGTGGAAGCACTTCAGATCTGTTCCACCATTTACAACAGCACCATAAACTGCAGTACGAAGAGTGTGTTAAACTTTGTGCTGCTGCAACCCGAAAAGTCTTATGCCCCAAAACAAAGTGTGATGAAAGCTTAATTTACCATCTCACATGTGGCTTAAAATGGGCATGTAAGATGGCCTCTGTAGCACCCCCATTTTCATCTACAGTCACCAAAATTGGTACATATATAGTTCTCATCAAGCTGGACAACTTTCAGAATTATAATTATTAGCTCCACCCAACAGGAAGTCAGCCATTTTGGATTTTTTAAAATAGTGCAGTCTCTGAACTTTTAAATACTCATCCTAGGGGATTTATGAGACTGTCACCACATTTAGACAACATTAGACCAATACATTAAAGATGCTAAATTGTGAACAGATTTTATATATAGTGAACGGTGTTGCCATCACGATGCATTCAATTAATGGTGAAAAATGGGAAAAAGGAAGTGTCTCATATCATCTGTGTGCAATGTGTGATTTAGATCATAATTTAGATGTTTATTCTTGGGAGCTAATCACATGGATGTGACTATTTTGGGTTATGGTCATAGCTCCACCACCTGGCAGCAGGAAGTGTGGCTCTTACAACAGACTTTAAAATAGTCCTCTTATATTTACCAAAATTGCTTCAAAATTGTTTAGAATAATGTCAAATGCATGTGTCTACCTTGCATTGTTTTCCAAAAGCCACCAGATGGAAATGGCCCCATGGTGCTTGGGCCTGTCATCACTGCTTGCAGCTATATTTAGGGGTCAAGCCCCAAAGGGGCGAAAGACCCCTATTGTTTTTGTTAGTTTTTTCTTATTATTCTTCTTCTTCTGCTCTTGAGTCTAGCCCGGCAGCCCATAGAACCACTTGCAGGAAAGTTATGAAATTTGGCATACAGATAGAGGACAGTCTGATTTGTTACCACAGCAAATTTAGCATCTCTACCTCAAACCCTCTAGTGCCACCAACTGTCCAAATTTGCATTCATGTTTATGTTAATAACTTTTGAACCGTTTGTACTAGAAAGAAAATTCTGATTCCTTGGCTCAAGACGATTCGATTGCACCCTATGACATCATTTTCTGTCATGAAAATGTTTCCACCGTTTTGAATTTTCTGAAAATCATACTTTTTCAAACTCGTCCTGGGCCGTTTGTCTGATTTGCATGAAAATTGGCCTGCATCATCTAGAGGCACTCATGACAAAAATTTATTTACAGAATTTTGATAAACCATACCGTTTTCGAATAGTGCTTCAATGAATTCGACAAAGAGCACACCAAAATGGACTTGAGGGTATATCTCCGTAATGCTTTAGCGTATTCATACCAAGCTTATTATATGTCATAGGCACCATGACTCGAGGTTGCCTGCTCAGTTTCGGAACATTTTTGCTTATAACTTCTGAACAGTTTGTCATAAAATCATCAAATTGGTCTCATTATATTCAGTGGGGTATAGCAAGTCCAACGATATGAAAAATTCCTATGTCGGCCATTTTGGACGTTGGCCATTTTGAATTTAGTCATAAAATGCTGTATTTTACGAATGACTTGGTGTATCGTTACAAAACTTGGTATGTGTTTTTGGCACCATGCTCTAAAAGGACTCAAAAAGTTTTGGGACAGAGCCACCTTGTGGTCAAAAATTATAATTCTATTTCTAAAAATGCTAATAGCTATTGACTCCTTTTGCTTAATGTCATGAGACTGGTCTTGATAGATTCCGTGGTTCATGCCGAGAACAATGATACCAATTATGTCATGATCGAAAAAAATTCCTGTCCGCCATTTTTAAATGTTTTGAAAACCTACTTTTTTTAACTCCTCCTAGACTGTTTGTCCGATTTGCACGAAAATTGGCTTGCATCATCTGGAGGCACTCACAACAAAAGTTATTCACAGAATTTTGATAAACTATACCGTTTTTGAACGAATTCGACGAACGCTTTGAGGGATTGGGACGAAACTTGGTACGTGTCATCACCATTAGGCCCTGAGGTTACCTGCAGCGTTTTGGCGCACTGCCCCCTACTGGTCAGGAGATAGAAAAATGGCTATTTTGGCTTATAACTCTTGAACGCTTTCCTGCATGATAACCATCATGCCCAGATACTACCTGAGCAGTTTCAGAACAGTGCCACATACTGGACAAAAATTCTAAGAAGTAGATATTTGTAGTTATTTTTAAAATAAATGTTTTTTTTATGATTGAAAGTTTACTTTTTCTAACTCCTCATACACTGTTCATCGGACTCTAACCAAAAACATGTCACAAAGCTTGTTTTGCTGCTCATGGTGCCGATAGTTGGCTTGACCCTGGTATCACTGCTTGCGGCTATATTTATTATTATTTTTATTATTATTATTATGTCTCCTGTGGAAAGCTGAAGCAATTGCAATGCTTCAGTGCCAAGTCCTGTGACAATTCAAGACAGCATAATTCAGGAAAATCTGTTTTACCTGAATTTGCCTGGCTTTGCCTTGAGAAAAGTCCTTGCTTGAAGCATTGTGTTCTTTTGTATTTGTGTCATGGCAGAGGTTAGTTGAAAGGAGACACTACTTTCACCTGACATCCTGATCCCCATTAGCCCATTGAATGTCAAATGCCATTTTAAAGATGCGATTAGACTTTAAAGACGAAGGACAAAGGGAATCTGTAAGGAGGAAAAGAAAAGTGCTCTCCAGCGTTTGTTTGACATATGATTCCTTTCACAGATTTATTGGGTGAAAAAACAAGGTTGATTGGATTTCCAGATTTACTAGGCAGAGGTTAAACCCTGGCTTCTGTTAGCAGATGACATTACCTTTCCTGCCCACCCTCAGCCCTAGCCTGTCGACACTGTAATGAATTCATAACACAGTGCCAATCAGATGTTTATTACCTGGAGAGGATTGAGAAGAGAGAGACTCGGATCATCACAACATGAGTGTCTGCTGCCTCACCGTAATCCCACTGTGTGTAAGGACAGAAACTAAGATATTTGTGCTGAAGACTTTGATGGTGAGGCATTCACAGTATAGAGGATGTGTGCAAAGCATGATTGTATAGTGTGACTGCATATTTCTCAGGGTCATTATGATTTAAATGAGGTGAATATCATGATAGAAAATAAACAGAGTGTTGGACCACTCGCCTTTATAACTGGCCTGATTTTATTTGTGGATCACATAGAATGTTCTTATTTATCACCACAGTCTTTGATCCAATGTTATTGACTGCATGCTTTTTAATTCATTAATTTATTTATTCATTTATCTCCTTGGAAGAAAGGAGAGGAACTATAAAGAATGGTATACTTAACCAATACGGGACCTAAACTGGTGGTGATGGTGTAGCATGGAGGTAAAAGCAATGGCGGCATAACAAAGCGATGAGGGACAGCTGTGTGGAGTTTAGGGTGTTTCTATGCCTTCAGCCTGAGACAGCTGGGATAGGCTTCAGCACTACCCGTGACCCTGCATAGGACAAGCGGCTATAGAAAATGGATGGATGGATACATACAGTATACAGCTCTGGTAGAAATTAAGAGACCCCTGCAAAATGATCAGTTTCTCTGGATTTACTATTTATAGGTATGTGTTTGAGTAAAATGAAAATTTTTGTTTTATTCTCTAAACTACTGAAAACATTTCTCTCAAATTCCAAATAAAAATATTGTCATTTAAATGTGGAGTTGAGACACATGCTACCTGAGCTCCAAATTGTTTAAGCATAATCTCTTTATAAATACAATTTATCATCACGTAGTGCCTTCACTTTGAAGTAATTTCTTCGCTTGAGAAGCAGAATGAGTAGAGCGGGAAAAATGAGCGGTAAGACGACTACTCAAGCCCAGAACCAGGGTGCTAAAGATTGTAGCAACATGGCGGATGACCCTGCATCACCATTAACAATGTAGAAGCTGGTGCGAGAGCTTGGAAAGCTGAGGAGAGATATGACCGGCGAACTTACAGTTCTACTGAATAACTACTTAGAACCTATCCAGCCCTCAGTTGAGTTGTTTCAGCTGACTTTGGCATCTCAGGCTTCCACTAGCAGAGAGACGGAGACTAGCTTATCTGACCATAGTGACAGGATAACACAATTAGAGTTCGACTTGAGCAGGCTCCAGTCCAACCTAGAATCAGTGACGGATGAGAACATGGCACTCAAAGCTAAAGTGGAAGACTTGGAATCCCGTTCAAAATGGCAAAATGTCAGAGTTGGGACTGCTGGAAAATTTGGAGGGGAAGGATGCTAGAGACTTTATGGCCATGTTATTCTCTGCCTTTCTGGGAGACTTGCTCCCAGAGGCACCTGAGTTAGATCTTGTTGACCACAGCCTGAAACCAAACCCACGACCAGAGGAACCTCCACGACCTGTCATTGTTAGATTTCATCTCAGTCTCATAAAGACTCCTATAACGGATACAGAATTAAGATCTGTAAGGATTTAAGCACAGCGGTGGCAAAGAGACGAGCAGCAATTAATCTGATCAAGACACTTCTCTACAAGCAGGAAGTGAAATTTGGTACGCTGTATCCAGCGCGTCTCCGAGTCACCTACAACAACAGGGAGTACATTTTCAACTCTCCCGAGACCACTGGGGCATTCTACCAGCAGCACTTTCCAACCCAGGAAGATGCAACGGTGAAGTGAAAGCCTATCTCCTTCAGGTGATATTGTTTTGGTTAGCCAGCTAGCTATGCTATTGGACTTGTTTGGTCTACTGTAAAAGTTGTTATTTGTATGTTTCGTTGTTACAGTAACAATGGACCTAATCGTTCTACTGTTGTATTTAGTGTCAGCATAGCTTTAAAAACTCTTTGCTACTGGCAATGCACAGCCTAGCTGGCTGTAGCACTGTTTGAACTGTGAAAACACCTCTGTGCCGTTATCGGTTATGCATCACCATCCTGTGGTTTGCGGTTGTGATGCATCTTTCACAGACTGTTCTCTCTCACTTTCTCTATCTGCTAATTTTATAATATACAGGGTATATAAATGCAATGCTTGGAGCAGATAACACCACATGATATATCGGTTGTATGTATACTGGCTCTGGCTGGCTCTGGCTTCTCGCCGCTTTTGTATGGGCGAGCATCAAACATTTATTCTTCAACAGTTTTTCAGCTGGTGCATGTGGGAACTGTGGGGATATGTATGGTGGGTGTCTCAAGGGGTGGGGGGTGGGAATTGGGGGGACATTTCTTACAGCCTTTTTTTTCATCTTAAGACCTGCCTCACTAGTATCATATCAGAGGACCAAACAGGCTTTATTTTGGGTCGTCAGTTGTCATCTAGTGTCCATAGACTCCTGAATGTAATTTTGTCTCCCTCTGCTTCTTCAACTCCTGAAATGGTCATTTCATTGGATGCAGAGAAGACGTTTGATCGGATGGAATGGCAGTATTTATTTACAGTCCTACAAAAATGTGGCTTTGGTTCTAAATTTATCTCATGGATTCGCCTTCTATATTCTGCTCCATTAGCTAGTATTAAAACAACTCTGAAATCTCTCCCCCTTTTTCTCTCACTCGCGGCAAATGCCAGGGATGCCCCCTTTCACCTCTACTCTTTGCATTGGCTATAGAACCACTGTCTAGCTCTGAAATATTCCACAATGTTCTCAGGCATACATAGAGTAATCAAACACAGAGTAGCATTGTATGCTGATGATCTATTATTATACGTCCAAGACCCAGTAAACTGAGCTGATGGTATAGTGAATCTGTTAAAGACCTTTGGAGTGTTTTCAGGTTACAAACTGAATATTACAAAGAGCATATGTTTTCCTGTCAACCAGTTGGCCAAATTAATCTCTCCAGATGCACTGCCCTTTCACCTATTCCCTAGTGGCTTTAAATATTTAGGTGTCAGCATTTCTCATTCTTTTAGCTTGCATCACAGGAATAATTTCACAAAACTGACTGAGAGGATTAAACTGAACTTTCAGCAATGGAGCATGTTACCTCTTTCGCTTGTAGGTCGAATTAAAACAATCAAAATAAATGTTCTACCTAGAATTCTATTTCTTTTTCAGACTCTTCCTCTTTTTCTTCCAAAATCTTTTTTTAACTCACTTAATTCCACTATACTATCTTACATCTGGGCTGGTAAACCTCCCAGGATCCAAAAGGCAGCTCTCCATGGGGGATTTGCCTTACCCAACATGTTGCTGTATTATTGGGCCACCAACCTTCAAAAAGGTGTCACTCCCCTGACATTGATTGGTGCATTATTGAAGCCAACTCTTGCACTTCATCCTCTCTTCCTGCTTTGCTCTTTGCTCCCCTCCCAATAAGTCCCTCCCAGTACACTAGCAACCCGATTGTACTTTCCTCACTAAAGATCTGGAAACAGTTTAGACAACACTTTAGATTACAATTGCTTTCCATCCTCACCCCTATTTGCAACAATCACCTATTTTTTCCCCTCTACTCTAGACTCAGCTTTTATAAAATGGAAGAAAAAAGGTCTGGTTTCTTTTTGTGACCTCTACTTTGATGAGAAGTTTGGAAGTTTCAAAAATCTTATCACCAAATTTGGTGTACCAGCACAAGGTTTTTTCAGATACTTTCAGTTGCACAACTTTGCAAGAACTCCTTTCACATCTTTTCCTAAACTGTGCTAGAGAAAATAATGTATCCCCAAGAATAATAAAAACAAATATTTCAGCAATTTATCATCTTCTTCTTCACAATCGTCTTCTCTTTCTTGGCTAAAAAAATACATGGGAAAAGTTGCTGAGGCTCAAGCTGGACGAAAACCTGTGGAGGGACGCACTGCTTAGGATCAGTTCCACTTGTGCATGCATTTGTATGAGTCTTATTCAGTTTAATGTGGTTTACAGGATCCACTACACCAGGGCCAGGCTGAAGAAACTGTTTCCTGGTACAGATGACTCCTGTATCAGGTGCTCTTTCTCCCCAGCAGACCACATGCAAACTTTCTTCTCCTACCCAAAGCTTGACACTTTTTGGATGTCCTTTTTTAACACTTTCTGAAGTTCTTGATATTTCCTTAATCCCATGTCCTTTAATTGCTATTTTCGCTCTGTCCCCTGTTGAAGGCAGGTTTACTAAATTCCAAGCTGACCTTGTCGCATTCTCTGCCCTTATAGCCAAACGTCATATATTGTTACATTGGAAGAGTCCTAACCCCCCTGGTGAAACTTCTTGGTTAAAAGATTTAATATCTTTTCTCCACTTTTTTTTTTCCGTCTGTTACTCAAAGAAATGTATTTTGTTCCCCCCTAGGATATTGGGGAGACTGGGCGGCGGGAGGGCGAATTAGGGGTGTTGGGTATGTTCTGTGCTGTTTGCTTCTATACTTGCTTATGGGCTGAAACAGTTTTACATACCAGAAAACTGTCAGACTTCTTATTTGCAGTTAGTATCTGAATTCTCTGTAACATGCCTTGAAGTTTGATCAGTAAACATTTATATATTTAAAAAAAAAACTCTTGGAAGTGAATGCATTTTGGAAGTCGTCACAATTTCTGTTAATGCTTTTGTTCTTCATGTACACAGACAATTCAAAATCACCCATTTACTTTTGTTATGTTTTCACACTATTAAAGTCATACTTTCTAAATTAAAAAAACAAAACAATACAAAAAAACAAGCATTTATTTGCAAAAAATGACAACATTTCAAAATAACAAAAAAGATGCCATGTTTTCAGACCTTGAATAATGCAAACAAAACAAGTTCTTATTCATTTCTAAAGAACACCATACTAATGTTTTAACTTAGCTAGAGTTCAGAAATCAATATTTGGTGGAATAACCCTGATTTTCAATCACAGCTTTCATGCGTCTTGGCATGCTCTCTACCAGTCTTTCACATTGCTGTTGGGTGACTTTATGCCACTCCTGGTACAAAAATTCAAGCAGCTCAGCTTTGTTTGATGGCTTGTGGCCATCCATCTTCCTCTTGATCACATTCCAGAGGTTTTCAATAGGGTTCAGGTCTGGAGATTGGACTAGTCATGACAGGGTCTTGATCCTGTGCTCCTCCATCCATACCTTGATTGACCTGGCTGTGTGGCATGGAGCATTGTCCTGCTGGAAAAAAAAGAATCCTCAGAGTTGGGGAACATTGAGCAGAAGGAAGCAAGTTTTGTGCCAGGATAACCTTGAACGTGGTTTGATTCATGCATCCTTCACAAAGATGAATCTACCTGATTCCAGCCTTGCTGAAGCACCCCCAGATCATCACGATCCTCCGCTAAATTTCACAGTGGGTGCGAGACACTGTGGCTTGTAGGCCTCTCCAGGACTCCGTCTAACCATCAGATGACCAGGTGGAGGATCGGTGATGATCTGGGGGTGCTTTAGCAACCTGTCTGAAAACATGGCATCATTTTTATTATTTTGACCAGTTGTCATTTTCTGAATAATATGTTATAAATGACAATATTTTTATTTGAAATTTGGGAGAAATCTTGTCAGTACTTTATAGAATAAAACAAAAATGTAAATGTTTCTCAAATACATACATATAAATAGTAAATCCAGAGAAACTGATAATTTTGCAGTGGTCTATTAATTTTTTCCAGAGCTGTATATACCTGTATATATGTATGCTCCACAGATCTGTTGAATGCTTGATTCTGAATGGCTGATGGACGTTCTAAGGTGTGCAATTATTTTTAAGCAGTGCCGGGTGGACTTTAATGAAATAGCCCTCAAGGACATTTTCCAGTCAGGTTTGAGTGAGCCCGTTTCATCCCTGATGCCTGGCGGTCGGAGTACTTACGGCCTGGCTCAGTATATCGACCTTACCCTGCAGATTACTGGTTCTACGTTCACTGTAGGGGAGGCGGATGCCAAGCCAGAGTCCCACGTCATGGTTGATGAGCCAGCGTCCCACGACACGGTCGCCGAGCCAGCGTCCCACGACATGGTCGCCGAGCCAGAGTTCCACATCATGGCCGCCGAGCCAGAGTTCCACGTCATGGCCGCCAAGCCAGAGTTCCACGTCATGGCCGTCGAGCCAGAGTTCCTCGTCATGGTCGCTGAGCTAGCGCCATCTTTTGCCCCGGATCCTCAGCCTGCTTCAAGCCATGTCACAGCAACGCCTCAGCCTGCTCCATGTCACAGCAAAGCCTCAGCCTGCTCCATGCCATGTCACAGCAACGCCTCAGCCTGCTCCATGCCATGTCACAGCAACGCCTCAGCCTGCTCCATGCCATGTCACAGCAACGCCTCAACCTGCTCCATGCCATGTCACAGCAACATCTCAGAAAGTTTAGTTCCTGTTTCATGTCATGTGTTCCCTAGTCATGTGATTCATGTTTCCCTCCATGTTCTTGTGTCTTGTTTTCAGTGGGTTATTGTCTTGTTATCTTGTTATCAGTTCTCTCTGTTCATTGGTTCCCTCATCATTGTTTTACCCCTTGTCCATGTATTTAAGCCCTCATGTTTTCCATTGTCCTTTGTCAGGTATTATGTTTGGTAACGTTGTCATGTTAAGTCAAGTCAAGTCAAGTCAAAGTTAAGTCAAGTCAAGTTCATGTTTGTTTTGTTTAGTTCATTTTTATAGTTAGGGTTATTGGATATCACTTATGTAAATAAACTGCACTTGGGTTCATCTTTACTTCACGTCTTCATCGTCATTGCAGCACCAATGTTACAGAACGTTACAGTCTCATCTTCTCTGCAAGTTATCTTAGCAACAGCAATTTACTGAATTTGGGGGGTGGAGCTTCCAAAGGAGCACTGAAGGGAGGGGTATGTTTGTTTTGGCAGTTGAGTTCGAATATCAACAGTGTTTCTCAGGAATTGCTGAGTGCATCTTTAATATATACTGTGTGTTCAAATATGGCCATTTTTCAGTATTATCTGCACTAGATTAAAACCAAAAACCTATTGAATAATAATAAAAATATAACTATGCTAACAACACAGGTGTAACTCCTAATGTTAACTCCATGTGATTTCATTACAACGATTTAAATAAATTTATGAATTTGCAAGTGCTCCTTGCATCCCTTTTGCTTTGGTTAATCATTTGTTATTTAGAAATTGGCTTTCATTCAAACTGATTTAGAGTGTGTTAAATGTAAAGACAGTCCCTCTGGAGCATGCTGGGGTTAAGTGTTTTGTTCATGGCCACAGCAGTGCATGAGTAAGATTATAATTTCTGAACTCTTGTTTTAATACAGTTCAGACAAAAACTTTTATAGAACCAGTTGCTGCTCTGATGTTCCAGAGTGCCTTTCAGTGATAAACACTCTGCAGTGCTGAGCACTTTAGAATTGTTAGGATCAGCCAATTAGAATCAATACTTAAGATAATAAGGAATGGTTCTCTACCCTGCTGTTACTTATTTCAGAGAAAAATAACTTATTGATTGTTTCTATTTTGTAGTCAAATGACCTGGGAATGCTCCATTTTGTCATCTCGTGTGAATTGTACATTAAAAAAAATAAATAAATAAAAGAAAAAATTAAAAATAATAATAATAATAATAATAAAAACCTTCCATTTAAAGACAAATAGCAAGATTTTTCCTAGCCTTTCCTAGCCTGTTATATTCAAAAGCTTTGGTAGTGAATCTTGCTTTATTTCTGCATTCACAGAAAAATGCATCCCCTTATCAGGTACACACTATAAAATAATTAATTCATGCATGTTACACACAAAAACAGGCCAGATAATTGAGTCTAAGTGCTAAACTGAGCATATTAAGCCAAACTAGTCTTAAAAGGCCTCATTAACAGTTAAAAGTGCATAAAAGTACATTAAATGTTTTGACAGGCTTTTTTTTTTGTTTTTTGTTTTTTGTTTTTTGTTTGTTTGTTTGAAAAAGCAGTAAGAAGCTGATAAGAGGCTTCTGTTGAGTAATTGTAGCTTTTACTAAAGCCATTAGGCTGAATTTTTCTTCACCACAGATGTGCTACTGTCATCCTGAGCATGTTTCAAACAGGCAGAATTTATGTAAATGTCAGGGCTTTGTTTGTTTTCTTGTCGCCCTTTATTTTTAAAAAGACACTTTTCTTAGCAGTGAGAGGATTTCACATAGAGCTATAACAAGCCTGTTCTACACTGGGGATAATATATACTATATACTACATATATTTATATACAGCAAGAGTGCTGCAGGTAATCACAGCCATGCTGATTTAAGGCCATACAGCACAATTGCGAGTCAAGTCATTTTTATTTGTATAGCGCCTTTCACAACACACATCGTTTCAAAGCAGCTTTACAGAAAATCATGCATTGACAGAAAATGAAACTGTAATATCTATGATGTCTTGGTCATCATTGTGTAGTTTGATAAAATACAATTGTGTATTGTGTTTAAAAATAAGTAATTAAATAATAATTGTATTTAGAAACCAAGTGAGCAAGCCGAAGGCGACTGTTGCAAGGAACACAAAACTCCATAAGATGTTGGTTAAAGGAGACAAATAACCTTGGGAGAAACCAGGCTCACTGTGGGGCCAATTCTCCTCTGGCTAACATCATGAATATAATGCTACTTTTATATATTGTAACGTAGCTGCTGGCACTGGCAATGACGAAGACGAATTGAAGAACCCAAGTGCAATTTATTATACAAAAGATAAATCCAATAAAACCCTAACTATAAACTTGAAGCATAGACATGAACTTGACATGAACTTGACATGAACTTGACATGAACTTGACATGAACTTGACATGAACTTGACATGAACTTGACATGAACTTGACATGAACAGCATACCAAACATATACAATACTTGACAAAGGACAATGGAAAACATGAGGGTTTAAATACATGGACATCGGAGAACAAACCAATGAACAACCAGAACTCTAAACAAGATAATTAAACAATAAACCAATGAAAACAAGACACATGAACATGGAGGGAAAACAGGAATCACATGACTAGGGAACCACATGACATGAACCAGGAACTAGAATTTTCCAAATAAAAGACATGAAATACAAGAATCAACAAAATACACATGACATGTATAGTGCTAGTCATGGTTTAAAATAATTAAACTAAGTAAGTGTTAAGGGTCGGTGTTTAGACAAAGATTTTGTAAGAACTGTAAGATTAATGACTAATGTCTTGAAGTTCATCCTGGATTACTGCAGACGTTCACATAGATGCATTGTCCTTTGTTAGATGGCTGATGAAGGGTTTTGTTGGCAATTAATTGATAGTCTATGTATTCCATTATAAGAGTGTAGTCCATCAGTAGACCGAGGTGATGCAGGCAGAGATCAGTGAGGTGTATCGCAGTTCAACTGGCTGGTAATTTCGGTGAGGTCTATCCTAAATCCAAGGTTCAGGCAATGGCATATGGTGTATCCCATGTTTTATGGTTGAATTTGCCATCAGTTCATCCTCTGAAGTCCATCTTAATAGACTGAAGTGATGTTTGGCTGGCACCGGCTCCATTTAGTCATCATCACTCAGAGACACATCGCAGTGGAGTCCAACATGAAGCAGGAATGGAGCTGGATCCAGCCAGTTCTGGAGACCTCAGGATAGGAGTCATGAGGATGAGACAGAGATACAAATAGAATAATATTAGCATAGATGCCATTCAGTTAATTGCAGAGTTATAGATCATGATCAAAGTTTCTGGTTTCTGGTTCTGGCAGACCTAACTAAAGCAGCCTAATTGTGAGTTGAAGGATAAATAAGGTGTATGCCTGGCTAAATAGATGAGTCTCTAGTCTAGGCTTAAACTGAGTGAGTGAGTGAGTGTGTCTGCATCTCAACAGTGTTAGGGAGACTATTCCATAGTTTAGGAGCCAAATATAAAAAGGATCTACCTCCTTTTGTGGATTTTGATATTCTAGGAACTATTAACAGGCCAGAATTTTGCGATCATAATGAACGTGATGGAATATAGCATGGTAGAAGGTCACTTAAGTACTGCATAGCTAGACCATTCAAATCTTTGTACATAGTTAACAGAATTTAAAAAGTAATACAACATTTAACAAGTAGCCAATGTAACGATGATAAAATGGGGCTAATATAATCATATTTCTTGGTTCTAGTCAGCACTCTGGTTGCTGCATTTTAAACCAATTGAAGTTTATTTACTGATCTTGCTGGACATCCTGTAGCAAGGGCAAAAGACGACAGAGTTTTTTTATTTATATCTGACGGTGTCACATTAAGCATTATTAGTTCAAAGGACTTAAACTTATATCCTGTCCTCTGATTAACACCAAAAACTTCACTGTAAATTGTAGCAACACCTCCTCCTCAACCCTTCAGATGAGGGTCATGTTTATAACAATAACCTAGGGGAGTAGATTCATTTAAACTAATATAATCATCCAGTTTAAGCCAGGTTTCAGTCAAACAGAGCTCATCCAAACTATGATCTGTAATCATTTCATTTACAATTAGTGCTTTGGTAGAAAGAGATCTAATGTTTAGTAGCCCTACCTCCCTATGATGTTTATCTTTATTTTTTTTTTTTCAAGTTTCACCTTAATAAAACATTTTCTAAATGATTTAGTGAGAGTTTTGTGTTTGGTAGTTCAGGGAATAGACACAGTCTCTATGAGATATCTGGGTGATACAGTCTCTATGTGTTGTAGTTTATGTGTGTGATGTCTCAAGGCAGCTAGCAGACATTTGGATTAACCAGTTTGTCTGCTTCCTGGCCTGGGCCCCAGTTAGTCAGATAATATCATTATTAAGACTATGAGCCAAATTACTAGAGAGGAGTGCGACACTTTCCCTGTAGGGATGGTGTCTGTCTCCCTTTGGCAGGACAGGTCTACCCCAAAAACTCTTCCAATTTTCTATAAATCTTATTCTATTCTCCGGACACCACTCAGACTTCCAGCCATTCAGTGACACTAATCTACTATAAACCTCATCACCACAGCGAAGAGGGAGGGGGCCAGAACATATTACAGTGTCTGACATCATTTTTGAAAATTCACACACCTCTTTAACATTATCTCTAGTGATCTCTGACTGGCGAAGCTGAACGTCATCAATTTTCTAAAATCTATGTTTAGCATTAGCCAGCACTTGTAAATTTGATCTGATATCAGATGCTTGAGCCCCGGAAATGCATTTAACAATAGGGGCTGGAATCTCTATTTCCATGTTTCTTACAACAGAATAACCAATTATTAGGGCTCTTTCAACATGATTCTCAGAGGGTGCATCACTGAGTGTGGAGAACTGATTGGAAATCTTTACAGGAACGGGAGAGTGGTGTCGCTTTGCTGAGCGAGTATGCCACCAAGACGTCACCCAAACACCCTGCTGTGGGGGCTCTTCAGCCGGAACCAAAGTGTATGTGTTGCTCGTTGTACTACCCGCATTCGAAACAGTATCTACCGGCTTCTCTTTCTCACTGACCTCCACTAGCATTCGGATGTGTGTCTCTAACTCATTAACCTTCTCTGTCAGCCTGACTAATTCCTTACATTTATCACATTTGAATCCCTCACTGTTGATGGAAGAAGCTATAGTAAACATGTTACATGCAATACAGGAAGAAATAACATGGGCGGATGCCATGAATGACCGCAGTTTTTTTTTTGTTGTTGTTGTTGGTTGTTCCTGAGCAGTGAGAGTTTGAGATCGATGTGAATCCCTCACGCAATTGTTTGTTGTTATGGTTGTTCTTGATAAGCGGTGCTTTGCGATCGATGCAATAATCCATGTAACACAGAGGAGAAAAACGGGTGCACACTGTAAAATGCATGCAATTTAATTGCGATAAAAATAGAAAGCAGATGTACATGGAAAATGCATGCAGTTGAATCACGATAAGAGAATAATGCAAGGGGAAACCCAATGCGTGCTGAAAAATGGCAGATGTTAAGGATTAAAAGCTCAAAAATATGAGGAAAAACTAAGGACTGTGACAAAAAATGTGGTGGGTCCCCTCTGAGTATTTTGTGTTAGCCAGTGCGTACTCTCCTTGGCCATGTTGAATGTTTACATTTCCCAGCGTGGACCCTCTGGCATCCAAGAGTATAAGGTAAGCGTATGTGCAATTACTCAGTCAGTTGAGCCTATCTGCTGTGATATACCTTAATGTCGAAACGGCCTGGTTACTTTCATAACCTCCATTCCCTGATGGAGGGAACGAAACCTTGTGTCGATGTACACTAGGGGTCACTCTTGGGAGCCCCAAACACCTCTGATTTTGATAAAAGGCCAATGGGAATTGGCGAGTGGAATTTGCATGCCACTCCCCCGGACATACGGGCATAAAAGGAGCTGGCTCGCAACCACTCATTCAGGTTTTGTGCTGAGGAGCCGAGACAAGGTCCCAGCCATTTCAGTGGGTAGTTCAGTATTGTGGTAAGAGGGACACAACGTCTTGTTCCCTCCATCAGGGAAGGGAGGTTATGAAAGTAACCAGGACGTTCCCTATCTGTCACTCACTCGACGTTGTGTCGATGTAGTGACACTAGGGGTCCCTATACGAAATGCCACAAAAAGCTGAACTGTGTTATGTTGACTGGCAGTGCGTGACAGGCAGACCACTGTGTGCCTCGTAGCCAGTGCACCAGGCCATCACGTAACATCCCCCAACACTCTTATAGCCCAGCCGTGGTCTCTTTTCCTCTTTTTTCTCCCCAAAAAAGAGTGTAATCTGTTTACCGACTGGGGGCCATAAGTGTCTACGTCGGGGAGGGGGGTGTCACTCCCAAGGGGAAGACACCGTGGAGACCACACCCCGCCCAGAGGGGGGGGGGGGTGGGTATTTTGAGTGGAAATACGTCACATGGTCTTACTGAGTCTTGTAGGAAGTATGTCATGTAGAGAAGTCCCATGGTAGGTCCTACCTGAGGGGGGAGGATCTCTACAAACATGGTGACCGGGGGCAGAGGAATCTCTGCCCGAAGACGCAGTTTACTGACAGGGAAACAATTTAGCTGAAGATATATCACAAGGGGTCACCTATGGGGAACCAGCACATGTGGAGCACCTACCCCAGTACAGGGCTTAGTTAGCACATGTACTGGGCCGGCTGTGAGTTTCTCCGCAAACTCGTCTGCCACAGGGCTAAGGAGGAAAGCCATCCAGGGATCACAACTTTGTGAACATGACTGGGAGTCAAAGCGCACATCTTCACCTCAGGGGAGGGGAAAGGAGAATGCGCAAGCAGTACACCCGGCCAGCTGTCCCGGAACTTACCTGCTCATACCTGACAATACACGGGACAAGATCGGCTCAACCCAGAGATTGTAGTACCTCGCAAAGGTGTTGGGTTTTGCCCAGCCCACTGCTCTGCAGATGTCTGCTAAAGAGGCGCCATTGGTCAGGGCCCAGGAGGCCGCCACACTCCTAGCAGAGTGGGCTCGTAGCCCCACGGGGGGCGGCACGTCCTGAGCATGATATGACATCATGATGGTGTCAATGACCAAGTGGGCGATCCTCTGTTTGGAGACAGCGCTCCCTTTCTGCTGACTGCCAAAGCAGACAAAGAGCTGCTTGGAGCTTCCAAAGATCTGCGTGCGATCCAAATATATACGTAAAGCATACACTGGACACAGCAACGCCAAGGCTGGGTCTGCCTCCTCCTGGGGCAGCACTTGCAGGTTCAGCACCTGATCCCTAAAAAGGGTCATGGGAACCTTGGGCACATAGCCCTGTCAGGGTCTCAGGATCACATGAGAGTAGCCCGGACCGAACTCCAAGCACGTTTCACTGACAGAGAACACCTGCAGGTCCCCTACCCTCTTGATGGAAGTGAGTGCAGTCAGCAGGGCAGTCTTCAAAGAGAGTGCCTTTAGCTCAACTGACTCCAGCGGCTTGAAGGGAGCTCCCCATGGACCCCGAAGGACTACCGAGAGGTCCCATGAGGGGATGAGGCGTGGTCTGGGGGGATTCAACCTCCTAGCACCACTCAGGAACCTGTTGATCAAGTCGTTGGTCCCCAAATACTTACCATCTACTGCATTGTGATGTGCCGGAATGGTGGCTACATACACCTTCAAGGTGGAGAGGGACAGCTACCCCTCCGGCCTCTCCTGCAGGAAGGAAAGCACCGATCCAACTGCGCATCTCTGGGGGTCTTTGCGTTGGAAAAACACCACTTAGTGAACAGACGCCACTTCAAGGCATACAGCCGCCTTGTAGAGGGAGCCCTAGCCTGTGTGATCATGTCTACCACCTTGGGTGGTAGGCCACTTAGGTCTTCTGCGTCCCATCCAAGGGCCAGATGTGGAGAGCTTGCTCTTTTCCCAGTTGAGCCAAAGCCCCAGCCAGCTGAGGTGTGTGAGCATGAGGTCCCTGTGTGCACACAACACATCCTGAGAGTGAGCTAGTGCCATTCATCAAGATAGTTGATGCTGATGCCCACTTCCCTTAGCGGGGCAAAGGCTGCCTCTGCGACCTTCGTGAAGACACGAGGGGACAAGGACAGGCCGAAGGGGAAGACGTTGTACTGTATGCCTGGCCCTCAAAATCAAACCGCAGGAAGGGTCTGTGTCGAGGTAAAACCAAGACGTGGAAGTATACGTTCTTCAGGTCTACCACCGTGAACCAATCTTGATGCCGGATGTGAACCAATCTTGATGCCGGACGCTTGCTAGAATGCGTTTTTGCGTCAGCATCTTGAAAGGGAGTCTGTGCAAAGTCCGGTTCAGTACTCTCAGGTCCAAGATTGGCCACAACCCACTGCCTTTCTTCAGTACGAGGAAGTAGGGGCTGTAAAACCCTTTCTTCATCTTGGCTGGAGGGACAGGCTCTATCGCACCCTTCTACTAGTGATCTCCGCATGCAGGGTAGCATCGTTCTCGCCCTTCACCGAGGTGAAGCGGATGCCGCTGAACCTGGGCGGGCGCCTGGAGAACTGAATTGCGTAGCCAAGTCGGACAGTCTGGGTCAGACACGCGACGGGTTGGGAAGCACAAGCCACGCATCCAAGCTCCAAGATTGTACGTTGACAATCTCGTCAGACGTACCAGCGGGTGGGGCCTCACAGCGGGGCGGAACCTGAGGTGCCATGTCGAGAGGGCTCGAGCCCCGTGGTCGTGCTGAGTCCAGGGACATCGAAGCACTTACCTGGCTCCTGATACCCACCATAGGATCGGCCGGGGAGGGGGGAGGAGGAATATCGTCCCCGCAGTCCGTCGGAACCAACCTGGTGTGGGCGTATTTGTGCCACAGCTGGGCACGCAGGGACGGGGGGCCCACCGCTGGAGCGCCAAACCTGCCGAAATGGGTCGGTGGACGGCAGTCTGTGACCCAGGGAACAAGAAAACCGCTCTTTTGTTGACCTTTTGGGTACTGCAGCCTCTTGGTCATGTGGCGAAATTAAATGAAAATGAAAGAAAAGATTCTCCTCCCAGCCCTCCACCGGGGGATGGAGTGGTCTGTCCACCAGCTCCAGAGCAGCGGGTCTCCTCATCCCTGGGTCGCCCATCTCAGGGGCGCTTCGAAGCCTTCCTCAGGTTCTTGGCGGCCAGCCATGAGACAGGTGGCGTCTACTTTCTGCAGTGGGCTCCAGCGGGGGTGGGCTGCGGTGGAGCCAGTGCTGTTGCTGTAGGAAGATGCCCTTGGCGACAAGCAGATGGGGTGCGGGGTCCTGAACCGCGCCGGGGCAGGATATGTTGGATAGCCTCCATCTGCAGCTTCACCACCGAGAACTACTGGGCAAAGTCCTCAACGGTGTCGCTGAACAGGCCAAACTGGGAGATGGGGTGTCAAGGAACCGTGCCTTGTCAGCCTCCCTCATCTTGACCAGGTTCAGCCAAAGGTGGCACTCGGACATCGCCTGCCCAAGAGACAGCGCTGTGACCTTCGTCGCCTGGAGAGCGAAGTCGGTCACTGAGCACAGTTCCAGCATCAATCCCGGGTTGGAACTTCTCTCGTGCAGTTCTTTTAGTGCCTTGGGTTGGTGTACCTGCAGGAGAGCCATGGCGTGCAGGGTGGAGGCAACTTGTCCAGCGGCACCATAGTCCTTAGTCACCAGAGATTACATAAACCTACAGGCCCTGGACAGGAGCTTCGGGCAACCGTGCCAGGTGGCGGCACTCTGTGGGCACAAGTGCACCGCGAGCACCTTATCCACTTGGGGAATCACCAAATACCCCCTGGCCGCCCCACCATCGTGGGTAGTGAGAGCGGGGGAGCTGAAAGACTGGGATCAGGTAGTAAATCTTGTCAACTCCTCATGCACCTCCGGGAAGAAAGGGACCGGGGCAGGGCACAGCCGTGATGGCGCTCTGGGCCCAGGAACCAATTGTCGAGCCGCAAGCGTTCAGGGGAGAGTGGAGGGTTCCACTCTAGCCCGACGCTTGCGGCCACCCGGGCAAGCATGTCCGTCAGCTCCGCGTCGGCCTGATACTGGCCGACCATACCTGAAGTAGGAAGCCCAGCCGAAGCCTCCGCATCAGACTGAACGAGCCCGCTCTCCGATGCTGCGATCAAGAGCTCATCATCTTCCCGAGCTCTAAATAAGAGGTCGAACTCGCCCTGAGACGAACCGGTGGTTTCATCTGAGAGCCCGATCGGGGCAAGCAAGCGTGTTGAGGAATGGGAGGTCCATGGGGGGTTACCCGGCGGAGGTGCTCCCATTGAAGTCCCCAAATCACCCCCAGTGCTAACTGACGCGGCCTCATACCCGTAGGTAGAAGGACCGAGGCGGGGAGCCGCTGGGGTGGCTTTCCCTCTTACGAAGGAAAGCCGCGACCGCAATGTTGCCATAGTCATGTTCTCGCAATGAGGACATGACCCATCCACGAACGATGTCTCCACGTGGGCAGCGCTCAGACACGTAAGACAGCGAACGTGGCCGTCAGAAGCGGAGAGGTAACGACCACAACCAGGAATAATACACAAACAGAAAGCATCTTTAAAAGGATGTTCCCATAAGTGGCACTCTTTTAGGAGAAGAAAATATATTCTTTTAGTAGAATATACTCTTTTAGTTTGCCGAAGCGCCCAGGGGCTTTCTCTGCACTCCACGGGTGCAGAGGGGGAGAAGCCGCTGAAATGTGCCGTAAATCCAGCAGATTGAGGTGAGTATAGGCAGTGGAGGAACCGCTCGGCTCCGAAGAGAAAATCTGAATGAGTGGTTGCGAGCCAGCTCCTTTTATACCCGTATGTCCGGGGGAATGGCATGCAAATTCCACTCGCCAATTCCCATTGGCCTTTTTTCAAAATCAGAGGTGTTTGGGGCTCCCAAGAGTGACCCTAGTGTCACTACATCGACACAATGTCGAGTGAGTGATAGATAGGGAACTGTTAGTTCAACTGTATTTCCCAGCAGTGATATAGTACTAGTAATCTGAGGTATCATGGAGTGAGTGACAATGCTGATGACTTCAAAGAAATTGCTCGGTGACTGACTTGTGCTAAATCAATACATGTCAACACATAAAAATGGTCTTTTGTCACCATCTGTTGGCTAAAACCTTTAATGTCACAGGGAAAAATGAAAAGACACACATCTATCTGCTCTTATCTGCACTGCTCTCTTAAACTTTAGTTTAGAATGCCACAAACAAAAGCAGAGTGATACAAACAGTGAAGCTGTTCTCTTGAGTCTCTTGTCCAATCAGATTCAAGGACTAGAACTAACTGTTGTGTGTGTATATATATATATATATATATATATATATATATATATATATACAGTATATATATATATGCACACATGCGTGGACGTTGAATTTTGGCTTTGTTATACACAACACATCATTTAAATTCATTTAAACAGACTGATCTCAGTTCAGAAGACTCTGGGCTGTCAATAAAGGGTTAAACTTTCAACGTACGGAATCATGTGACGTGTGAGCGGGGTGCGGGCAGTTCCCCTCTGACTAAACAGCATGAATATGATGCCTATTAGTTATTTAAATGTAGCGCAAGTCATGATTTAAAATTAGTAAACTAAGTAAGTGTTAACTGCCATTATTTAAACAAAAAGATTCTGTATGAACTCTGTATGAACTCTGTATGAAGATTCTGTATGAATGTCTTTGAAGTCCAACCTGGATTAACTATGGAAGTTCACATAGATGCATTGTTTTATTGTTTTGTTTTTTACTTGGCTGATGAAGGCTTTTTTTTGGCAATTAATTGAGTCTATGTATTCCATTTTAAGAGTGTAGTCCATCCTTAGACCAAGGTAATGCAGGCAGAGGTCAGTGAGGTGCATCGCAGTTCAACTGGCAGCTCATTTCAGTGAGGTCCATCTTCAGTCCAAGGTTCAGGCAAAGGCACACGAAGAATCCCATGTCATAAAGTTGGAGTTGGCATTAGATCATCATCTGTTAAGTCCATCACAGTAGACTGAAGTGATATCTGGCTGGCATAGGCTGCAGTTAGTCGTCATCACTCAGCGACTCAGTGGGAGTCGGACAACAGGCAGGACCAGAGCTGGTTCTGGCAGGCTCTGGCAACCTCGGTTGAGACAGTGAAATGTCTTAGTTACTGGTGTAACCTCTGTTAGGCGGCCGAGCCGTGCCACTGCAGGATGTGTTTGATGGCCTCCATCTGCTTCTTCACTGTCAAGAACTGGTGGGCGAAATCCTTGACAGTATCACCAAAGATCCCCCCTTGGGAGATGGGCGCATCAAGAAAGCGAACTTTCTCGGCATCACGCAACTCCGCAAGGTTGAGCCACAGGTGCCACTTTTGGACCACCATGGTGGACATTGTCCGGCCCAGGGCACGCGCTGTGACATTCGTCACCCGTAGAGCGAGGTCGGTCAAGGTACGCAGTTCCTGCATAAGCCCTGGGTCGGTCCTACCCTCGTGCAGATCTTTGAGCGCCTTGGCCTGGTGGACCTGCAGGATGGCCATGGTGTGCAGGGCGGAAGTGGCCTGACCTGTGGCGTTGTAAGCCTTCACCACGAGTGATGAACACCTTTGAAGGGAGCCTTGGTCGGTTGCTCCAGGTGGCTGCGCCCTGCGGGCATAAATACACCGCAATGGCGCGCTCTACCTGGGGAAGCTCGACATATCCCTTAGCCGCTGCGCCGTCGAGGGTAGTTAGGGTGGACGAGCCGGTGAAGCGTGTACGGGCAGAGAAAGGTGCCTTCCACAACTTTGCGAGCTCCTCATGCACTTCCGGGAAGAAGAGCACTGGGGCGTGGCGCGGACGTGAGTCGCACTCTGAGCCCAGAAACCAATCATCTAGCCACAAACACTCAGGGCAGGGCAGAGGGTTCCACTCCAGCCTGATGTTCGCAGCCACCCAGGCAAGCATGGCTGCCAACTCAGCGTCTGCCTCATCCTGAGCTCTACCTCCTGAAAGCGGGATCTCAAAGATTCGTCTGCTTCCGAAAGCAGAAGCCCACCCTCCGATGCAGCAAACGATAACTCATCCTCGTCGTGAGCCCTGAACGAGATATTAAATCCGCCCTGAGGCGGACCGCCCACCTCGCTCGTGAACTCTACCGGGCAGAATGAGCATGCTGGGGGCTGGGAGGTCCGCAGTGATTGAGTGGAAACGCTCCCATATCCACATCCAGATCGCCTGCGGTGCTCGCCGACGCAGCTGCCTGAGTTTCAACGCAGGACGGGCTGGGATGGGAAGCAGCCACGGTGGTTCTCTGCTTCACAAAGAAGGAAGAGAGCCACGACAGCAACGTTCTCATGGGCATGTTCTCGCAGTGAGAACATGACCCCTCCACGAAAGCTGCCTCAGCGTGCTGGCAACCCAAGCACTCAAAACAGATCCATGGCCATCCAGTGGGGAGAGATAACGGCTGCACCCAGTAGCACAAAGGCAAAAGGGCATTTTAAAAAGACGCCAAACGTTTGTGCGAGCTCTTTTAGAGAAAATATACTCTTTTGGAATATACTTTTTTAACATCTGTGGACTCTGTGAGGGTGACCGCTGATATGCGCCGTAAATTCCAGCTGCAAGGAATAAGGTAACGGGACAAACACACACACACATGCGCTCGGCTCTGAAGAACAAGTCTGAATGAGTGGTGCACGCCATCTCCTTTTATACCCGTATGTCCGGGGCGGAGAGTGGCATGCAAATTCCACTCGCCAATATTCATTGGCCTTTTCTGAATAAAGCAAAGATGATTGGGGCTCTCAGGAGCGAACCCCTAGTGTCACTACATCGACACAACGTCAAGTGAGTGACAGACAGGGAACAAATACAATAATATTAGCGTAGATGCTGTTCACTGTAAAGCAGATTTATAGAACATGAGAAGTGTTTCCGGTTCCGGCAGACCTGACTATTGCAGAATAACTTTGAATTGAGGCATAAAGAATGAAAGAATGCTGTTCTACAAACATTGGAAATTTGATTTTCAATCAAACAGATCGCTGTCAAATATAACACCTAAGTCCTTTGCAGTAGAATATTACATAACAGAACATCCATCGAGAGTCAAATTATATTTTAGCGGCTTATTTTGAGATTTTTGGTCCAATAATTGGTGCCTCTGTTTTGTCGGCATTGAGTAGAAGGAGCCATCCAATCTTTGATATCATTGATACACTCTGCTAACTTGGAGAATTGTGAAGTTTCATCCGGTTTTGAAGAAATATAAAGTTGGGTATCATCAGCATAACAGTGAAAACTAATTCCATGATTCCTGATAATGTCTCAGAGGGGAAGCAGATATAAGGAGAAAAGCAGAGGCCCTAAAACTGATCCCAGTGGCACTCTATACTTAACTTAGTTTGATTTGACAATTCCTTGTTTATACAGACAGAGTGGTAGTGGTCTGATAGATAGGACCTAAACCATGCTAATGCCTATACACAAATGCCAACATAATTCTCAAGCCTATCCAAGAGAATGTCATGATCTATGGTGTTGAAGGCAGCACTAAGGTCTAAAAGCATTAGAAGATAGATGCAGCCGCAATCAGATGATAAGAGCAAGTAATTTGTAACTCTGATAAGTGCAGTATCTGTACTATGATGGTGTCTAAATCCTGACTGAAATTATTAATATATACCATTTCTATGTAAAAATGAATATGGTTGGGATGACACTACCTTTTCTAGTATTTTTGACATAAATGGGAGATTTGAGATTGGTCCATAACTAGCCAACTTTCCAGGATCAAGCTGTGGTTTCTTGATAAGTAGTTTGATAACTGCCAGTTTAAAGTTTCTTGGGACATGTCCTAAGGATAATGAGGAGTAATAATATTTCAAAGATGTTCTGAGATTACAAGAAACACCTCTTTTAAGAACTTAGTCGGTATTGGATCTAACATTCTTGTTGTTGCTTTTGATGTTTTGATATGTTTTGTTAGCTCTTCCTAACCTATGACAGCGAAGGATTTAAGTTGCTCCTTGGGGATAATATGAGACACTGTTTTCTGAAGTGCTACGGCAGATGGTGATGATTTCAACTTTATCAGTAAATAAATTCATTAAGCACTATTGTACTGCGATGGAATATCTGGTTCAGTCGAGGCTTTATTCTTAAACAATTTAGCCAAAGTACTGAATAAAACATAGGACTGTTGTGATTATTTTCTATGAGTTTGTTAAAATATGCTGACCTGGTAGCTTTTAGAGCCTGTTTGTAGCTAGAGACACTATCCTTCCATGCACCGTGAAATACCTCTAATTTTGTACTCTTCCACTTGCGCTCCATTTTCTGAGCTGCTCTCTTGAGAACATAAGTGTGATCATTGTACCACTGTGCGGGGATTTTCTCTTTATCTTTCTTTAATCATAGAGGGGTGACACTATCTAGAGTGCTAGAGAAGACCGTATTTATATTTTCTGTGAGTACATGAAGTTCTTTTGAACTTTTTGGCTTACTGAGTATTTGAGACAAATCTGGAAGATTATTAGCGAAGCTATCTTTAGTGGTCAAAAGAATTGTAAGACCTGAGGAGCCTTGAAACAGAAGAAGATTAAGAGAAATTACAGAAAGAGGCCCCCAAAATTCCTCAATGTCATAAATTAAAGACTCTGCCAAGGAGACACCCAAAAGTCTACCAAAACCAGGTGTAAATGAGCTAAGACTCCATAAAAGTTACTCTGTGGAGTGTCAAATGTCTTCCAGAACAAAAGGATGATTTTAACCATCTCAACAGAAGGAACATAGCCTTGGAAACCACAGAATTCCAGAACTAAACCAGTCTTTGTCCTTCGATATAACTAATTTGCTTCACTTAAAAATTAGACTAATAAGGGGGCACGAAACATCTTCTGTGTAAGCCTGACCTTCACATGCTAAAACTCCAAAACAGGAGAGCCTTGAAAACTTTATTTGGAATGATCTCTTTGTATACTCCTTTTAGTTGGACACAAACTAATATGTTTTCCTTGTCTCTTCAAAAGATAATTTTACAGTTTTACAATGCATATGCATATATTTAAAACTTTAACACTATCAAAAGGCTCAATTGTATCATCATTTTACAAAGCACAATGCAGTCTATTTTTGTTGCTAAAAATGGGCAATTTCATCTTACACAAATGATTATAGCCTTATGTAAACTTTAACATATGTGTGATGACTTCTAATCACTTCTATAACTGATGATTCTGATTTTTAATCTTGTATTATCCATGTTGATGTAGTTAGTCAACTATTATTCAGAGCAGATATATCATGTTTGATATGTAATAGTTTGTCTTTCCATGATGAAAACAATGGGTGAATTAATTTTATCATTATAATCTGTTGTATTTTAGATATAAAGTTCATGACTAAAACATTGCCCTTTTTTAAGCGGGAAACAGAATCTTCACACGCAAAAAGAACTCATAAATTACCTTTTAAGAAGGTGGAGAGAATGGACCACATGCCACTTCTGATTGGCTTAGAACCTTTTAAGAGTTGGACTGAACAGAGAGGGTTAAAAGGCTATGCCTGTCCACCTCTCTCTCTCTCTCTCTCTTCCATTCCCTTCTTTCATCTTCCGTGCTCTCGGGTGTGAGTTCTCCTGTTCCAGCAGACACATTATCATCACATTAGTTCCAAAAATCTCTAGGGAGCTGAGGCTTTCCCTTGCAGGATTCCTCACGTCCAGAGTTCCAGACATCTCTAAAATGTAGAAGTCACAAGCCTTCTGCAGCCTCAGAGGCTCCACTGGTCTATCCATCATCAATCCAGTGGGCATAGTTGATTGACCCTCCAACTGCATCAGTACTTCAAGACCATCGAACTATACAAAACTTCCACAAGCCATGCCAAAGGACATCAAGGACTTCAACACCAAACAACGCAACACAATGCAAGTAAAATCACCTCCAAACTTTCTTTGAAAGTGCTGGTGTCTCTTTAAAATTTAATTTGAGTAACCCGATCTCAAATAATGGTTTCAAGGCAAGGTCTATAAACTCCATAAAGTTAATTTTCCTGTTACAGATTATTTCCATTCATTCTCAATCAAAACTAATTCATTAACATGTTCATGTTTTTAATATGTGTTAGTTTAGTCTGAAAGTTGTAGAATAAAGTTTGTCTGTATTCAAAGAGAAGTTGACTGTGGTATATTTTGATACAGTGCTGTGGAAATGTATTTGCCCCCATCCTGAATTCTTCTGTTTTTGTGTATATCTCATACTAAATTCTAACATAAAACAAAGGCAATCTGAGTAAACACAAAATACAGTTTTTAAATGCTAATGTTATTTATTGAAGTAAAAAAGTTGTCCAATACCAACTGGGCCTGTTTGAAAAAGTATTTGCCCTTAGTTATTAAATCCCCAAATCTATGAAACTGCATTCATTATGGGGTTCAGCTGGACTAGACACACCCAGGCCTGATTAATGACAGCCTGTTCAATCAAATCAACACCTAAATAGAACTTTTTCAGCTGCATGAATTTGGCTAAAAGGTCTCACCCAGTAGCACAATATGCCAAGGTCAAAAGGAATTCCAGAAATAATGAGGAAAAAGGTGATTGAAATACATCAGTCTGGGAAGGGTTACAAAGCTATTTCAAAGGCTCTGGGACTCCAAAGAACCAGAGTGAGAGCCATTATCTCCAAATAGAGAAAACTTGGCACAGTAGTGAACCTTCCCAGAAGTGGCTGACCTTCCAAAATTCCTCCAACAGCACAACGACGACTCATCCATGAAGTAACAAAAAAGCCAAGGACAACATCCAAGGAACTGCAGGCCTCTCTCGCATCAATAAAGGTCACTGTTGATAACTCTATTATCAGAAAGACACTGGCAAAAATGCCATCCATGGAAGAGTGGTGAGGCAAAAATCACTGCTAACTCAGAGGAACATTAAAGCAATTTTGCCAAAACACACCTTGATGATCCTCAAACCTTTTGGGAGAATGTTCTGTGGACTGGACACCTGGACACCTGGAAAACAGGCATAATCAAACACAGAATTCCACAAAAACAACATCATACCTACGGTCAAGCATGGTGGTGGTAGTGTGATGGTGTAGGGATGCTTTGCTGCTTCAGGTCCGGGGCAACTTGCAATAATTGAGGGAAACATGAATTCTGCTCTCTACCAGAAAATCCTAAAGGAGAACTACTGGTCATCAGTCTGTGAGTTGAAGCTCAAGTGTAACTGGATTATGCAGCAAGACAATGATCCAAAGTATAGGAGTAAGTCCACCTCTGAATGGCTCAAAAAGTTAAAGTTTTGGAGTGGCCTAGTCAAAGTCCTGACCTGAACCCAGTTGAGATACTGTGGCAGGACCTTAAACGGGCAGTTCATGCTCGAAAACCCTCCAATGTGGCTGAACTAAAGCAGTTCTGCAAAGAAGAGTGGGACAAAATTCCACCATAGCCTTTTGAAAGACTGATCTCCTGTTATCAGAAGCATTTGGTTGCAGTTGTTGCTGCTAAAGATGACACAATCAGCTATTAAGTTTAACCCTCTGGGGTCAACGGACGTGCCGGCACGTCCTGCTGGATTTTTTCCTCATAACAGCGGAAACAACTTAAAATACTCTGTCATTTTTGGGCATACAGATAAGTGTAAGACATCATTAGAGACTATAAAGGGTCTACTTTTTTGTGTACACTCACAATAACAACAAAACCTTGTGCTTTTGTAAAATAAAGAAAATAAACAGGGTGCGCTTTCAGCTGTCTCTGTCTCCGTGAGCATCTTTCTGAAACATGTCACAAAAAATGAACTGAAATTCCGTGAATATTTATCACACAGACATGAAACATATGTCTAAAGAAAGCTTAAAATGTCTACTTTTAAATAAAACAATTCAAATTTAAAACAAATATTCTCCTGCAATGTAATCTGTATGAAACAAAGCGATGTACAGTTTCTCCTGTCTCAGCTAATTATCCCTAATGTGATCACACCCACCAGCAGAGCGCGCTATTCATACGGTAATGTGCTGAGGCGATCAATGCAAATGGTAAACGCCCCCAACAGTGCCTTAAAAAACATCAAGTTCATTCACTTTTCTGCGCGTTTGGAAGATGGCACGCTACACAGGTGAGGAAGCTCTTGGACAGTGACGAAGAGTTCACATTTTCCTCAGAAGAAGAGCAGGAATCCGACGAAGAAAGTTTGCATTTTGAAAAGCGGCTTGATCCTGCTTACATATTAGTTGACATGCTATTTTATATAAACATACATATTTTACTAGTTGGACTATTTCCAGACTTGCCACCCAGTATTCAGAGTATTGAAATTTGAAATATGTCCTAATAGGCAAGATTTAGTTACATTTAAATGTTGTTTCGGCTAAAGCAGGTATTTATGCTGTATGATATAAATATGATATGTAATATGATATAAAAATAATATGAATGTTTAGATTAGATTTTAACTAGTTTATTTTAATGTTTATGCTGCCTCATTATCATCAACGAAGCTTGTGCTTGCAAATAACTGTTCAGGTGTAAATGTGAAAAATGTGCTGTAAATATGCCCATATTAGAAAATCATCATATTAGAATGATTTCTGAAGGATCATGTGACACTGAAGACTGCAGAAATGATGCTGAAAATTCAGCTTTGATCACAGGAATAAATTGCATTTTACAATATATTCAAATAGAAAAGTTATATTAAATTGTAAAAACATATTTCACAATATCACTGTTTTTGCTGTATATTGGATCAAATAAATGCAGCCTTGGTGAGCAGAAGAGACTTCTTTTAAAAACTAGTGTAGGTATAAAGTTTTTAAGTAGAGTCTTTATGTAAAGAAAATGTATAGTCAGATTACTTCTTTTAACTTAAACTTGATTTTGTGAAGGGGAGATTTGGGGAGGGGTCTTTGTCTCCTCAGGTGTGAATCACATCAATATTCATGATCATCCACGCCTCCACGCATATGGCCTTTCTAACACTAAAAGTGTCTTACAAAAGTTAAATGACTATATTGTTTTGTATGAATGAGTGATCAGGATGGTTTCACATCATTTTGTAGCAAAAACTCTAGGCTACAAGATCCAGTTCTCAAAAGTCTTGTGAACAAATGTTTAGTATGTGTTATATGGCTTATTTCAGTGACTTAAAATTTTTGTTTTTTCAAAAACCACGCATGAACATTTCTTTTCTCAAAAATACAAACATGTACATACTGTACATGTTGTTCACATATTATTGTAGCCCAGTTTGTGCTGAATACAGTGTTATCAGACATTAGCCATTAATATGTTTTAGGCAACTGAAAAAAGCACAAATGTCAAGGCATGTCAAAACTTCTCAAGGGCCCAAAACACCCTCAGACCCCAGAGGGTTAAGGGGCAGTTAATGTTTCACATGGGCGATATAAGTGTTTGATAACTTTTTTGCTTCAGTATATATATATATATATATATAAGATTCTTAAATTAATTCTTTACATATATAATCCTACATATTATTGGTGAAGATACGCAGGCAGTTTAATTTAAATTGTGAGCATATTGCAAATCAATTAGTCTTTGTTCTGTATTTTTATATTTTCAGTAGAATAGTTTTATTCGATCGATAACGCGACATAGATTGAGTGACTTTTGCTAAGTGCAGAATACAAGAGACGAGGTAATGATCTGAGATGTCATCGCTCTTCATCAGAATTGCTATATTATCAACATCAATTCCATATGACAAAATAAAATCTAGCATACGATTATGGCGATGAGTTGGTCCAGTAGATTTTGTCTAACCCCAAGAGAGTTGGCAATATCGATAAATGCTAACCCCAGTGCATAATTTTTGTTATCTATGTGAATGTTGAAGTCACCAACAATTAAAGCTCTATCCACAGTAACTACTAGATCTGATAGAAAATCTGCAAATACATAAGGAAATCAGAATATGGTCTGGGTGGTCTATATGCTGTAACGAGCAAAAGATGCCTTTAGGCAAGGTTCATGTTTATAACAATAACCTGGGGAAAAAGGCTCATTTAAACTAATATATTCATCTAGTTTAAGCCAGGTTTCTGTCAAACAAGGCACATCCAGACTTTGATATGTTTAACATATCAAAGTCTGGATGTGCTTTTTGGAGTTTATCTTCAATTGTTTTTTTGTTTGTTTGTTTGTTTGTTTGTTTTTTGTTTTTTCAAGTTTGACATCAATCAAAACATTTTCTAAATGGTTTAATGAGGGTCAGTGATTGGAAGATGCTGGCCATTAATTTGAACATAAACAGCATTACATTTTGTTAGATTTATCTGAAAACAATATATTATCTTATCTGAATTAAAATTATTATCTTATGTCATTTTGTTTCTCAAAAATGTATCCTGTTTTAAGGATTTGTTTTTATATTTTTACTGGAAAACAAGAAAAAAAAAAGAATATAATATATATATATATATAATATTATACACTACCGGTCAAAAGTTTTGAAACACTTACTCATTCTTTATTATATATATATATATATATATATATATATATATATATATATATATATATATATATATATATATATATATATATTTTTTTTTTTTTTTTTCACATTTTAGAATAATAGTAAAGTCATTAAAACTATAGAATAACACTCCCACAATGAACAATGGGAATTATGTTGTGACTACACAAAATCCAAAATAAATAAAAACTGTGTTATAATTTAACATCTTCAAAGTACTCACCCTTTGCCTAGAATTTTTAGAAATGTACTCTTGACATTTTCTCAACTTCTTGAGGTATCACCCTGGGATACTTTTTAAACAGTATTGAAGGAGTTCTCATCTATATGCTGGGCACTTATTGGCTGCTTTTCTTTATTATTTGGTCCAAGTCATCAATTTCAAATTTTTTTTTTATTTTTTAAATTAAATTTTAGTATTATAATGAAATAAATTAATATGGTGGCACAATTATATTTTTGTCTACAAAACTAATTTCAAACATTTAAGCATACGCCTTCAGATCAAATGATTTTTAAGATCATGAGAAACATTTCGGTCAACTGTTTCAAAACTTTTGACTGGTAGAGTGTGTGTGTGTGTGTGTGTGTGTATGTATATGTATATGTATGTATGTGTGTGTGTGTGTGTATATATATATATATATATATATATATATATATATATCAGAATCAGCTTTATTGCCAAGTATGCTTGCACATACAAGGAATTTGTCTTGGTGACAGGAGCTTCCAGTGTACAACAATACAAAAACAATACAAAAACAGCAGCAAGACAGATAATAATAAAAAATAAAAAATAAAAACTAATTATACACATACGTACACACACACACATACATACATACACACATACACATAGGTAGTGCAAATCTAATACAATCTGTTATCTGTTATGTACAGTTCAAATACAAATCGGTTATGTACAGTGTAGATGTGTTTTGTTTTGTTTTTTCCAGAGGAATGAAATGGCAGAAGAGGTTGGATGTGTTGGATAAATATTAAAAAAAACTAAATTGTGTATTGCACATAGTTATTGCTCAATGGGGCAATTTAAATGTTCATGAGATGGATAGCCTGAGGGAAAAAAAAACTGTTCCTGTGCCTGATGGTTCTGGTGCTCAGAGCAACAGTTCAAAAGGTAATGGGCAGGGTGCGTGGGGTCCAGCGTTATTTTTCCAGCCTTTTTCCTCAATCTGGAAGTGTATAGTTCTTGAAGGGGGGGCAGGGGGCAACCAATAATCCTCTCAGCAGTCCGAACTGTCCTTTGTAGTCTACTGATATCCGATTTTGTACCTGAACCAAACCAGACAGTTATTGAAGTGAAGAGGACAGATTTAATGACTGCTGAGTAAAACTGTATCAGCAACACCTGTGGCAGGTTGAACTTCCTCAGCTGGTGAAGGAAGTACAACCTCTGCTGGACCTTTTTCACAATGGAGTCAATGTGGGTCTCCCACTTCAGGTCCTGTGAGATGGTAGTGCCCAGGATCCTGAATGACTCCACTGCTGTTACAGTGCTGTTTAGAATGGTGAGGGGGGTTAGTGTTGGGGTGTTCCTCCTAAAGTCCACAATCATCTCCACCGTTTTGAGCATGTTCAGCTCACAGTTGTTTTGACTGCACCAGACAGCCAGCTGTTCAACCTCCCTTCTGTATGCAGACTCATCGTCATCTCGGATGAGGCTGATGACAGTGGTGTCCTCTGCAAACTTGAGGAGCTTGACAGAGGGGTCCTTGGTGATGCAGTCATTGGTGTAGAGGGAGAAGAGTAGTGGGGAAAGCACACATCCCTCGGGAGCAACAGTGCTGATTGTACAGGTTCTGGAAGTGAGTTTCCCCTGTCTCACAAGCTGCTGCCTGTCCGTCAGAAAGCTGGTAATTCACTGACATATAGACATGGGAACAAAGAGCTGGTGTAATTTATTCTGGA
Organism: Myxocyprinus asiaticus; assembly: GCF_019703515.2. Taxonomy (NCBI): domain Eukaryota; kingdom Metazoa; phylum Chordata; class Actinopteri; order Cypriniformes; family Catostomidae; genus Myxocyprinus; species Myxocyprinus asiaticus. Next base: position 23,909,146 of record NC_059373.1, read on the forward strand.
GTATAGCTTGGATGATGGTGTTGAAAGCCGAACTGAAGTCCACAAAAAGGATCCTTGCATATGTCCCTGGTCTGTCCAGATGTTGCAGGATATGATGCAATCCCACGTTGACTGCATCATCCACAGACCTGTTTGCTCGATAAGCAAATTGAAGGGGATCTAGAAAGGGTCCAGTGATTTTCTTCAGGTCGGTCAACACCAGTCTCTCAAATGATTTCATGACCACAGACGTCAGGGCGACAGGTCTGTAGTCATTAAATCCTGTGATTTTTGGTTTATTTGGGACAAGAATAATGATTGAGCGTTTGAAGCAGCATGGGACTTCACACTGCTCCAGTGATCTATTGAAGATCTGTGTGAAGATGGGGGCCAGCTGGTTAGCACAGGATCGAAGACACACTGGTGAGTCGCCATCTGGGCCTGAAGATTTCCTCGTCTTTTGTTTCCGAAAGACGTGGCTCACATCATCTTCACAGATCTTAAGTGCAGGTTGAGTAGCAGGAGGGGGGAGGAGGGGTGTTGCAGGAGGTGTTGGAGTTTGTGTGAAGCGAAGGTCAGAGTGGGTGTGGGGTGTGAGATTGGGCCTTTCAAATCTGCAGTAGAACACATTCAGTTCATCAGCCAGTTGTTGGTCCACCACAGGGTTGGGGGTAGGAGTCCTGTAATTTGTGAGTTGTTTCATGCCACTCCACACTGATGCAGGGTCGTTAGCTGAAAACTTGTTTTCCAGCTTCTCAGAGTATCTTCTTTTAGCCACTCTGATTTCCTTGTTCAGTGTGTTCCTGGCCTGATTGTACAAGACTTTATTCACCCCTGTAAGCATCCTCTTTGGCCTGACGAAGCTGCCTGAGCTCTGCTGTAAACCATGGTTTGTCATTGTTGAACTTTAAATAAGTACTAGTAGGAATGCACATATCCTCACAGAAACTGATATATGATGTAACAGTATCTGTGAGCTCGTCCAGGTCTGTGGCTGCAGCCTCAAAAACACTCCAATCAGTGCAGTCAAAGCAGGCTTGTAGTTCCCGCTCTATTTCAATGGTCCATCTCTTTACAGTCCTTACTACTGGCTTGGTTGATTTTAATTTCTACCTGTAGGTTGGAAGAAGATGAACCAGACAGTGATCAGAGAGTCCCAAAGCTGCTCTAGGGACAGAGCGATATGCATCCTTTATTGTTGTATAGCAGTGATCCAGTATGTTCCTGTCTCTGGTGGGGCATGTAATGTGCTGTTTGTATTTGGGCAGTTCACGTGTGAGATTTGCTTTGTTAAAATCCCCAAGAATAATAATAACTGAGTCCGGGTATTGTTGTTCTGTGTCTGTGATTTGATTAGCCAGCTGTTGCAGTGCGGCATTCAAACACGCGTTTGGCGCGATATACACACTCACCAGAATAAATAAGGAAAACTCCCGCGGCGAGTAGAAATGCTTACAGTTAATAAAGAGCACTTCCAAATTAGGACAGCACATCCTCTTTAATGTTGTTACATCTGTACACCAACTATCATTGATGTAAAAGCATGTTCCACCACCTCTCGTTTTCCCCATTAACTCTGCGATGCGATCCCCTCTGAACAGCTGGAAGCCCGGCAAATGTAATGCGCCGTCCGGAATGGCTTCACTCAGCCAGGTTTCTTTGAAGCACAAGGCAGCAGAGGTTGGAGATGAAGTTCGTCCGTTTTGTTAGGAAGAGAGTGGAGATTCGCTAAGTGAATATTCGGCAGCGCTGTTCGAAATCTGCGCGACGGAGTTTGACCAGTGCGGCTGCTTGTCTCCCTTGCCTGCGTCTCTTGAACAGCAGAGTTGCGCCTCCAACTAAAATGTCCAGCAAAACGTCTGAATATTCAAAAACTGGGAAAAGATTGTCTGGTATATGCTGTCGAATGTTCAGCAGTTCATCTCTGTTAAAAATGATTGGAAAAAGATTACTAAACACAGGACAAACAAACAAAAACAACAAAACAATAGGAGCGCTCCACACCGAGGCAGCCATCCGCGGCACCATCATGATGTATCTATATCTATATAGATATATATATACACATGAAACTGGTGTTGAGTGGGTAGAATTCAATGAAGCTGTCAGCTGAGGACATGTGAGGCATCTATTTCTCAAACTAGAGACTCTGATGTACTTATCCTCTTGTTTAGTTCTACATCTGGCCTTCCAGATCTCTTTCTGTCCTTGTTAGAGCCAGTTGTCCTTTGTCTTTGAAGACTGTAGTGTACACCTTTGTATGAAATCTTCAGTTTTTTTGGCAATTTCAAGCATTGTAAATCCTTCATTCCTCAAAACAATGATTGACTGACAAGTTTCTAGAGAAAGCTTTTTCTTTTTGCCATTTTTGACCTAATACTGACCTTAAGACATGCCAGTCTATTGCATAGTGTGGCAACTCAAGAACAAACACAATGCTAAGCTTCATTTAAAAAACCAAATAGCTTTCAGCAGTGTTTTATATAATGGCAAGTGATTTTCTAGTACCAAATTAGCAATTTAGCATGATTACTCATGAATAAGGTGTTGGAGTGATGGCTGCTGGAAATGGGGCCTGTCTAGATTTGATAAAAAAAAAGACTTTTTTCAAATAGCGATGGTGCCGTTTTTTTACATCAGTAATATCCTGACTATACTTTGTGATTAGTTGAATGCCACTTTGGTGAATTAAAGTACCAATTTCCTTCCAAAACAGCAAAATCTGTACATTATTCCAAACTTTTGGCTGCCAGTGTGTGTGTATATATATATATATATATATTCTGCTGTGTAGATATTTTTTTCTCCTCTAATATGCAATTTTTGCAATTCAAACATTGCTACCCAGACCAGCTCCACTATGAAATCCATAGCACGTGTCTTGTACATATCTAAGTCCATATAATTTAAACTTCCACATATATCCTCCATGCTTGGATTGTTGTTGACATGTAGGGCTGTCAAACTAACATTTCTTTATTCCATCTGATGATAATATTTGTTCCTACTGCTGAATTCTGGTGACCAGTGATTGAGAAAAGCAGAGGACTAGATCCAGCTCATTGTTCACTTTATACAAAAAAACACCAGGGAGAGGGAAATCAGTCGGGCATAAAAGTCATTTGAGAGAGAAATGCAGCTTGTCAAATACTTCACACAATTACCCAAGGAACAAGCACAGGACATACTAAATCTTCCTACCTCATTTCTTAAGCAACTTTCACATTCAGTACCACTCTTTTCTCAGTCGTTGGATGACTTTTACACAAGTTATATAAAGAGATCAATTAAAACATGGTATTGGCATAGGTCTGTGAAAAGGTTAAAATATCAGATCAATTACTTAAGATCAGCTTATGGTCAACAATACTAAATGCAGTGTCATGCTTTTGTAGCTTCATAAACAAGAATTTCTTTCATTCAGGAGAACAAATTTTTTCTCTTATATTTGTTCCTGGAAATGTAATTTTACTTGCACCATATAAGAACCAGAGAACTTCAGGTGAATCTTATGAGGAACAGTTACAGTATGTAGACCTGCAGTGAAAACACTGAAAAATACAGTATCATGGCAAGATATTTTTTATTTTATTTTTTACTTTGAGGTATTTTCCACAGTGCAGAACCAAAAAAAAAAAAAAACGGTATTTTCTGTTTCAATACAGATATATTATTAATCTACACTACTGGTCAAAAGTTTTGAAACACACTCATTCTTTATTATATTTTTTTTTCACATTTTAGAATAATAGTAAAGTCATTAAAACTATGGAATAACATAAATGGAACTATGGGAATTATGTTGTGACTAAACAAAATCCAAAATAAATCAAAACTGTGTTATATTTTAGCATCTTCAAAGTACTCACCCTTTGCCTAGAATTTTCAGAAATGTACTCTTGACATTTTCTCAACCAACTTCTTGAGGTATCACCCTGGGATACTTTTTAAACAGTATTGAAGGAGTTCCCACCTATATGCTGGGCACTTATTGGCTGCTTTTCTTTATTATTTGGTCCAAGTCATCAATTTCAAAAACTTTTTTTTAATTAAATTTTAGATTTATAATGAAATAAATTAATATGGTGGCACAAATATATTTTTGTCTACAAAACTAATTTCAAACATTTAAGCATACACCTTCAGATCAAAAGATTTTTAAGACTATGAGAAACATTTCGGTCAAGTGTTTCAAAACTTTTGATCGGTAATGTATTTGGCATCATTTTGCAAAAGTTAAGCAGCGATGTAGGGGGAGAACAGTGATGAAACACTTGTTGGTTTTTGCTCATTTATTCAGAAAATACTTAGCTTAAAATTGGAGTTTTAGTTGAAACAGTTAAACTGGAAATGCATGAAGGACAAAGTTAAATTTATAACACACAAACTGTATAATTGTAATAGAGGTATGTGTTAATTTAGATGTGAATGAGAAAGTATGATAATGTCAATGTAGTCTACATTATGTATTTACTAATATACTAATACACTACTAATACACAATTTAGTATCTTTAAAGTATCTTTATTCACTAATGTTAGTCAATAAACAACACATCTTAAGATCATGCAGTACTTATTTATGCATTATATACCATTTAAGATATATTCACCGTAAAGAGACAGTCTTTAAAGGCATGAATACACAAATGAAACACAACACTAGTTTAAACTCTTCCCTTCATCCATTAATGTTTGCTCAATTGCTGATATATTCATATAGTCCCAAACATGGGCTTCAGTCTCAACATGGTCACACAGGAAAATGTGTTAATTAGTGTTAATGTTTTATATATATATATATATATATATATATATATATATATATATATATATATATATATATATACACTGGCGGCCAAAAGTTTGGAATAATGTACAGATTTAGCTGTTATCGGAAGGAAATTGGTACTTTAATTCACCAAAGTGGCATTCAACTGATCACAAAATATAGTCAGGACATTACTGATGTAATAAGCAGCACCATCACGATTTGAAAAAAGTAATTTTTTATCAAATCTAGACAGGCCCCATTTCCAGCAGCCATCATTCCAACACCTTATCCTTGAGTAATCATGATAAATTGCTAATTTGGTACTAGAAAATCACTTGCCGTTATGTCAAACACAGCTGAAAGCTATTTGGTTCATTAAATGAAGCTTAACATTGTCTTTATGTTTGTTTTTGAGTTGCCACAGTGTGCAATAGACTGGCATGTCTTATTAGGTCAATATTAGGTCAAAAATGGCAAAAAAAAAAAGAAAAGGTTTTCTCTAGAAACTCATCAGTCAATTATTGTTTTGAGGAATGACGGCTATACAATGCTTGAAATGGCCAAAAAACTGTAGATTTCATACAAAGGTGTACAATACAGTCTTCAAAGACAAAGGACATCTGGCTCTAACGAGGACAGAAAGAGATGTGGAAGGCCAGATGTACAACTGAACAAGAGGATAAGTACATCAGAGTCTCTAGTTTGAGAAATAGACGCCTCACATGTCCTCAGCTGACAGCTTCATTGAGTTCTACCCGCTCAACACAAGTTTCATGTACAACAGTAAAGAGAAGACTCAGGGGTGCAGGCTTTATGAGAAGAGTTGCAAAGAAAAAGCCACTTTTGAAACAGAAAATCAAAAAGAAAAGGTTAGAGTGGGCAAAGAAACACAAGCATTGGACAACAGATAATTGGAAAAGAGTGTTAACGATCTTAACCCCATTGAGCTTTTGTGGGATCAGCTAGACTGTAAGGTGCATGAGAAGTGCCCGACAAGACAGCCACATCTATGGCAAGTGCTACAGGAAGCATGGGGTGAAAGGTCACCTGAGTATCTGGACAATCGGACAGCTGGAATGCCAAGGATCTGCAAAGCTGTCATTGCTGCACGTGGAGGATTTTTAGATGAGAACTCTTTGAAGTAGTTTAAGAAGTTCTTTTCAGAACATTTTTCAAATTGTAATAGTAATTTTTCATGTTATTAATGTCCTGACTATACATTGTGATCAGTTGAATGCCACTTTGGTGAATAAAAGTACCAATTTCTTTCCATAAGAACAAAATCTGTTAATTATTCCAAACTTTTGGCTGCCTGTGTGTGTGTGTATGTATGTATATATATAATATATATATGTGTATGTATACAGTAACCATTTGAGCACCAGTCTGAAAATGACAGTACTCAAACTAAAATGCTTGCAATTAATGGACCTACTGTAAATATACAGTAAAGACATTACTGCATTGACACATCAACACTTACTCTTAAAAACAGCAAGAGGGACACCTATTTCCTGCAATCAGTGGTTCAGTCTTCCATTGCAGGCTGGTTCTACTTAAAAATTCCTTTCTTCTGAAATTGTTTGCTGACCTTGAAAAGGCATCCATATGCATGAGGGCTCCACACAAGTGTCAAAATGAATGTCTTGAGTGTGAAAGATAGGAAGTGGGCTGCAGAAAGATTTAAAGACGAAAGGTCAAACGCACCTGAAACATGATCCTCTCTGATCCCAAACACTCTCTTTCTCCTGTCGACAGACCCTTATCTGTAATGACAGCATGTGTTAATAACTCAAGGAAATCATCTGTTGACAATGCACAGACACTGAGCTTTCTCACTGTCTAACTGATGACCAATTAGAATGTAATTGTTGGCCATAACTATGGACATAAGTATCAGCCAAAAACGCTAATGGCTTTTGCATTACACTACTATGGCAAACTTTTTATACAAAGGCTTTTTAAATTGACTGTCAGCTCAATGCATGTCTGCTTGGAGTGGCTGGCACCAAGAACAATTTTCAAGTCCTTGTACCTTTTAATTTAGTCACTTTCATTGCCAACGGCAACATTTTGTTAACAGAGAGAAGTTTAGAAGGACATTGCCAAACAAACGATTTTTAGTGCACAAACTATTTGAGTAATTTTCTTGATTATGTTCTGGTGTTTGGTCATTTACTGTATCTTCTGTCATCCAAAATTAATACACACTATGGAACTGGCCTCTAAATTGTTCCAAAACTGTAAATTGCTACTTCACATACGAAATGATCATTTGATGTGCACCACAGGACTTGCTAGGATAAAAAATAGTATAAAAAAATAGCTATTTGTGGTAAAGAGCTCTCACTGAGAAGGCAGTTCTGAGCAGGTTTTAAAAAGAATATAAGTGTCTTCTTTCTTGAGGCACTCTCCATCTCTGGAGAACATTCATTGTGAGGAAAGGTAGCAATAGAGCTCCCTTCTGTTAGCTTGTCTGTGCTTTGCCCAAGATACCCCTGTGAACCCTGTCCAACTCAATCTTTCAATATTCTAGGGAGAGCAGATCAGTACCTTTGTGAAGCACTGGTGGCTTGGCTGAATGTTTGTTCGACCTCTCTGTGGTTCCTTTTCATTGCACTGCACATGCCAATCTTTGTTAAAAAAGTGGATGGTGGGAATAAATCCCTTCAATAATAAAGATAAAAAATAAAGGTTTCTATTTGCTTTATTCATTGTTGTAGATGGTATAGTTATGGTGAAGAGAATATATATTTCTGCAACTCTGGGAGATTTTTGAATGGTTTGATTGTGTGGATATCAAAGCAAAAATGGGACAATCTGACATAATAAAAACCATTACTATAATTGACATAACAATGTAAGGAAATTACAAAATGCATCGACAGATTCTTAATAAAGATGGAATGGCAACAAACAATAAAATAGGGTAGTGACCGATTTATTTAAAATGTGATTATGTAGCTTTCTGTTATTTGCCTGGAGACTATGGTCTGCAGCCAAAACACCAATTCCACCCTCTTTAAAGTAAACAAGCCTTCTGTCCTTTCCGCACTACCTTAAAAAGCTTCTCATTCATTTATCCTCTGCAATCAATTTTCAGAGGCCATCTCTCTCAAGTTGATTTGTTTTTGCCTGCACCTCCAAACCCCACCAAACAAACTTGCGCAGTCATCACTTTTTGCCATTCATTATTCATGGGGGTGTGGTGCTCGGAGCTGATGGGTGACCCTGCAGCCCCAGAAGGCTCCTTGTGCCCCCTACTGTAATATTTTTAATTAAGCTTGTCCTGTTGTATTAGGCTGCTTTGCATTTAACTCTCTTCAAGAGCAGGAGCTCCTGGCTGCCCAGATTTCTCTCCTCCTTACCTTGGAAATTTAATAGAGGTCATCACGTTCATTCTGTAGCCAGGCTTTCAGTTGTCCTCTCTGGGGGAAGTGTAGAAGAGAGACTTAAGAAATCCTTCTTTCAAAGGAATAACTACTGTGACAATTTATGCCTTATGAATACACACTTATTTGTTGGCCCACAATACATTGTGGAGGATTATATTTTAAAATATATATTTAGACCATAATTTTTGGCCATACTGAAGCTGAGATCTGCAGTTAATTATATAGTTCTCCTTCTACTTAAAATACCAATGTGTGCGATGTGTGGGTCATGTTTGTTTGATTTCTAAAAACTGGTTTAATCAGGTCATCACTGAGTACAATGGAAACATATTACAGGTTGCATTCTAAAGTCTGAGCCTGATCCAAAGAACAGTAGTTTGAGTTTGAGATTTCTACAAACAAATATTTTCCATATCTTCTCCTAACCATTGTTTGTTAGTTTACAGTGAATTTGTGAGAATAAAACACATGATTAAACAAACATTCCTTTGATCCTGTTCTATAATTACTCTATATTTTATAGATTGTGTTTGGAAAAAAAATTATAAAATAAAATACATAAAAATAAATAAATAACTTGTTACTGTTAAAGGAAAAGAGGTGCATTTTCCTTTAACAGTAACAAGTTATTATTTTAATACAAGTAGGGTTTTGATAAAGATTACACATACAATTGTGTTCAAATGGCAAAGAATCCAAATCCTGTTTAAATGTCAGTCCATCCAGTAAGGTCTCATTTGATTCTTAAAGGATTTTTATTTGATCCTATTAGATCCTTCATGATTGTTTTCAAATTCCAATGAACATTCCTTTAGGATTTTTTGACTAGGGATCTGTCTTGAAGCCTAAAGGCCGATTTATACTTCTGTGTTGAACCTATGGCGTAGGCTACACATAGCTACGGTGGTTATGGTGTAGCCTATGCCATAGCCTGACGTGTATGGTGTCCCTTTGGGGTCAAAATTATGACTTTGCATGACGCACTCGTCTCACTGAACGTGACGTCTGCGTCTCTTTAACACGACGTCTGTGTTTGCCTTATGTGACGTCTGTGTGTGCCTTCACATCGTTTCACTCGCTCGTATGTATGAACGTGACGTCTGCGTCTCGTTAATGCGACGTTTGCCTCTGTTGCTTCACTCGCTCCTCTGAATGAACGTGATGTCTGCCTGATGTAAATCAGCCTTAACACCCATCTCATTGAATTGCAGTTGTAGGGCTTTACTGGTTGTTTAGATCAGTGTTACTATCAGAAATAATTAATAATTATTTCTTTAGTTATTAATTAATATTTAAATTAATTAGTTGAATCTAACTCATTAAAACCTCATATGGGGCTCTAGTAAATGTAGTGCGCTACGTTTAGGAGCTGGTTTGGTTATTAGCAATAATTAATAATTATCAAAGATAATTATTAATTATTAAAATCAATAGAACATTGATGAGAATCAATGTTAGCTTTTCTAATCCTTTAAATCAACAATTATCAAAGATAATCGTTAATTGTTAACATCGATGAAACATTAATTAAAATTAACACTAGCTTATTGATCATTCAAATTCAACAATCATCAAAGACAATTATCAATTATCAAAAATCAATAGAATATTAATAAGGATTAACATTGACGGGGCACCACCCTGGGATCAGGGACTAATAACCAGATAGTAAAACAGTCTCAATATTAGATTGTTTTCTTAGGAAAATTGACATCTGAAGAATATCGATTTTCGGGAAAAAAAACAATGAATGAAGGCTTGAATCCGAGCACTGACATCCCGTCAGCATGACACAGGCGTATGCAAAACAAACCAAAACACTTCTCTTTGTAATATAAAGAAAGTTTATTTATGCAGTAATATCAATTAATAATTAATACAATGCAGTCAATAAACTTCCGACTTACAACTACAAACTAAACAGTGATATGATTAGATATGGAAACTAAAATAATCCTATAACACATAAGGTGTGTGTGTGTGTGTGTGTGTGTGTGTGTGTGTGTGTGGTTAGTAAGAGAGAGAATAAAGTGACGGCCCTAAAGCCGATTTCGCGATCGTGGGAGAGAAAGCAGCTGTTAATTTATATCTCAAAGACACGGTGGACGGCTCGTGAAAGTCCCGCGTTCTTTGACTCTTTAATGGATAACTAAGTTTGCCGGTTTCACCTGCGATGGCGAAAATGCACAACAGTCCAATTTGGTTGGACCACAATACAGCAAAACAAATTTGTGATAATTAATACCCTGAGTATTAATAATGAGCGGACATGGCGGTCCGTAAACTGTACAAGCAAAAACCTTGAAACACAAGAATAACACACTATAATATTCTATCTCTGCCCAGACGTAAACCTCTTACTTGAATCGCATGAGGATGCAGAATGTGTGTTCATCCATCCTTTAATTCCAACCCGGTTCCTTGAGGCTCGGGTGATGACGGGAGGCCGTTTCCTCGCTCTGTTGGCGGGCACAGCTGTTGATTCTTGGCGGGCTGGCGGAGAACTCAGAAATGTCAACTTGATTGAAGATGGAAGAAAATCTTTAATCTCTTCACTTCTGCAGGCAAACGGATGAAGATGCAGATTGCTCGGTGGTCTCCTTCGGATCCGTTAGAGTGTTCGGTTGAACACAGAGTAATCTCAACTTGTCCAGCGAGATGGAGATTGTATGGCCACAGTTTCAAGTCGGACGTTACTTCCTTGTGCCACGAGGTTGCACCTGAGAGCAGCGATGAGCTGCGTCTACACACTGCAAACAAAGTTGCTGGAAGCAAATCCCGGAAGCATTTCAGAGGTCTTTCTACTCCTGATGATGTCATGGTTTGAGGGACGTTCTGTTGTGTGCCTCATCCAATAGGAGTTGAGAGTTCGATCCTTTAGTGAGCAAGGCTTCATGGGATTTGTAGTCTGTTTTGGACTCCCTTTGTTTGATTTTGGCGTGATTTTGATCAGTAAGATTTATGACTTGGTGTGTGGGGGGCAGAGTTAGGTTTTACGACTGTGTAAGGCCTGCCTTTGTCTTCTATCTGAATACATGAGGCCCAACACAGTTCTCTCCTTTCATATTTGAACAGCACAAGAACTATTACTTATTTAAAACTTAGTACTACTACTTAATGTTTGCTACATCTGCAGAAATCTTAGTGCCATTTTTTTTTTTTTTTTTGTCCCTGAAATCACACCTGTTTCTCTAATATCAAGGGTAATTTTTAATTACTTGGATAGTACAAATTTTAAGGGAACTCTTGGTAATAGATACATAAATGTTTTGGAGTTGACAAGGTACATTACACAAGCAGCATTAGAACTGGCAAACTGTCAAAGAGCCCACTGGAAAATGATCAGGAAACACATAAGGGAATTCAGAGCAGCTCTGTGCCATGAGCCAGGGGCCAACCTGCATTCGGTTCTCCCAAAGTTAATCACACTGGCACAGGGCAAACACATCAGTCTGCTTTATGAGGTAGAGTAACCCTGGAAAAAAAATTTTGTCTGGGTGAATGGCAGCTCCAGTTTGTCACTTTGACTTATGTCTGCTTAGAATTTGGCAACAGGATCAAAGAGTCTTGCGGCCAAAGTAATTAGCCACTCGCGGCTATATATATATATATATATATATATATATATATTTAAAAAAAAGACTAACGGCATTCAAAAGTGACACCAACGGTTATTAATAAGTATGTTTATTATTTCTTTTAAGAAAATTAAGACATATTAATATATTTTGATGATTTTAATTAATTTAACCATTTAAAGGTGCTATAAACAATGTTAGCAGTTTTTAAACTTCCGCCAGACTTAGCCACTGAATTGTCTCCAAAACCCCACCGTCTTAAGATGCAGCTGTACCATTAGCATCAGAGATGGAGCAGAAGAGCAGTCATCTCAATGTTGTTAAAGTTGTCAAAAGCAAAAGCAGTAAAATATCATTCTCACACGACAAGCCAACAATTGACAAACTGGATTGGAAAAGCAGCATTCCAAGAGTGCTGATATATAGTCCGACAGCACTGAGACACTTCACTATTCAGTCCGCTGCTCAGTGTTTGTGGCTTTCCCAATATTGGTGAAAATTTTGATTCATTGTTAATTTTGACTTCATATACTGATTCTTTCAGTGACCATTTCTGGAGATTGCATATTTACTCCAGTAGATGGTGACAAATTAGTGTCTTTATGTCATTCAATTATTGACTCATTTAATAATTCAATCATTGATTTGTAAAAATTCACAACCGAAACAATGGAAGTGAAAAAGAATGACTCTTTTACTTTGTTTACACATGTGCTGTTCTGTAAATGTTCAAAGTGATTGGCAAGCAGAAAACACCTCAAAGTGTTCTGAATGGCTAAACAAAGAGTTTAACTGTGGCCTGTGGCATTTCAGTAATATCTGTCAGGTAATATGGACTTTTTCTATGTGCTATTTGTAAGAATTCACAGTTCAGTATTGTATAAAGTATCCAGTTGTTGTACTTAATTAAAAGTAAATATACCTTCATAGAAAATTGACTCAAGTAAAAGTTAAAATAGCTCATGAGAAAAATACTTAAGCAAAAGTATTAAAGTAACTGATATTAAATTTACTTAAGTATCAAAAGTACAAGTAAATTGCATAAATTATGGAACAGCTAATTAATCCCATGGCAACTTAATTTATTTGATTGGCGGTGCCATACTGGAATTTATATAGGAGGAGTTCATTCAAGAACTGCTCTGACCAATTAGTCAGCGAGTAAAGACACTCATCTGGTGCAAAATAACAAAGTAAACAACTTGAACAAAATGCGAAAATCAAGCAAACTGGTGACTGTACAGTTTAGTTTTAATGTATTTTGTGCTATTGATGAAGAATAAAGCTTACCAGAAAATAAAACTCATTTAGCTAGTTTATATGAGGTGACAGGCTTGTTCCAAAATAACATTGCTGTGAGGAAAGGTTCCCAGGAAATGATGGCTCAGCCACAGTAGCACATAGGTGCAATGATGTTTTATTTACAGTGCATGTAAAAAAATCCAGAAGATGTGAAAACTATTTACAAAAATGGATATACCCAAACAAACAAACAAACAAACAAACAGATAAATAAATAGAAATTAATATTTACACCAAACTCCCACTTTGGTTTCTCTCTATTCAAATTGATTTCCTTCCACCTCAAGGAACAAGAGAGTCTCTCTCTGTGAACAAAGCTCTCTTTAAATACTTGAGGCCCCACCCACTTTGGATCATATCACTCTTAAGGTAAATAAGATAGGTTTTTTGTTTTTTTTTAAGCCACGTTTTTCCACATACATATCTATAATAAATACAGACATTATAACGTCCTGGTTACTTGCGTAACCTCCGTTCCCTGATGGAGGGAACGTGATGTTGTGTCAATGTAGTGACACTAGGGGTCACTCTTGGGAGCCGAGACACCTCTGGTCTTTGATAAAAGGCAAATGAAAATTGGCGAGTGGTATCTGCATACCACTACCCCAGACATACAGGTATAAAAGGAGCTGGTATGCAACCACTCATTCAGGTTTTGTGCTGAGCAGCCGAGACAAGGTCCCAGCCATTTCAGTGGGTAGTTCAGCGTTGTGGCAGGAGGGACACAATGTCTTGTTCCCTCCATCAGGGAACAGAGGTTACGCAAGTAACCAGGACGTTCCCTATCTGTCACTCACTCGACGTTGTGTCGATGTAGTGACACTAGGGGTCCCTATACAAAACACTGCAACTGGCTGAACTGTGTTACGTGACCTGGCGGTGTGTGACGGGCAGACCACTGTGTGCATCGTAGCCAGCACACCAGGCCGACACGTAACCTCCCCCAATGATGTTATGAGTGTCGAACGTCCCTCTGGGGACAAGTCAACTGTCCAAAAGTTAGAGACAGGATAGCCCAGTCGTGGCCTCTTATCCTCTTTTTTTTCTCTCTCCCAAAAAAAGGAATTAACCGACTGGGGCCACCAGGTCTAATCGGGGGGGTGTCACTCCCAAGGGGAAGACACCGCGGAGACCATACCCCGCCCAGAGGGGGGGTGGGGGGGGTGGGGGGTTGGTATTTTGAAGTCATGTGGAGAAGTCCCATGGTAGGTCTTACCCTATGGGGGAGGAGTTTCTACGAGCATGGTGACTGGGGCAGAAGGGCCTTTGCCCAAGGAAGATGCAGTTTACCAACAAGGAAACGAATTAGCGGAAGATATACGTCACATGGGGTTACCTACAGGGAAGCACCACATGCGGAGCACTTACCCCAGTACAGGGCTTAGTTAGCACGTGTACTGAGCCGGCAGCGAGTTTCTCCGCAAACTCGTCTGCCACAGGGCTCGGAGGAAATCATCCAGGGTACACAGTTTGTGAACACTACTGGGAGTCAACAGTGCACGTCTTCAGCTCAAGGGAGGTGAAAGGTGCTATGTGCAAGCGATACACCCGGCCAGCTGTCCTAGACTTACCTGCTTGTGCATGCCACTACACGGGATGAAACCGGTTCCACCCGGAGATTGTAGAACCTCGCAGAGTTCTTGGGTGTTGCCCAGCCCGCTGCTCTGCAAATGTCTGTTAGAGAGGCACCACTGGTCAAGGCCCAGGAGGCCGCTACACCCCTGGTAGAATGGGCTCGTAGCCCTACCGGGGGCGGCACGTCCTGGGCGTGATATGCCATTGTTATGGCATCAATGAGCCAGTGGGCAATCCTGTGCTTGGAGACAGCGCTTCCTTTCCGCTGTCCACCAAAGCAGACAAAGAGCTGCTCAGAGACTCTAAAGCTCTGCATGTGATCCAAATAGATGCGTAAAGCGTGCACCGGACACAGCAACGTCAGGGCTGGGTCTGCCTCCTCCTGGGACAGCGCTTGCAGGTTCACCACCTGGTCCCTAAAAGGGGTCATGGGAACCTTGGGCACATAGCCCGGTCGGGATCACGTGAGAGTAGCCCGGACCGAACTCCAGGCACGTTTCGCTGACAGAGAACGCTTGCAGGTCTCCTACCCTCTTGATGGAAGTGAGCGCAGTCAGGAGGGCAGTCTTCAAAGAGAGTGCCTTAAGCTCAGCTGACTGCAATGGCTCAAAGGGGGCTCTCCATAGACCCTGAAGAACTACAGAGATGTCCCACGAGGGAACGGGGCACAGTCTGAAAGGATTCAACCTCCTGGCGCCTCTCAGGAACCTGATGATCAGGTCGTGCTTCCCTAAGGACTTACCATCCACTGTGTCGTAGTGTGCCGCTATAGAGGTTACATACACCTCCAAGGTGGAGGGGGACAGCCACCCTTCCAACCTCTCCTGCAGGAGGGAAAGCACCGATCTGACTGCGCATCTCTGGGGGTCTTCACGTCAGGAAGAACACCACTTAGCGAACAGACGCACCTTAAAGGCATACAGGCGCCTCATAGAGGGGGCCCTAGCCTGAGTGATCGTGTCTACCACCACGGGTGGTAGGCTGCTTAAGTCTTCTGCATCCCGTCCAGGGGCCAGACATGGAGATTCCAGAGGTCTCGTCGCGGGTGCCAGATGGTGCCCCGTCCCTGAGCAAGAAGATCCTTCCTCAGGGGAATTCTCCGGGGGGGGGGGGGGGTGGCTGTCATGAGGAGTGTAAGGTCCGATAACCACGTCTGGGTGGGCTGGTAGGGTGCTACCAGGATGACTTGCTCCTCGTCCTCCCTGACCTTGCAGGTTCTGTGCAAGCAGGCTCACTGGGGGAAACACATATTTGCAAAGTCCAGGGGGCCAGCTGTGTGCCAGCGCACCTATACCGAGAGGTGCCTCAGTCAGGGCAAACCAGAGCGGGCAGTGGGAGGATTCTTGGGAGGCAAACAGGTCTACCTGTGCCTGCCCAAATCGACTCCAAATCAGCTGGACCACCTGAGGGTGGAGTCTCCACTCTCCCCTGAGGGTAACCTGCCGTGACAGCGCGTCTGCTGCAGTGTTGAGGTCGCCCGGGATGTGAATGGCTCGCAGCGACTTGAGGTGCTGCTGACTCCAGAGGAGGAGACGGTGGGCGGGTTGTGACATACAACAGGAGTGCAGACCACCTTGACGGTTGACATATGCAACCGTTGCCGTGTTGTCTGTCCGAACTAACACATGCTTGCCCTGGATCAACGGCCGAAACCTCCGCAGGGCGAGCAGAATGCGAGGTCGGTCCAAGGGCTGAAGAGGCGGTGACAGATCGGCGTGATGACCACATGATGTGTCCCAAGGCACCATGCCCATCTTGGGACTCGAGTCTGAATCCAGTGCTGAAGTGGTCTCATATGCATCAACCCGAGCAGTGTGGCCACCACTGAGGATGCCATATGCCCCAGGAGCCTCAGAAAAAGTTTCAGTGGAACCGCTGTTCTCTGTCTGAACGCCTTCAGACAGTTCAGCACCGACTGCGCATGTTCGTTCCTGATGCACACTGTCATCAAGACTGAGTCCAACTCCAGACCGAGAAAAGAGATGCTCTGAACCGGGGAGAGCTTGCTCTTTTCCCAGTTGACCCAAAGCCCCAGTCGGCTGAGGTGCTGGAGCACGAGGTCCCTCTGTGCACACAGCAACTCTCGAGAGTGAGCTAGGTTTAGCCAGTCATCAAGATAGTTGAGGATGGGGACGCCCACTTCCCTTAGCGGGGCAAGGGCAGCCTCTGCGACCTTCGTAAAGACACGAGGTGACAGGGACTGGCCGAAGGGGAGGACCTTGTACTAGTACGCCTGGCCTTCAAAGGCAAACCGCAGGAAGGGTCTGTGTCGAGGTAAGACCGAGACGTGAAAGTACGCGTCCTTCATGTCTACTGCCGCGAACAAATCTTGATGCCGGATGCACGCTAGAATGTGTTTTTGCATCAGCATCCTGAACGGGAGTCTGTGCAAAGCCCGGTTCAGTACTCACAGGTCCAGGATTGGTCACAACCCACCACCTTTCTTCGGTACGATGAAGTAAGGGCTGTAGAACCATTTCTTCATCTCGGCTGGAGTGACAAGCTCTATCGCGCCCTTGTGCAGAAGGGTAGCGATCTCTGCACGTGAGGTAGCGGCGTTCTCGCCCTTCACCGAGGTGAAGCGGATGCTGCTGAACCTGGGCAGGCGCCTGGTGAACTGAATCGCATAGCCGAGTCGGACGTCCAGGTCAGCCACCGCGACGGGTTGGAAAGCACGAGCCACGCGTCCAAACTCCGGGCGAGGGGGACCAAGGGAATGATCATGTCGAACATACCGACGGGTGGGGCCTCGCAGCAGGACGGAGCTCGAGGTGCCACGTCAAGGGGATTCGAGCCAGATGGCCCGTGGCCGTGTTGAGTCCAGGGACATTGAAGCACTTACCTGGCTCCTGCCACCATAAGATTGGCCGAGGAGGGGGGAGGAGGAGTCTCGTCCCCGTAGTCCACCAGACCCAATCCCGTGTGGGCGTGTTTGTGCCACAGCTGGGTGCACAGGCAGGACGGCGGCCGTGCACACCGGATATGTGACCCAGGAGACGAGGGAACCATTCTTTTGTCATGCTTTTTGGTGCTGCAGCCTCTTGGGCATGCAGCGACAAAAAATTTTCCTCCCGGCCCTCCACCGGTGGATGGAGTGGTTTGTCGACCAGCCCCAGAGAAGTGGGTCTCCTCGCCCCTGGGTCGCCTTTCTCGGGGGTGCTTCGAAGCCTTCCTCGGGTTCTTAGCGGCCAGCCGCGAGACGGGTGGCGTCTGCTTCCTGCGGAGGGCTCCACGCCGGAGCCGGGCCATGGGGGCGGGCTGCGGCGGAGCTGGTGTTGTTGGCGACAAGCAGACAGGGTGTGGGGTCTTAAGCCGTGCTGGGGCAGGATATGTTGTAAGATCTCCGTCTGCTTCTTCACCGCCGAGACTGCTGGTCAAAGTCCTCGACGGCGTCGCCAATCAGGCCAACCTGGGAAATGGGGGCGTCAAGAAACCGTGCCTTGTCTGCCTCTCCCATCTCGACCAAGTTGAGCCAGAGGTGGCGCTCCTGGACCTCCAGGGTGGACATCGCCTGCCCGAGAGACCGCGCTGTGACCTTCATCGCCCGGAGAGCAAGGTCAGTCGCCGAGCGCAGTTCCTGCATCAATCCCGGGTCAGAACTACCCTCGTGCAGTTCTTTTAGTGCCTTGGCTTGGTGTACTTGCAGGAGAACCATGGCGTGCAGGGCGGAGGCGGTCCTTTAGAAAGAAAATATACTCTTTTTAGAATATACTCTTTTAGTTGTTTCTGCCGAAGCGCCCAGGGGCGTTCTCTGCACTCCACGGGTGCAGAGGAGGAGAAGCCACTGAAATGCACCGTAGAATCCAGCAGATGAGGTGAATGAACTTCGTGGATGAATTCAGCTTCAATTAATAGAACCGCTTGGCTCCGAAAAGAAAATCTGAATGAGTGGTTGCATACCAGCTCCTTTTATACCCGTATGTCCGGGGGAGTGGCATGCAAATTCCACTCGCCAATTCTCAATGGCCTTTTTTCAAAAAAGCAGAGGTGTGTGGGGCTCCCAAGAGTGATCCCTAGTGTCACTACATCGACACAACGTCGAGTGAGTGACAGATAGGGAACAGGATATCACATGACCAGGAAACACATGACTATAAAACAGAAAATCACATGACATGAAACACATGACTATAGAACAGGAAATCACATGACATGAAACACAAAACATGAACAAAAACACATGTGAAAGTTAATGTGAAAGTTTTCCTGTAAAAATATCTAAAAATCCTTAAATCAAGATCAATTTGATTTATCTTGTTTTAGAAACAACACTGCATAAGATATTTAGGTATTTCAGAGAATGCATTTTTAACGTGTGTTTTGTCTTACTGTATTGGAAGAGTTTTTATAGTCAAAACAAGTGAAAAAATCTACCAGTACTGAAGAAGTAATCCAAAGTATTTAGAATACGTTACTGACCTTGAGTAATCTAACGGAATACGTTACAAATAACATTTTACAGCATGTATTCTGTAGTGGAATAAATTTCAAAAGTAACCCTCCCAACCCTGTATATAATATATATATTTGTATTAAAGCAACAAAGATGGTAGTGATTAAATCATAAAATAAGACACCTTGAACCTAAAACTGAGTTCTATTTTCTTTTCTTTAGGCAGCATAAACTGTATTATCAAAATGCAATACAAACACATTCGATAAGAAAACACATTTGGCAGCATTTTTTTTTTTTTTTTTCATAACGCATGGTAATTTGTTAGGCTTATTTATTATGATCATTATTATCTTTACATTTTATAGTTGTCTTTAGTTCTCAATTTGTAGCTATTAGTAATTTTTCACCTGTTGTCACTGACTGATACTTGCGTGATGGCAAATGGTGCCGTTGGAGAAGGTAAATGTCTGGATTTGAGGAGGTGGTTATATATAAGATTTTTTGATCACTTTGTTATTTTAATTGTTTTTCAATTTGTTTAAAGTGCAATTTGAATTTAGAAATATAATTTAAGTTTTTTTGTGTTTCAATAAATTAATTGAATTTTTAAAGCAAAATCAATTAAGCTAAAATATTCACTGACCCTTGACGGGGGGTTGACGATATAATAGGATATTTCAATAATTTTTAAGGGGATTATCTTTCAAATATTTTTGTATATATTGCCCAGCCCAAAAGTGAAGTGAACTTTTTCATTAACAATTGTAAAATTACAAAAGACCCGCACAAACACGTGTACTCAATTCTATATTACAACGTTGCCTATTAATTGTTGCATATTTGTTTTCTTTTTGTGTTTTTGAGTTGTCTATGGGCTAAATATTGTATTTTATTGAAAAACTTTGTTTTTTGAAAAAAGTAAATTATTAGTTTGTGCTATTGCTCTTTCGAAAAAATGCATCAACCAAAAATAAAAAAAAATTGGCTCCTCAGTGAAAAAAGGTCCCCGACCCCTGCCTTAAACATTACACAACCCACTAAGAATTTACTCCAATGCGAGTGAAAACACTGGAGACCGGAAATTGAAAACAGTCGAATCGTGGAACACTTCTGCGTTCAGGAAAAAGGTGGATACGCATGCACAGCGTGGATCTGGCACGTTTTAGATAGCCTGTTTGCTATGGCCAATGATGCTGCAGACCCGGAAAACACAAACACACACACCCGGGGCAATGCGCTAGATAAACAAATACAATGAACAAATATGTACCGAAACTAACAATAAACATAACCTGGACCTTCAGTAATATATGTGTGTGTTCTGTTTGGGGTAAGAGTTAATGCTATTTCTTAGAGTATTATAAATGAATGCATGTATGTGTGTGTGAATGAGAAAGTTCACAGCGTTCGTGTGTGTACCCACAACGCCCGCTGTAAGCTAAGAAGGTGAAACAGTGGAATGAATATGTGTGTGTGTGTGTTATGGGAAGTTGTTGCCGTATCATGAGATAGAGCCCTCTGTCACAATTGCCCATTAGTACGGTTTATGGCCACACAAAGATAAAATAAGACAAACATGTCATTGCACTGGTGCAAAAAAAGCTTTTTCAGAAAGAGAAAAAAATACATTGCGAAACAGGCCCATTCTGTCCCATTCGGTCACTTGAATGCTCATTATATCACAATTACAACTTCTGACCTTGAAAGTACGAACTTCCCAAAAGGACTTGAAAGCAATTTAAACCACAACATAATGTAACTGAAATATACTGGCTTTGTGTTAAACATATATGGATAAGACATATGATTGGGAAAAAAGTCCACAAAAATTGGAACACTGAAGGAGGGACCTGAGCCATTTAGTGAACAGAAAAGAGACTTGTGAGGTGGCCTCTTTTCATTTGGGCCAATAAGCAACCACCTAGAACACCCTAGCATCTGCATAGCAATGTGTTACAAACACAGAAAACAACTTGGCAACAGCATAGTAACAACCTGGCAACCACCCAGAACACCCTAGCAACCACATATTGTAGAAATGCTCTAAAACACACAGAAGAGCACCTTGACAACTGCATAGCATGCCCCAGCAACCATCTAGAACACCCTAGTAACCACATTCTGTAGCATCAATGTGCTAAAATGCAAAGAGAACACTTTAGCAACCACCCAGAACAACCTTTTTTTTTTTTTTTTTTTTTAAATAAATATTGCTAGAAATTTTCATGAGTGCTTGTAATTATTCATACACATCACACCTTGGTTAAATGTAAAAGTTAAATGCATTTGATCGACTTTTTTATGAACAGGTCTCCTGGAAAGGCAGGGGACTGATAGCACATTATTTCACAGCTTTCAGAATATTTAAGCCTAAAGGTATCAAATTAATTAATAAAAGCATGAGCAGTTTCTTGTCTTCCCTAGTGGAGACAGATGGAACACACGTTGTCCAATGAGCACTTCTCTAAATTTGAAATGTGGACAGATCCTCTCTGTTACATCATATCTAGCAGTGGCTTGGCTTGGAGCTTCTATATTTTACACCCTTCTGTTTCTCAATCTGTCTCTCCTTTATGATGTTTATTTATCATAGCAATCACCAAATTCACCCAGAGGGTTTATGATTGATCACAAGAGATGGCATAGGGCAGTTACCATTTGTATGAGGCTCTTCAGTGTGGATATGAGTTCCAGGCAAGATAATTATCTTAATTAAAGTCGATGTCATTGGTAAATGTGCACAAACAAGCAATGCTTGATACCAAGATACTAGACAATACTGTCCCTGAGGGCATCCGCAATAGTTCCACATAACCTAATCAGAAGCCATGGAGACATCAGATATTCAGTTCAATATTGCTCTGACCTAAAATGATGCAGAAAAGGATGCAATTTTCCAGATGCAGACTGAGGCTTTTGCCAATATGCTTTAATCTCTAGCAGTGTTTCCCATTAATTACCTAGACTGTGGCGGCCCGCCACAGTTTCATATTGAACCGAAAATATTTTTACACTTCTCAAAATGACACAAAAGAAAACATTTTGTTTTGTACCGTTGCTTCGGCAAAGCATCTCTCACTCCCAGTCTGTCACCTCCACCCCTGCTGTACGCACGCATGCTCGCTCACACACACACACACACACACACACACACACACACACACACACACACACACACACACACACACACACACACACACACACACACACACACACACACACACACACATATACTGGTACTGATACTGATAAGTACTGGAACCAATTATCTAACGTTAATGTTATTACCAGCCACTCTGACAACATAACTATTTTCAGCATCTGAGGTGCAATTCAACACAGGTAACCACTTTTGCTTAATTTCTTTGATGGCTCACAGGGCTCGACATTAATGCTTGTCCGGGACAAGTGGATTTTTGAAGGGGCGAGTGAATGAGAATTTTACTTGCATGACCGGACAAGCAGACTGATTAAAACGTCAATAACAAAAAAATAACAGCTATATTTGTGATAGCCTAGGCCTGTGTCACTTGTTATAAAGTTCATATTCTTATTCTGCTGTTGAAAGTAATCTCGCGTAATTTTAGAAATCACTATTGATCTTTTATTGATTGTTTTATTGACAGGTGTGTGTGCTGAATATGCAGTGTTCTGAAAATGCTTGCACTAATGTGCACCTGAAAGTCAAATACATTTCAAAATTCCACCAAAATGCCCATCGAGGTATTCATGTAAACACAGAGAGTGATGTTTAAAGTGAACATAAACAGTGGAGAAAAAAGCGGATTTCTATTAAAATTTCAGACTTGTAAGTATAAATGTTAGCTAATAGACCTGCTCTTGTCTAGTGTCTCATTATAATAATCAAACAACCATAAAAAGAAAACGAGAAAACACTCACTGCTTGACTGAATAACTTTAGTAGCTTTAAAAAGTATTACATTCATACACTAAAGACCAGTAGTAGTTTTATGTTGCATTTCATTCTGAATGTTTCCTTGAATACTTCATAGCCTACTGCTGTTAAAATTGTTTATAGCCGTTAAAAAAGCACTAAATGTTCTTAATGTTCTGTTTTTTATTGTTATTTTATTACTGACTGATTACTAGTCTTGAATAATTACTTAAGAACGTGAAACCATCTTTCCATAATTAACATATTAGTTAGTATTATTATTTGTTGTGGTTTTGAAGCTGGTATTGAGAATTGTCAAATTTCACTACCGACTACAGAAATTTTGGTATTGTCATAATGTATAGCCTTTATTGTACATGGTATATCTTGCTGCAATAACATGATGAAAAAAGTAGATCTCATTCCATAGAACTATGAGCATTCCTGCTATTAATGGTGGCGAAGGAGAGTTTTCCTTTATTTGACTACCATATGTAACATAAAATAATTATCATATGACAATAGCCTCCTCCCCTACCCAGTGCAGTTTACATTTCTGTCGCAGAGAATTGAGTTGATTGCATAGGTACACTATTAGGTTGGGCATCGGTCATAAATTTAGAAAAATATACAACATAATCTTTGACATGTTACTTTAGCATGTAACTTAAATGTCCTTTTTTCTCTCCGGACAAGTAACTTTTTACTCTGACAAGTGAATGACCAATTTACTTGTCCGGAGGACAAGCACATGACAGTGCTTAATGTTGAGCCCTGGCTCAGATGTATGCTCTAGTCGATTTTGTGTTTTAACCATTTGTGAACTGCGTTAAACTCTGTCTCATTTAATCTTTGTGGGTGTGACTTTTTTGCCGTGTCATCACCATTCATATCTATACAACCAATGTGTTTATAATTAAATTACTACTAGAGCACAAAATTGTTTACAAGAGCACAAAGTTCTTCATAGATATATCCTCTTAATGTTGCTCTCAAAGTGCACTAGATTGATACATTTAACTAGAGGGTACGAGGTCCACCCACCACAGTCTCACAAAATCTTTTGGGAAACACTGTCTAGTAGTGACTCTTGAGCTCCATATTGAGTAGGGTTTTTACTTTAATAATCATTGTGCTATTGACAACTGTGACAGATCTGTGTGGTAGGAGGAACATTCTCTGAACAAATCCCAAAGAGTAAGAGATTTCCATTTCCTGGTTCCTACTCCCTTTGCTTTGTACTGTTTAGCACAGTTACTGAGAGGATCTCCTCTCTGATTGCTTTTGACAGAGTTGTCTCCATTTTCCTGCCAATAGACTTATCAACAAGCAGAATACAAAGGGCTCCTAATTTGCTGAACTGGCTTTATTTGATTACAGGGTAAGAGATACTGTATCTCTTCAATTGTGTTGTTATCTCCTCCTCCAATTTCTTTATGAGTCAGACCCTTATTTATAACACCTAGCTAATTGATAAATTAATTCAATGAGCCAGAAATTAACCTAGTCGGACAGACTTTTCTCCATTAGCTCTCGCCTTGATTGTCTCAATAATTAGGAAGAATCAATGCCCATGTTGATTTTAAAACTCTCAGTGTCCCTGCTGTGTATTAAAAAAGAGAATTGCAAGTGATTAGGATCAGGTAATCACATTGCCAGTGCATCTTTTTCTGACTTTGTGCTGGCGAGTAATTGAGTCAGACTCATTAGAAGGAGATGGTCATGGGATCTTGTTGGACACAAAAGATGCACTTGCATTAGTGCATTGCTTCTCCAGGTCATGCTCTACAGCACAGAGAACATGGCAGGACTGGAATAAGTCATGCAACTTTAGTGTTCCTTTGACTGGATAAAGGGCTGATGTTTAACTGTCTTGTGGGATCTGGCACAGATGTTGAATGGAGGATAAAGTGCAAGTGGTGCTCACTGCAGAGCAAATGGGTGGAGCTTACATCTAGCTCCCCCTCATTAGATGTCCAGCGAGGAGGAGCTACACGTCCAGCGAGGAGGAGCTACACGTAAGCTCCACCTCTCTTGACCTAGTCTTGCTCCATCTCTATGCATCTAGTGAAGCGCCACTCATTTTGCCACCTAGTGGCTATTAATGTTAATGCAAGCCCTTTGTCAGATCGAACTTTAACATATTGGGGAATATTTTTTTATTGTTGATGCGTAAAGATTAGGTCAAAATAACCATAAGACTTGCATGGAACTGGAGATGCTGGCATAGCTAATTTTGCCTGACCGTTCTGTAACATTTTACATGATTTCATGATTTTTCTGCATTGTTTCTGTGACAAACGGCATGACTAGACTATCTGTGCACCCCTGCTTTCTTTTCTTCCCCAACGTATTAAGGCTATGTAGGCTATTTGTGAATTTATCTCAATCATACTGTATATAATTAATTAATTTAATAAAGTATGCTCCTAATATGCTTTTTGCTTTAAATGTGGGTACTGAGTTGCCCTTGCAGGTGTGATACAAAAATAAAATAAAATGATCACCTATTTGCTTGTCTTTCTCGTTTATTCCTTTTAAATGTAAACTTAGGATCTCCACCTAAAAAAAATAAAATAAAAATAAAATAAAAATAAAAAAATGAATGCATGTACAACAGTGTAGTTGTGAATATAATTTAGATGGAATATAATTTTGGATGGACTCAGTCCACATCTAAATCAAATCACTGTCTTAATCAAATGGTAATAAGTAACCTGTCCAGTAGTCTGAAACCAGCCACATGTCACACTAAAGAAAAAATCAAGAGGACAAGTGTGCTCTGAGACTGGTAGCAAGGCAACCATTCCAGGAACATTTATTAGTAGACTGGAGTGTTACTTAATTTACAATTTATTAGTCACATACTTCACTGCCCTCAAGTGTTGCTGTATTTATTTTATTTCTACTAACTTTTATTAGCAAAATGTACAGCTAACATAAAAATCAATCTTCAATCTAGGAACAAAATGTACAATAAGATATAAGATACAAAATTTTATTTTAGTATATTAAGTTTCAAGAAAACTTTTTTCCCACAAAACTTTAATTGGTTAAAAAAACAAGACATTTTACCAAACCTAAAACTACAAGACAATACAAAACAACATTTACAAAACAATATTTACCCAGATCTACCCCATCAGTTAGCTTGTTAAAGGTGAGGGTTGTGCAGGCAAGACACACAAATATTTATTTTTGTCATTTATTTCCTGCAAGAAAAACTCCATGTCCTCTATTCTCTCAAAGGTGAAAAGGAAGGGAGCCTGGATTTTGTCCTCATACATTTCACCTTAATAGAAAATGGTGTCAATAAACAGGTCCCGCATTGTTGTGGCCAACAAGACATCATCTTTGTTCATCCTTATGACCTGTGGTAAGTGAACTTTCCCAGCAAAGTGGGTTCTGTTCTCCTCCACCCAGAATCTGTTTCATCACCACCGAGTCCTTTTGTGCAAAAAGATAAGACAATAATAATAAATTATTTCAATAATAATGTAATTAGTCAAGTGCTGCTCAAACACTTTTATGAAACAGGAAAGGTAATTACATAAACAAACAATAGTCAAACAATACATAAACATTCCCTGTAAATATGTGGATTCTCATAGTTGGGGTGACCTCCATGATGTCTGGCACAGATGGGGTGACCTCCGTAATGTTTAGATCCGGTTGGATCATTTGTTTGGTGACTGACTGTTGGCTTTGAAGAAAAAGTGACAATTATTTTTTATTACAAATGACCTGCATACTGGGAATGCACATAATGAATATCTTCATCCAAAGTATAGTTATCAGTATCATACCTTGCCAGAGGAAATGCCTGTAGTAACTGATGGCACCACCACCTCCTGATTACAGGCATGTCAGACTGATAAAAGATGGCAATTGAAAATCTTAAGCATAAAATCTTAATTGTGTTTTCAATCCTTTTTGCTGAACAAATAACCAGAAATTGATAAAAACTCACTGCTGAAAAAACAAAGGGCTTCCCAAGGGTCACATACAGGGCGTACTGAAATACAAAACCAAAACTCTGATGTTATATTAACAAATGCAGTGTTTAGCACACACAGAGACAATGGTATAGCAATTATATGACCACTTACCATCAACATGAATATCCCACAGTCAGTCCCTCCAAGCTGAAGTGGTGTACCCTGTTAATTAAGAGTGGAATAAGACCATATTGTACATACAGTATATAGTGTACTCTGAATGTATTATATGATGATATTCCACTGCTGATAATAATGGTTTACATGCAAAGAAGTTAAAAGCTGTACCTCACAGTCTCTCAGTAAGGACATAGTCCAAAGGCCAACAATAACACAACACATTTAAATATTATACAACAATATATCTTCTGGAGCAGTCACATGTAAGCAGAAAACAAAGTTGATCATATTGTATTATACCATGGTCAGTCTCAATACTGGATTCTGATTGGCTGGAAGGTGGTGTGCATTAAAACAGTTTACTGCACAGGTAGTTCCAGCCAGTTTTCATAGAAAGACACTGACAGTGTCTTCCCAAAATCAATGACAGCTTTAACTTTATTAATTGCGGCAAGACCATGATATAAGCGGGGTAATCCACGCCTAGGTGTGCATTAAACGTTCCTGTTTTCACATCTGTGGGCTTCGTTTCAGGTTGTTCTTCACCTCCATGTCATGCATTTAAATAATTGAATGCACACTTAGCCCTGGATTACCCCTTACATATAACAAGAATTGGGGTTTAAAACAGAACTACCCCTCTTCATTACATCCAGTGGTTTGGTTTTACTATATGACAAAATTGTAAAAATACCAATTCTGGAAACATAAACCAGAACTGACTGAAACATAAAAGTATGGTCTCAAACGGAACTGCCATACATGTCATAATGGGTAAACTCCAGTTATCCAAGACCGAAGTGTGTAGCTGGCTTTTATGTCTTATCAGTGAATTTATCAATTAATGGCACTGGCATGAGTAAACAGCAAGGTTTTTCAGGTCAAAAGGTAAGAATTAAAACCTAAATATGAAAAGCCTGGAGTCTGCCCTCAAGTTTAAACTGAACGGAACCATGCAAAACCTGAAAACATTAGGTTAATGGCAATCTCCAAACCACATGGGTTCTTGGAGTCAAGCGAAAGTATTCTTCCGTCACTCTTCACACCTGTAAAAAACATTAATTTGTAGGCTGTTCATTTAAAAATGAATAAAGAAAATGATTATCACAGGGTAAAACAAGTTGTTTACATAAGGGTGCAGACAGAGGTTTGTGTTAGTATGAACTGTAAACACATGCATATTATTTGTATGAACCCAGAACAGTAGAACTGGAAACTCCGGAACTTGCTATCCTGAAAGCAAAACCTGAAAGTCTTTATGTAGCTCCCATGCCCAACGTTTACAGGGTTCATGGAGTCTATAAATAAAATTTCCCTTGACTTAGGCTTCAGGATCTGTAAAAGAACATGACATTAGTAATTGAACCAATTAAGAGCCAACAATGTACACTTGTGTAATTATGGGCATAACAACCAAAAAGTACAAGTTTACAAAAGAAAGGGACATTCCATTACAAGGGATGTTGTACAATGTGCATGGCTGGCTAAAAGGAAAAAACAGCAATGGGGGAAAAAATACAAACGACATATATCCATACCCCAATTCTATACATTACATCAACATATGGAAAAATAGGTTACTTACACATACAATCCAGTGCCTCAACTCCCATGAAGGGAGTAAAGTAAAGTGCTTGGTTGCAGCATCATCCTGTGAGTTGGGATGAGAATCATGGCGAACCATAGTTATTGTGATTCATTCCCTGTGTACTGCACAAACATGATAGAAAATGATAGAAAATCATTGTAATGTCCTTTAAAACCACATATTTTAAAGGATACTAACAGGTAAAGCTGGCAGAGGATCATTGTCAAATGGTGGCAGCCAGGTCACCACTACATAACTGTTGACAGCAAAGACATCTTTGCCCTGAAGAAATAGAAACAAAGAGTGCAGTTTGTGTCATTATACATTTTTCATAACCATTGTATTATGTATTACCAAACACAACAGAAAAGACCAAACTGAACTGTGAAGCTGCAAGTGCAGCTATGAGTTGGAAACACTGATTAGAAATCTGTTAAAAAAATGGAAGGATATTAATAACAGCTGATGCATTTACATCAACCCTGTATCAACAGCTGAGTAACGGACTGAAATGGACAATTACCATTGCCTCTAACTCATCAAAGGCCAAAGACCAAAAGTCACTTTTGGTTAATATTTGGGTTGGGCTCAGTTGAAGTAAATCCTCATTTGGATCTTTGGCTCTATCCAAGACATAAGCCAGCTGAAAAAGGGAAAAACACAAATTGTAAAATAAGTCATTAAAACATACAAAATGGAACAGTAATCCAGAAAAAAATATTTATGAAAATGACTGCAAAATGTTTATGTCACCAAATTCTGTTGTGCTGTGGCATGGTCGACAGCCCATATTCTCCTGCTTGCTTGTTCATTTGTCTGGCTTGTTGTTACACCTGGAACTATGTCAGTTGGGCTAGGACAATCTGGGAAGAAGATTCATATTAGTGTGGCAATAAAATTTATATAATCTTTATATAACTTGAACTGTAAACAGGAAAGTAGTGTACCAAGTGAAAGTAATAACTTGATGTGAAAAAGGAGGTAGTGGAAAGCAAGAAGTTATCAAGAAATATTCCCAAACATAAAACAGTTCCATACTGTTAAAATCATAGGCATTATTTCTTTCTACTTTGATTCCCATCACTAACTGGGTTTTGATATTTCATCTGCTTCAGTGTGTGGCTGTGCAGCTGTGCCTTTAGTAAAAAAACAAAAAACAAAATCTTAAATTACCTGAATTTACTGCCAAATAAATATAATGAATAAAATTGATAACCATTCAATGTTAAACAATTTAGAAAAAATAAAAACAAAGACAAATTAATTTACCCATTACTATCTGACCATTGTGATCCAACTGCAGTTGAACAGCCTTGTCCACCATTTTCCGGATACTGGCTTCAGTTATATTATTGCATTTTGTGTTGTAGTGGTGCAATATGTTCTGCATCATAAAGAGGTGCTCAGATGGTGTGAAGGTATTCATAAAATAATTGTTCTTCCTCATCTTCACAAATAATTGCTCAGCACACTGGCTGTTGACCCAAGTGCAATCCTCCGAAGGGCATTTCTAGGGTCCTTTGTGTTCTGCTCATGGAAAACATCGTATAGGGTGTAATGGTCAGCTGATCCAGTGATCGGATGGCAGTTTACATCAGCATTAATTTTCTTTGTTTTGAGCCATGGTAAATTGACCTTTAGCTTTCCCTCAGCAGCCGATTGTAGATTGTCAGTGGTTGCTTCAGCCAGCCTCCCCTCATGTGGACTAAATGGCAAACTTTTAGGCTCCCTCAAGTTAGTGTGCGTTGCTAATCCCCTCGCAAAGTCATAAATGGCAATGTTTGGGAAGTGCTTCCAGCTAAGCAAAATATCAGCATAGTCTCTGGGACTCTCTGCTCTTAAATAAAATTTTATTGAGAAGACCACTGCACAGGGGCACATTACAACTGCCCAACCACCTATGGAAAACACATAATTGAGGTAAAGATATTGTACAACTTGCTATGTTAAATAAATGCCACAGATGAATTTGTATGCTACAATATACATGATTTAGTATAGTCCTTGGTTTAAGTCCTGTGACAAATGCTAACCTATACTGTATGCTTACTTTTAAACTGCTACAACATCTTGAGCTACAAACAACATTCTCCTGGCAGAAGGACTATTTCATCACTGTACAGTAACCAGAAATGTTCGGTTAAAAACCTGTATCTTATCTGAAGCTCCCCAGACCTTCTCAAAGATCTTGTCGTAAGAAGACCTGTTCCTCATTGCCTCCAGGAGTCTTCGGAAAAGGTCCATCTTTGAGCCTTTTGGGTCCAGGCCACATTGCATTCACAGTTGTCGAACCATGTCAACCTATTATAGTAACATGAAAAAAATATATAATAATGACAATATTTTGCTTATTTTAAAAAAACATAGTGTATTAACTTTGAGATTACTTTGAGATTAATTAGTGCATCTTGGAGCCTCTCTTCTGTCATTTTGAGATCAGCCATTTCAGCAGCCTGCCTTGGTAATTGAAACTTTTCATGTTCCATGTTTAAAACATTGGCCCCCTTTCTGATGTTTGGTCCAATCCAAGGTGCCCAGTAGTTATAACTTGGTGAAACCACAAAGGGGTTATTTTGGCTGCCTTGACATTGAAAAGAAAAATGCTTCATTACAAGAAAACATGGTTCCCTATCTGTCACTCACTCGAAGTTGTGTCGATGTAGTGACACTAGGGGTCACTCTTGGGAGCCCGAGACACCTCTGGTCTTTGATAAAAGGCCAATGAAAATTGGCGAGTGGTATTTGCATGCCACTCCCCCAGACATACGGGTATAAAAAGAGCTGGTATGCAACCACTCATTCAGATTTTCTCTTCGGAGCCAAACGGTCATGCTCACTGAGCTGAATTCTACTGTTCATTCACCTCTTTTGGATCTGAGGGCTTCTCCCTCCTCTGCACTGGTGCACTGCAGAGAATGCCCCTGGGCCCTTTGGCAGAAAATAAAGAGAGTATATTTTCTGATAGAGCCTTTTCCTCTAAAAGAGTATATTTTCTCTAAAAGAGCGGCACACACGGAACGTCTTATTAAAGATGCATCTTTTTAAAGATGCTTTTCCGATTGTGTGTTATTCTTGGTTGCGGTTGTTATCTCTCAACTTCGGATGGTCATGATCGCTGTCTTTCATGTCTGGACGCGACCCACACGGAGGCAGCGTTTGTGGATGGTTCATGTTCTCATTGCGAGAACATGACTATGGCAACGTTCCGGTCACGGCTTGCTTCCATAAGAAAACAAGCCACCCCAGCGGCTCCCCGCCTCGGTCCTTCTACCTACGGGTATGAGGACAGCGCAGCTAGCACTGGAGGCAATTTGGGGACCCCAATGGGATCGCCTCCGCCGGGTATCCCCCCCGTGGACCTCCCATTCCCCAGCACGCTCGTCTGCCCCAGTCGGGCTTCCGGATGAGTCCGCCGGCTTGTCTCACAGCGAGTCTGGCTTCTTGTTCGGAGCCCGTGAAGATGATGAGCTCTCGAGCGCAGCATCGGAGAGTGGGCTTGTCCAGTTGGACACAGAAGCCTCAGCTGGGCTCCCCCCCTCGGGGACGATTGCCCAGTCACAGACTGATGCCGAAATGACGGACATGCTTTTCTGGGCGGCCGCGATCCTCAGGTTAGAGTGGAACCCTCCGCTCCCCCCTGAACCCTCGCGGCTTGATGATTGGTTCCTGGGCTCGCGGCGCCGCTCAAAGCAGCCACACCCTGCTCCAGGAGCTGACAAAATCATGGGAGGCACCTTTTACTGCCCGGCTCCAATTCCGCAGTTTCCCCGCTCTCATTACCCTCGATGGCGGGGCAGCCAGGGGCTATACGGCGATTCCCCCGGTGGATAAGGCGCTCGCGGTGCATCTATGCCCGCAGAGCACCGCCACCTGGCGCGGACGCCCTAAGCTCCCGTCCAAGCCCTGTAGGTCCACATCATCCCTGACGGCTAAAGCCTACAGCGCTGCTGTACAAGCCACCT
The DNA here is from genome assembly GCF_019703515.2 of Myxocyprinus asiaticus. NCBI lineage: Eukaryota > Metazoa > Chordata > Actinopteri > Cypriniformes > Catostomidae > Myxocyprinus > Myxocyprinus asiaticus. The sequence goes on from NC_059373.1 coordinate 23,941,707, forward strand.
CTGCCCTGCACGCCATGGCTCTCCTGCAAGTCCACCAAGCCAAGGCGTTGAAAGAACTGCACGAGGGTAGTTCCGCCCCAGATTTGATGCAGAAACTGCATCAAAACCCGTCTCGGCAGAAACACCCGTCTCGGCGACCGACCTCGCTCTCCGAGCGACGAAGGTCACAGTGTGGTCTATCGGGCAGACAATGGCCACATTAGTGGTCCAGGAGCGCCACCTTTGGCTCAACCTGGTCGAGATGGGTGAGGCCAAAAAGACACGGTTTCTTGCTACCCCCATTTCCCAGGCTGGCCTATTCGATGACACAATAGAGGACTTTGCCCAGCAGTTCTCGGCAGTGAAGCAGCAGACGGAGGCTATTCAGCACATCCTGCACCAGCGCGGCTCAAGATCCCGCACCCCGTCTGCTCATCGCCAAGGGCGTCCCCCTGCGGTGACTGCACTGGCTCCGCCGCAGCCCGCCCCTTCGGCCTGGCCCTGGCTTGGAGCCCACCGCAGGAAGCAGATGCCACCCGTCTCACAGTCAGCTGCTAAGAACCCATGGAGGTCATCAAAGCACCCCTGAGACGGGCGACCCAGGGATGAAGAAACCCACTCACCTGGAGCTGGTAAGAAGACCACTCCATCCCCCAATGGAGGGCAGGGTAGAAAATCTTTTGTTGCCTTTTTGTTTGATTTCGCCGCATGCCCAAGTGGCTGCGGTACCTAACAGTTCAGCAAAAGAGCGGTTTCCTTCCTCCCTGGGTCACATACCCAGTGTGCATGGTCGTCATCACGACTACCATCCACGGGTTTAACCTTGCAGGAATGGCGCTCCAGCGGTGGTCTTTCCGCCCCTGAGCACCCAGCTGTGGCACACAGCCACCCCCGATGTGGCAGTCTCCACAGGTTACGAGGACAGGCCTCTTCCTCCCCCATCCCAGGCTGTTCCGGGGGTGGTCATAAGGAGCCAGGTAAGTGCTTCGATGACCCTAGACTCAGCACGGCCATGACGTGGTGTGGCACCTCGAGCTCTGCCCTGCTGCGAGGCCCCACCTGCCGGTACGTCCAACGACGTTGTCCCCTTGGTCACCCTTGTGTGGAACTTAGATGCGTGGCTTGCGCTTTCCAATTCACCAAGATGGCTGATCCGGACCGTCTGACTCAGCTACGTGAATCAGTTCACCAGGCGCCCACCCAGGTTCAGCGGTATTCACTTCACCTTGGTCAAGAATGAAAACACTGTTACCCTGCGCGCGGAGATCGCTACCCTCCTACGGAAGGACGCGATAGAACCTGTCCCCCCACCCGAGATGAAGAAGGGGTTTTACAGCCCCTACTTCATCGTACCGAAAAAAGGCGGTGGGTTGCGGCCAATCTTGGACCTGCGAGTACTGAACCGGTCCTTACACAGACTCCCATTCAAGATGCTGATGCAAAAATGCATTCTGGCGAGTGTCCAGCATCAAGATTGGTTTGCGGCGGTAGATCTGAAGGACGCGTACTTCTACGTCTCGATCCTTCCTCGACACAGACCCTTCCTGCGGTTTGCATTTGAGGGTCAGGCGTATCAGCACAAAGTCCTACCTTTCGGCCTGTCCCTGTCTCCTCATGTCTTCACAAAGGTCACAGAGGCTGCCCTTGCCCCGTTAAGGGAGGTGGGCATTCGCATTCTCAACTATCTCGACGACTGGCTAATCCTAGCTCACTCTCAAGACATGTTGTGCGCACACAGGGACTTGGTGCTCTCACATCTCAGCCGACTAGGGCTTTGGATCAACTGGGAAAAGAGCAAGCTCCTCCCAGTTCAGAGCATCTCTTTTCTCAGTTTGGAGCTGGACTCAGTCTCTTTGACTGAAACTTTTTCAGAGGCTCCTGGGGCATATGGCATCCTCGGCGGTAGCCACCCCACTCGGGTTGATGCATATGAGACCGCTTTAGCACTGGCTTCAGACTCGAGTCCCGAGATGGGCATGGCGCCATGGGACACATCGTGTGGTCATCACGCCGGTCTGTCACCGTCTTTTCAGCCCTTGGACCGACCTCTCATTTCTACGGGCAGGTGTTCCCCTAGAACTGGTCTCCTGGCGCGCCGTGGTCATGACGGACACCTCCAAAATGGGCTGGGGCACTGTTTGCAACAGGCACGCAGCCGCCGGCCTGTGGACGGGCCCACGACTGCATTGGCACATCAACTGCATCGAATTGTTGGCAATTCTGCCCGCCCTGTGGAGGTTTTGGCCGTTGATCCAGGGCAAGCACGTGTTAGTTCAGACCTGCGGTGGTAGACACAATCACTCAGGCTAGGGCCCCCTCTACAAGGTGCCTGTATGCCTTTAAGTGGCATCTGTTCGCTAAATGGTGTTCTTCCCAACGGGAAGACCCCCAGAGATGCGCAGTCGGATCAGTGCTTTCCTTCCTGCAGGATAGGTTGGAAGTGAGGCTGTCCCCTTCCACCTTGAGGTGTACGTTGCCGCCATAGCAGCACACCACGACGCAGTCATTGTATGTCCTTAGGGAACTCCTTAGGGGCTTCCTGGGCCCTGGCAAGGGGTGCCTCTCTAACAGACATTTGCAGAGCAGCATGCTAGGCAACACCCAACACCTTTGCAAGGTTCTACAACCTCCGTGTGGAACCGGTTTCATCCCAGGTAGTGGCACACAATACAAGTGGATAAGCCCGGGATAGCCGGCCGGGTGTATCGCTTGCACATAGTGCCTTCCACGTCCTTTTGAGCTGAAGACATGCACCATTAATTCCCAGTAGTTTTCACAAGCTTTGTTCCCTGGTTGACTTCCTCTGAGCTCTGTGGCAGTCGAGTTTTCGGAGAGACTTGCTGCCAGCCCAGTACACGTGCTAACTAAGATTCCTGTTCTGGGGTAGGTGCTCTGCATGTGGCGGTTCCCTGTAAGGCTAACCCCATGCGATATATATCTTCCGCTAATTCGTTTCCTTGTTGGCAAACTGCATCTTTCTTGGGCAGAACCCCTCTGCCCCAGTCTCCATGTTTGTAGTAACTCCTCCCCCGTTGGGTAGGATCTATCTTGGAAAGACCATGTGACGTATTCTTCCACCTAAATATCCCCCCCTCTCTTGGGTGAGGTGTGGTCTCCGCGGTGTCTTCCCCTTGGGAGGGACACCCCCCAACTTGACCTGGCGGCCCAGTCGGATAATCCCCCTTCTTTTTTAGGGAGTGGAAAAAGAGAAGGGGAAAAGAGGCCACGACTGGGTTAGCCTGTCTCTACCTTTTGGGTAGTCGACTTGTCCCCAAAGGGCCGTTTGACACTCATAACTATGTTAGGGGAGGTTATGTGTTGACCTAGTACGCTGGCTATGAGGCACACAGTAGTCTGCCCACCACACACTGCCAGTTCATGTAACACAGTTCAGCCAGTTGCGGCGTTTCGTATAGGGACCCCTATTGTCACTACATCGACACAGCGTCGAGTGAGTGACAGATAGTGAACGTCATGGTTACTAGTGTAACCTCCATTCCCTGATGGAGGGAATGAGACATTGTGTCCCTTCTGCCACAACGCTGAACTACCCGCTGAAATGGCCGGACCTTATATCGGCTCCTCAGCATAAAACCTGAATGAGTGGTTGCATACCAGCTCCTTTTATACCCGTATGTCCGGGGGAGTGGCATGCAAATACCACTCGCCAATTTTCATTGGCCTTTTATCAAAGACCAGAGGTGTCTCGGGCTCCCAAGAGTGACCCCTAGTGTCACTACATCGACACAACATCTCGTTCCCTCCATCAGGGAACGGAGGTTACACAAGTAACCATGACATTTTGGAAAAAAGGTGTTTTTAGTAGCTGAACTCAGTGACAGACAACTAGATACAGGATACAGTAGATACAGGAGCAGAGATGTCAGTAACTAAGTGCCTTGTGCGAGCCTACAGTAATACGCTTCAGGGACTAAAGGTATATTCAGTTGAGAATGTTGTTTGCCACAGTTAACAGTGCTATTAAGATGAAACAGTGCTAGCAAGATGGGAAGTCATTGTATCACAGTATTTTGCAGTCTTGTGGGGAATAGACATATGCCTCATACTTTCTACTTTGAGTAAAGAGACACCCACTTGTTAATAAGCCACTGCAAATGATTTCGGAAGTCACAGAGTCCCAACATTTTTTTATATTGACACTGCCGTCAAAGTCTGCTCATGGAGCCTCCATTTGACTTACTGTAAATTCAACCATGGTATTAATAATGTATTGTCAATTTTTTTTCTTCATCATGAAATGAAGTTTGTTCTGTTACTTACCAGGCATACTGAATACACCCTTTCTGTGAAGGTCCATTACAACCACTGGTGGATAGTATCCACACTTGAAACAACAATATGAGTAGTTGTGCATAGTCAGGGCTTCAAAGTGCATGTAGGCGTGGAGTATTGTGGCTTTTTTAGGGAAGGTCTTATTTTCTGTTTGCTCAAGAACTTCAATTGCTAGGCTTACAGCATGGTGAGTCTAAGAAAGTATAAGACATAATAAGGCACACATTCAAACAACAACAACAGTACAACATTCATTAAATGTGCTTCTTACCTGAAGTGATGTACATAGTACAATACACAAATGAAGAGTGATGAGAATATGGTCGTTGAAATTGTGAATTCCATCACTCCATTCTTGATAACGGTACATCAGCCCACAGACAGGACATGCCCTGCAGTATGTAGAAAAGCCTAAAAAAGAAAGGTGAAAGAAAAAGTAGAATAAGGTGTTGTTATTGATTGATATCAATCATATTATATATAGCAAGTTCACTGTGCACCTACTGCACAACCCTGACTTTGCTTTTTCTTTAATTTTGACATTAGCTAAATCATTGTGGCTAAGCTGATATGGATGACATTTTTTGACATGTCTCACCATCAACAACACCAGTATATGTCACAAGCTTGGCATGTGCTGTAATGAGCACTGGATCACTTAGATGCCCGGCACACTCCACGCATGAGGTGGTGCTGCTGGAGGTGGTGCTGCTTGGGATGGAGGTGGAGGTGGTGCTGCTGGAGGTGGAGGTGGTGCTGATGGGGATGGAGGTGGTGCTGCTGGAGATGGAGGTGGAGGTGGTGTTGCTGGGGACGGAGGTGGTGCTGCTGCTGGAGATGGATGTGGTGCAGCTGGAGGTGGAGGTGGTGCTGCTGCTGGCGATGTGGGTAGAGGCTGTCTGGATGATGTATTTTTGCAACTTGTTATATGTTTAATCAGAGCATCCCTTCTGATTAATGTTGATGTGCAGTAGCAGCAGTGAAAATGTGCTGCTTGTCTGTAGTCTAGACTGCATTTTATGATGACAAAATCTAAAATGTAGAAAGAATAACTTTGATCAACTGTCTTGTTTACAATGTTTTATACAGTGCAGTGCCCCTGTAGAGGTTTTTACATCCCCTGGTCTAAAGAGCATTTCTAAAGTTTTAATTGTTTATGAATTTAACAACGATCAAAACTAAATGACCTAAAAAAATTCAATTACCATATATGTAATTTGCCAATTTTAGATTGTCTTATACAATAGGACAAAAGAGAGAAGGGGAAAAGAGCTGTTTTTCATATTTTAGACATACTGTACTTCATTATGTCTTAATCTACGCTACATTTTCTGATAAAATATGACATGATTAAAAGAAAACACAAATAGTTTTGATATATTTGAATTATTTACTTAATACATGAAGTATCCTTGTATGCAGAAGTATGTGAACCTTTGGGATTCAGACTTCCCAAAGGTTTCACAATGCAAGGAAATGTTAAAAAAAAATTATATGTTTTTACTTTCAAATTCTAGGGAGAACTGACCGAGGCCAAAACATGCGAAAAACAAAAGGGTTCATAACTTTCAAACATTCTCTCTCTCTCTCTCTCTCTCTCTCTCACACACACACACACACACAATAATTGAATTGTATAAGAAACTTACAATAATTCACACACATTCCTTTGTGATGAACTGCAACTCAAACATGATCTACTACATGATTCTGTACCTTATTCAAATGGTTATACACCAATTTACAGTAGGCACAGTGGTATTTTCTGCAGCACACTGTGCATCTCTCAATAGAGAGAAGGGGATCATGTCCTTTCTTCAGTATCGTCTGATGCTTCTGTGCAGGTTAAACAAACACACACCATTTACATCTATCAGCAAAAAATAAATAACTGATTATACATATATATAAATATATATCTATACTTATCATAATACACACATTGCCTACACTTGCTGAAAGTTGTCAAAGGCAACAAGTGGTGTCCACATGTTAATGCCAATAATATGAAATGAATCGGTTATAATAGACAGTGTTAACATCAGCTGAGACAAAACTTAAAATGCTTTGCTGAACCACAAATTATATGTATTTAGGTTCTTGATTTTTTGACGCTAACGTTAACCTATGCACGATTAAACATTCAGGGACTCAAAAATAGAGATAGGTCGAGATAGGTCTAAGGAAACATTTTACACATGTCTCAAAATTCAGTTTATCTTTATAGTTCAGTTTTTACATACTGCCATTACGTTGAATTGTCTGTGACTGTCCGCCATCTTTCCAAGTGGTGCCGTGCGCTCGCTGCGCTGCACGTACTGCAGAGCCAAATGGGTGGAGCTTACGTGTAGCTCCTCCTTGCTGGACGTGTAGCTCCTCCTCGCTGGATGTCTAGCGAGGGGGAGCTAGACGTAAGCTCCACCCATTTGCTCTGCAGTGAGCAGCCTCTCATAAAGTGTGGACATGTAACATATTTCATCAGGAAGTGCGTAGAAGACATGGTACCAACCAAACAAATACAGATCTACCCCAACAGAAAACATCTTGGTTACTGATGTAACCTCTGTTCCCTGATGGATGGAACGAGACGTTGTGTCGATGTAGTGACACTAGGGGTTCAATCTTGAGAGCCCTAAACACCTTTGCTTATAATAGTAAAGGCCAATGAGAATTGGTGAGTGGAATTTGCATGCCACTCTCCGCCCCCTGGACATACGGGTATAAAAGGAGATGGCATGCACCACTTATTCAGATTTATGCTGAGGAGCCGATAGAGAGTCCCAGCCATGTCAGCGGCTGGTTCATCGCTGCGGCAGGAGGGACACAACGTCTCATTCCCTCCATCAGGGAACAGAGGTTACATCAGTAACCAAGACATTCCCTGTCTGTCACTCACTCAACATTGTGTCGATGTAGTGACACTAGGGGTTCCTATAGGAAACGCTGCAGGTGCTGAACCGTGTCACGAGGTACGGAAGAGTGGACACGGGCAAGCTGCTGCGTGCCTCGCAGCGAGCGCTCAACCATGTCGTGACCTTCCAGTGAGTTATGTAAGGCGTCTCCCTAGCCCCGTTAAGGGGAGAGGAGGCACTTACCCAAGTAGGCTACTGGCAGTGCCTTTCCTGATTTGCTGTTAACCAATTTCCCACTGAGCACTTTCTAGAATAGCACTGGGAAGTGCTCTTCCCTCTCCAGGAAGGAGAGCACTACAGAGACCACATCCTACCGGAGGGAGGTTAACATGTGGAGAATACCTCACATGGACTTACCAATGTGGAAGTTCACATTTGGAATGATACCACCGAAGGACCCTATCTACAGAGAGTGTACGCAGCCACAGTGGCCGAGGCAGAGAAAGCTCTGGCGAGTGGAAACACAGGGTTCACCTAAAGGTAAACCAAACAGTGGAAACTCATCATACGGGATTACCAAGGGGGAATCACCATGCATGGAGCACTGAGCCCGAGCACATGGGCTTACCTGAAAAGGGGCATACCACGAGTACTGGGCCTGGTGTCGTTACTCCTCCGCTGAGTTCTTCACTGAACAGTGCTTAAGAATTAAAGAAGCGTCTGGGGTGCACCGGATACGGGGAACTGTTGTGGACGCACATTATCACCTTTGGCACACATTATCACCTTTGAAAAAGGGGAAAGGCGCAATGCAAGCAGTACACCCAACCAGCCACCCGGTCTACATGCTGTTACCGCGTAACACTCGGGTCGAAACTGGGTCTATGCATAGGTTATAAAACCTCGCAAAGTTATTGGGTGTAGCCCAACCTGTAGCTCTGCATATGTCTGCTAGAGAGGTCCCCCTTTCCAGTGCCTAGGAGGAGGCAACACCTCTAGTGGAGTGCACCCGGACTCCCAAGGGGCATGGCAAGTCCTGAGATTGGTATGCAAGAGAAATGGCATCCACAATCCAATGGGCTAGCCTCTGCTTGGAGACAGCTTTCCCCTTCTGCTGTCCTCCAAAACAGACAAAGAGCTGCTCCGAGCATCTAAAGCTCTGCGTGCGGTCCAGATAGATTCGCAGGGCGCAAACTGGACACAGCAACGACAAGGCCGGGTCTTTCTCCTCTGAAGGGAGCGCTTGCAGGTTCACCACCTGGTCCCGAAAAGGAGTGGTAGGAACTTTGGGCACGTAACCGGGCCTGGATCTCAAGATCACGTGAGAGTGTGCTGGCCTGAACTCCAGGCATTCGCTGGTAACAGAGAGTGCCTGCAGGTCCCCCACCCTCTTGATGGAAGTTAGTGCCACCAGGAGGGCCGTCTTCAGAGACAAAGTACTGAGCTCGGCCTGCTCCAGGGGCTCAAAGGGGCGCTCTGTAGGGCAGGTAGGACCACAGAAAGATCCCAAGAGGGAATCAGGTGCAGTCTAAGAGGATTCAACCTCCTCGTGCCCTTGAGGAACCTGTTGATCAGGTCGCGCTGTCGTGAGGGCCTCCTGTCCAGTGTGTCTTGGTAAGCTGTATGGCAGCCATGTACACTTTCAGGGTAGAGGGAGACAGCTGTCTCTCTAGCCCTTCCTGAAGGAAAGACAGCACAGACCTGACGGCGCATCTCTGTGGGTCTTCCCCATGGGAAGAACACCAGTTCGTGAAGAGATGCCCCTTCAAAGCATACAGCCGCCTCTTAGAGGCCGTGAGTCACGTTCCAAGCCCAGAAACCAATCATCCAGCCACGAACGCTCAGGACAGGGTGGAGAGTTCCACTTCAACCCGATGTTCGCAACTGTCCGGGCAAGCACGGCTGCCATCTCAGCATCCGCCTCATCCTGTGCTCTACCGCCCATGGGCAGGAAGATGCGTCCGCTTCCGACAGCAGAAGCCCACCCTCCCCCGACTGGGCTATGTGCCCAAGGTTCCCAGGAACCCTTTTAGGGATCAGGTGGTGAGCCTGCAAGCACTGCCCCCGGAGGAGGCAGACCCAGCCTTATCATTGCTGTGTCAGGTGCGTGCTTTGCACATTTACTTGGATCACACGCAGAGCTTTAGATGCTCTGAGCAGCTCTTTGTCTGCTTTGGTGGACAGTGGAAAGGGAACGCTGTCTCAAAACAGAGGCTTGCCCACTGGATTGTGGACGCCATCGCTTTGGCTTACCAGACCCAGTCCGTGCCCGTCCCCTTGCGGGTTCGAGCATACTCCACAAGGAGTGTGGCATCCTCGTGGGCACTGGCCAATGGCACCTCTCTAGCAGACATCTGTAGAGCAGCAGGCTGGGCAACACCCAATACCTTCTCGAGATTTTACAATCTCCGGGTTGAGCCGGTTTCGTCCCATGTTCTTTCAGGTACGTACAGGTAAGTTTCGTTAAGCGGGGCAGCTGGCCGGGTGTACCGCTTGTGTATAGCGCCTTTCCCCTCCACGAGGTGAAGCTGTGCGCTCTTCTCTCCCATGCATGTTCACAACCTGTGAACCCTGGATGTCCTTCCTCCTAGCCCTCTGGCTCACGAATTCAGCGGGGGATTTCGTAGTCAGACCCAGTATGTGTGCTAACATGCCCTGTACTGAGGTAAGTGCTCCACAGGTCTCGGTTACCCTGGTAACCTCCTGTGATGTATCTTCCGCGGTACGGTCTCCCTTTTTTGGTAGACCCACGTCTCTCTTGGCAGAGCCCTCTCTGCCCCGGTCACTGTGTTTGTAGAGCTCCTCCACTACAAAGGGCAGGACCTACCGCCGCACCTCTTCCATGTGCGGCCTTAGGCCCATATGACGTATTTGCCACTTTTTTACCCTCCCCTTCGGGGCAGGGTGTGGTCTCCATGGAGTCTTTTCCCCCTGAAAGAATAGGAACGGGAAAGAACGCCTTCCCCGGCACATTTTATGAGCGGGCCCCAGCCGAATCAAATTTTCTGTGGAGAGAAAAACATAGAGAAAAAAGGCCGCGGCTGGCGTCTCCTTCCCCACCTTGAAATTTGGTGCTTACTGAGGCTGCTTCCACTTATGATTGACCCTAAAGTATCAGAAAAGGAACAGGCATGGCAGTTGTTGATGACACTCAAAGATGTTGTTGAGTTGGTTATGACACCTACCCACACAAGTGAAAGCATTGGTCACCTAGATAGCCTGATTGCTGAGCATAGACATAGATTTAGCAGTGTTTTTCCAGAAGGGAAACTGATTCCAAAACACCATTTTGTAGAGCATTACTCACAGCTCAAAAAAGCATTTGGCCCACTAGTGTCCTTATGGACGATGAGGTTATTGTTGTGTAACACCTGGTCAGGACTTATTTGTGTATTTATTCCAGATTTAAACTTGTCTTAAAAAATATTTATTCTATACTTTTTTCTGATCTGTCAAGAGCATGCATTAATCATAGGCTCTTGTGAGGAAATATATATAATTTGAAGAGGTCAAAACTCCAGCAACACTAGTAGTATACGTATAGAACTTTATTGTTAGACCAACGCGTTTCGGCTTGTGGCCTTCATCAGGGTCATCATGAAACACATTACAACCAACATTTAAATAGGGTTGGTATGAAACAGAAAAAATGCACACATGTATGATTGGTTGTCTTTTATATATTTTTTTACCTTTTTGAATTTTTTTCTGCTTCATACCTACTCTATATAAATGTTGGTTGTAATTTGTTTCATGATGACCCTGATGAAGGCCACAAGCCGAAACGTGTTGGTCTAACAATAAAGCTGTTCTATATACTACAAGTTTTGCTGGAGTTTTGACCTCTTTAGACCTTTTTCCTTTCTCCATTCTCCTTGAATGTTAGTGAAGTTGAGCCAGAAACCCCTACTCTGCTTCTGAAATATGATTTGCTCTTGTCTTGTCTTATCGAATCATGTCTGTTTTTTTTTTGTTGTTTTTTTGCAGTTCTGCTTGCCAAAGGCTGTGATGATGTCTGCCCCACTTAACTATGTGTTATAATTGAAGAGACTAAAGTTCACAAGTTAACCCTTCCAGATGGAATCCCTAGCACTGTAGATGAACTTTTGGCAACTGTACAGGATCATTTTCATCTCCAAGGGAGTTTTACTGTTATGTATATGGACAAAGATTTTGATAACCAATTCTTCACTCTAACGTAGTAGGACAAAGACACAATCAAACTAGTTAAAAAAGAACCTTCTATTATTCTCACATTGACTCCCATCAATGAGGCTGCTGCTTCCTCCTCTCCAGTGCCACTGGATCAGTCTTTCCAGGATGACAGTTTCTCTGTTATTTCATCCGACACCATTATTTTACCACAGCCCCCAGAGTATCGATCAGAAGTTTGGCCAACTAATTTTGTGATACTCACCTTTACATATAATGTCGAAATGCCCCTTCAAGAAGGAAATAAGGCTTATGAAAGTGATGTCTTACACCTTCAAAATCAAAACTCTGACATACAGGTGCATCTCAATAAATTAGAATGTCGTGGAAAAGTTCATTTATTTCAGTAATTCAACTCAAATTGTGAAACTCGTGTATTAAATAAATTCAATGCACACAGACTGAAGTAGTTTAAGTCTTTGGTTCTTTTAATTGTGATGATTTTGGCTCACATTTAACAAAAACCCACCAATTCACTATCTCAAAAAATTAGAATATGGTGACATGTCAATCAGCTAATCAACTCAAAACACCTGCAAAGCTTTCCTGAGCCTTCAAAATGGTCTCTCAGTTTGGTTCACTAGGCTACACAATCATGGGGAAGACTGCTGATCTGACAGTTGTCCAGAAGACAATCATTGACACCCTTCACAAGGAGGGTAAGCCACAAACATTCATTGCCAAAGAAGCTGGCTGTTCACAGAGTGCTGTATCCAAGCATGTTAACAGAAAGTTGAGTGGAAGAAAAAGATGCACAACCAACTGAGAGAACCGCAGCCTTATGAGGATTGTCAAGCAAAATCGATTCAAGAATTTGGGTGAACTTCACAAGGAATGGACTGAGGCTGGGGTCAAGGCATCAAGAGCCACCACACACAGACATGTCAAGGAATTTGGCTACAGTTGTCGTATTCCTCTTGTTAAGCCACTCCTGAACCACAGACAATGTCAGAGGCGTCTTACTTGGGCTAAGGAGAAGAAGAACTGGACTGTTGCCCAGTGGTCCAAAGTCCTCTTTTCAGATGAGAGCAAGTTTTGTATTTCATTTGGAAACCAAGGTCCTAGAGTCTGGAGGAAGAGTGGAGAAGCTCATAGCCCAAGTTGCTTGAAGTCCAGTGTTAAGTTTCCACAGTCTGTGATGATTTGGGGTGCAATGTCATCTGCTGGTGTTGGTCCATTGTGTTTTTTGAAAACCAAAGTCACTGCACCCATTTACCAAGAAATTTTGGAGCACTTCATGCTTCCTTCTGCTGACCAGCTTTTTAAAGATGCTGATTTCATTTTCCAGCAGGATTTGGCACCTGCCCACACTGCCAAAAGCACCAAAAGTTGGTTAAATGTCCATGGTGTTGGTGTGCTTGACTGGCCAGCAAACTCACCAGACCTGAACCCCATAGAGAATCAATGGGGTATTGTCAAGAGGAAAATGAGAAACAAGAGACCAAAAAATGCAGATGAGCTGAAGGCCAATGTCAAAGAAACCTGGGCTTCCATACCACCTCAGCAGTGCCACAAACTGATCACCTCCATGCCACGCTGAATTGAGGCTGTAATTAAAATAAAATGAGCCCCTACCAAGTATTGAGTACATATACAGTAAATGAACATACTTCCAGAAGGCCAACAATTCACTAAAAATGTTTTTTTTATTGGTCTTATGATGTATTCTAATTTTTTGAGATAGTGAATTGGTGGGTTTTTGTTAAATGTGAGCCAAAATCATCACAATTAAAAGAACCAAAGACTTAAACTACTTCAGTCTGTGTGCATTGAATTTATTTAATACACGAGTTTCACAATTTGAGTTGAATTACTGAAATAAATGAACTTTTCCACGACATTCTAATTTATTGAGATGCACCTGTACTTGAGAAACTTGCTGAAACAATATTCCACTACACTGCCTATCCCACTGGTCTTCAAATACAGGCAGTTGTAGAAGCTCTGATAAAAAAGCATCCATGCCTAAGAGAGCCTGGAACCTCATTTTCAGGTATGTACGGGTGGCAGCAGCATCTTAAATACAAGATGGCTAATTACCATTCTAAAATGAAAAGACGTGAAGTACCTTGTTCTGGGCTTGATATCAACTCCTTGAAAAGGAATTCCCCTGGTGAGTAAAATCCTGCAAAAAATAGCAAAAGATCGAAGAGAGTGAACTACCTTCCTCCACATCCAAGTGGAGAAACTAGCAACAGTCTGGAGATGGAGAGACAGGAGCTTCTTAATGAGGTAAAGAAAAATAACAACACTAAGGTGATTCAAGAAAAAATAGCCAAAACATTCTCCTATCGAAGGCTTGAGGTCATGAGTGGTACTCCAGCTGCTGATGACTTCAAAGAGAGATGGCCTGCTTTGTTTTGTGAAGCTGAGGTAGGTGAATCTATAAACCCTTAAAAATGTTACCTGCTCCACTAGGAAGTAACAATATTTTGATTTTATATTATGGACTACTGTTCCTGATTTAACACATGAAAATAAATAAATAAGCAGATCTAGAGCAGATCTATCATTAATAAACATGTTTTAAAACTTCATTCTGAGAGTTGTCATGACTGAATTACTTTTAAGTACATTACGTGGGTTACACATTTCTAAAATAATTTTATTTATGTAGAATACATTCCAAGGTTATAATAGTTTTGAAGTTTTAATTTAGTTTTTTATTTCTGTTTCATTTTAAATTTTTCACTCCAGTTTAGTTTTGTTTTTGTTTTGTTTGTCAGTTCTTTGTTAGTTTTAGTTTAGTTTTTCAGTATATTTAGTTTTTATTTTAGTTTTAGTTTTTATGTAAGGGGTAAATGGAGAATTGGGAAAAAAGGCATAATTTATTGAACTTAACCACACAGTCATCTTTACTGCACTGGACATGAGAAAGTGACTCTTACTGCATCTCTGAAAATTGAACTTCAAACAAAACTTTTACCAGTACCAAATTAAATGTAAAAAAAAATCACAGATTGACAGGGTAAGAGTGAAAAGACTGTGTGTGTGTGTGTGTGTGTGTATGTATCGTATGTATGTTGATATGTTAGTGTGTGTGTGTGGGACAGAGAGAGAGAGAGAGAGAGAGAGAGAGAGAGAGAGAGAGAATAAATTACTGGACATTGTTATATTGTTTCTGTTCTCTTTGTTTTAACCTCATGCTTTGACAACACAACAAACGGTCATGCCAATAAAGGTTAAATTATAATACATATTCAGACCTGCAGTTCCCAAACTTTTTTAAACTACTGCACACTTTTATGTTTTTTTTTTTTTTTTTTTTCATGGCACCCCAACCACTGAAAAATAAGTAAATAAACAAATATGCTTTTGAAAACAAAAACAAAGAAGTTTCATATTAATATAAATATTAACAAATTAAATTAAAACAAGTAAGTTTTTCTAAAGAAAACACTGATTCAAGCTTTTAGAGTAAATATTCAAGAGCCAGTAAAAAAATAGAGTAATTAAATAGACAAGAGAGTAAATCATGCTTTGTTTCTCAGTTACAGCAGCAATTAAATCAAATCAAATCAAATCACTTTATTGTCACACAGCCATATACACAAGTGCAATGGTGTGTGAAATTCTTGGGTGCAGTTCCGATCAACATAGCAGTCGTGACAGTGATGAGACATATACCAATTTACAATAACATCAAATAAACACAGCACAATTTAAACATCTGTTTTACACATAATTACACTCAACAATATACAAATAATAACATACACTGTACAGTATACAATACGCACTATATAGATACACATTATTTAATACAAATTAAAAATAAAAATATATAAAAAAGTATATATATATATATATATATATATATATATATATATATATATATATATATATATATAGAATGTACAGTATTGTACTGTATTGACATTCAGGCTGTCGGTTGATAGTCAGTTGTTAAGAGAGAACATAATATAATAATAATAATATAATTTATGACAGTCCGGTGTGAGATATAAGAGTAAGGGTAATAAAGTCCAGTGCTAATGTATTTTGATCGTGGGAGATCAAGAGTTCAGAAGTCTGATTGCTTGGGGGAAGAAGCTATCATGGAGTCGGCTGGTGCGGGTCCTGATGCTGCGATACCGCCTATCTGATGGTAGCAGTGAGAACAGCCCATGGCTCGGGTGGCTGGAGTCTCTGATGATCCTCCGAGCTTTTTTCACACACCGCCTTGTATATATTTCCTGGAAGGAGGGAAGCTCACCTCCGATGATGTGTCTGTCAGTTCGCACCACCCTTTGCAGTGCTTTGCGGTTGTGGGCAGTGCTATTGCCGTACCAGGCGGAGATACAGCCAGTCAGGATGCTCTCCACAGTGCAGGTGTAGAACCATGTGAGGATGTGGCGGTTCATTCCAAACTTCCTCAGCCGTCTCAGGAAGAAGAGGCGCTGATGAGCCTTCTTCACAACGACTTCAGTGTGGATGGACCATGTGAGTTCCTCAGTGATGTGGACACCCAGGAACTTGAAGCTGCTGACTCTCTCCACTGGTGCTCCATTGATGGTGATGGGACTGTGTTCTCTGTCTTTCCTTCTGAAGTCCACCACAAGCTCCTTTGTCTTACTGACGTTGAGGGAGAGGTTGTGCTCCTGACACCAGTGTGTCAGGGTGGGCACCTCCTCTCTGTAGGCTGTTTCATCATTGACAGTGATCAGACCTACCACCGTCGTGTCATCAGCAAACTTAATGATGGCATTGGAGCTATGTGTTGCCACACAGTCGTGTGTACAAGGAATACAGTAGTGGGCTGAGAACACAGCCCTGTGGGGCTCCAGTGTTGAGGGTTAGTGATGAGGAGATGTTGCTGCCTATTCTAACCACCTGGCGTCTGCATGACAGGAAGTCCAGGATCCAGCTGCACAACGAGCTGTTTAAGCCCAGAGCCCGGAGTTTCTCATCAAGCTTGGAGGGCACTATGGTGATGAATGCTGAGCTGTAGTCTACAAACAACATTCTCACATAAGTGTTCCTTTTTTCCAGGTGGGAGAGAGCAGTGTGTATTGTAGATGCAATGGCATCATCAGTGGAGCAGTTGTTGCGGTAAGCAAACTGCAATGGGTCCAGTGCTGGAGGCAGCACAGAGCAGATGTAATCTCTGATTAGTCTCTCAAAGAATTTGCTGATGATGAGGGTCAGAGCAACAGGACGCCAGTCATTTAAGCAAGTGATTTTGGATTGCTTTGGTACAGGCACAATGGTGGACGTTTTAAAGCATGTGGGGACTACAGACAAAGAGAGGGAAAGGTTGAAAATGTCCGTAAAAACACCAGCCATCTGGACCCGTGGCTTTAAGGATATTCACCCGTCGAAAGGATCGGGTTACGTCCGCTACAGAGACGGAGAGTGAACTAACCTCTGTAGGTTCGGCCGCGAGAGCTTTCTCTGCGAGGGTGGTGTTATTTCCCTTGAACCATGCATAAAAAGTATTTAGCTCATCCGGGAGAGAGGCAGCGGTGTTGACGGCGGAGTTTTTATTCCCTTTAAAGTCCGTGATGATATTAATTCCCTGCCATATGCTTCTAGAGTTGGTGGTGTTAAACTGTCCTTCAATCTTGTTCCTGTACTGGTGTTTTGCTGCTCTGATAGTTTTTCAGAGGGCATAACTGGCTTGTTTATGCTCCTTCGCATTCCCAGAATTAAAAGCGGAAGTCCGCGCATTAAATGCCGCATGAACATCGCTATTAATCCAAGGTTTCTGGTTCGGGTAGATCCGTATTGTTTTGGATGGAACAACATCCTCTACGCACTTTCTGATGAAACACGTTACGCTATCAGCGTAAACCTTGATGTCGTCATCAGAGGCGGACCGGAACATCTCCCAGTCTGTGTGATTAAAACAGTCTTGTAGCATAGAGTCTGATTGGTCCGACCAACACTGGATCGTTCTGAGGGTGGGTGCTTCCTGTAAGCAGGCAGAAGCAGAATGCAAGAGTGGTCCGATTTGCAGAATGGTGGGCGGGGGAGGGATTTGTAGCCATCCCAGAAGGGAGAGTAGCAGTGGTCCAAAACCCGGTCCCCTCGTGTGTTAAAACTGATGTGTGGGTGGTATTTTGGTGCAATTGATTTAAAATTGGCTTTGTTAAAGTCCCCGGTCACAATGAACGTGAACTCAGGGTGACACAGAAGCATGAGAAATTCCCGATCAGGAGAGCAGAAAGACTTGATAGAATGTAGGTTCCTCTGATCACACCAGGATTTGTTGATCATAAAACATACACCACCACCTCTGCTTTTACCTGAGAGGTCTTTCGCTCTGTCCGCTCGGTGCACGGAGAACCCCGCGGGTTCGATGGCTGAGTCTGGAATCTCCACAGACATCCAAGTTTCTGTAAGGCAGATAATGCAGCAGTCCCTTGTCTCTCGTTGGAAAGAGATCCGTGCTCTCAGCTCGCAGAGCTTGTTGTCCAGAGACTGAACATTTGCCAGTAGAATACTGGGTAGTGGGGGTCGATTTGCACGACGTCTTACTCTGATGAGAACGCTGGCTCTGTTTCCCCTTTCCTTCTGTGTTTTTGCGGCCGGGTAGCCCAGACAAAGGGCTCCACTGGTGTGTTTGTTAACAGCGGGTCGACATTGAGGAATTTGAATTCCGGTTTACGGTGTGTAATTGCAGAACCAATGTCCAAAAGTGTTTGTCTATCGTAGACAATAAGGCAGACAACATCCAAGACAAAAAAACATAAGAATTGTAAACAAAACAAACAAAAAACTACAATGTTGTTTCGGAGCTCGCAACTCGGCACCTTACTTGGCGCCATCTTGAGTCCAAAAAAAAGACAGCCTGGAATATTATGAATGAGTGAAGACACGTACCTCTGTTTGTGTGATTTACACCAGGAAAAATGTGAACATTGTCATGGTTATGGTGGGTCTGTTGTGTTCTTCCTGTGTGTCTACGTGGCTGATTGTTTTCCTCGTGTGTTTTCCTCTGTCACATGGACATTCCCATGGGAATGCTCATTTGCGCCTTTCATCAGTTAATTGTCTGCACCTGCAGCTCGTTTCCCTCTGCCTACTTATACCCTCATGTTTCTCTTTTTTATTGTCAGGTTGTTCTGCGTGTTTACGTGCTGCCGTGCCTGTCTAGTCTAGTCTAGTCTAATCTGGTCGCTTCATTTGTCCTGTCTAGTTTTGTTCTCTTGCCCAGTCAGTTCCCTGTCTGTGGATTTATTGCTGTCTTATCATCTCTACTTACCAGGATTACTCACCCTGCTGTTATTCCGTTCTTCCTCGCCCGGATCTCCCACACTACACTGCTTCCAAGCCACGCAGTTGTCGCCGCTATCTCCATTGTTGTAATCACTGTCATCATTACTGTTGTCATTGCTACCACCATTAATGTTGTCATCTCTGCCATCATCACTGTGTCATCGCTACCACCATTAATGTTGTCATCTCTGCCATCATGGCTGACTCTACTGCTGCTCTGTGTTACTACTGTTATCTCTTGCCATCCATTGCCACTCTTCATATCCCTATTAAACAGTTTTTTGTGTATCTCTGGGTCCTTCCTTACAAATTCTGACACATCTCACACATGCTATTTATCACGTCATTAACAACTAGTTGTTTGGTTCCGTACACTAGTGTGGCATTTATGAAAGTGTTTTTGTCACTACCTGAACTTTTCAGAAGTTAATTCAGTTGTAAAATGCAGTTTTCACTCATAAATTCAGGGTTGGGGAGTAACGGAATACATGTAATGGGATTACGTATTTAAAATACAAAATATAAGTAACTGTATTCCACTACAGTTACAATTTAAATCATTGGTAATTAGAATAGTTACATTCAAAAAGTATTTTGATTACTGAAGAGATTACTTTGCATTTTATTGTCATTTGTTTCATTTAATATTTAGTCCTTTCAGATGGAAAACATTTATACATATAAATGATGCGATCCAAAGTGCATTTGAACAACAGTGAAACACTTTCTTATGATGTGTTACATTCATACGAGCAGACAAAGAAGTAAGTTTGATGTAAGTTTGCAGCAGAAGAAATAAACCTTGTGTAAATTGTCAGCTTTACGCTAAGCTAAAATGCTATTTCTAGCCAATTTACATGCACATGTTACCAGGCACGATCATATTTTTTTAATCAAGAAAATTCACATTAGATCATAATTTCTCCATCTCCATTTCTCCATCTTCTTCAAGGACTCTTATTTTGAAGTGTTCTGTTGAGTTAATGAAGTGTTGCGTTGAGTTAAGCTTTGATGTTTAGATTTTGTATTTGTTCCACTCCAGCGATTATTATTGTTGAGCCATGTGTTTGTTTCCACTCCAGCGTTTGTTTCCACACCAGCGTTAGTTATTATTTAAAGTCAATCTACTCCTTTATCTCCTGTCTTCCTCTTCCACTCCTAGACACCCAACATTACAGAAGGACTGACCAACAAAGAAATACGGATTTACTTACCTGTTCCTTCCAACGTCCTCCTGAACTTCAGCGATCCCTCTAATCCTCCTCTCCCACTCGTCCAGACCCACATGAATCATGGTGTTTACTGGATTATTTATGCATTTATTTCAACAAGACCTTCCTCTCCTGGATTACACCGCCAAGTTTTGTCAACTCGCCACTTCCACCTCTATCTCGGACCCCTACCTCTGTGCCATTTACGGAATGGGCTTGAACTTCCACTGTCCCACTGCTCTTCCGGAAGTGGATAATCTTTCCTTCTTAGAATATGTCCGCCACACTCTTCATCCATCACCCTCTATATTGTCCGTTTCCAAGGTAATGCCTTCCATGGCCCCTGTCTCCACGTCTTCCATGGCCCCTGTCTCCACGCCTTCCATGGCCCCTGTTTCCAAGGTAACTCCTCCCCATACAATTCCCTTAAATAATTTTTTTGGGGGGGGCTCATCCTCTTCAAACTCCGGTGGTCGATTCCCTGCCGCAGTCAGCTGTAGCGACCACGGAGGTTGCATTTTTCTGTATTCTGTGAAATATGGCAGTAACCCCGGGCCACAACCAGTGCCCAAGCCTGACACAGTTAACGAGCCAGTTCCCAAGCCTGCCAGGTTAACGAGCCAGTGCCCAAGCCTGCCAGGGTTAACGAGCCAGTGCCCATGCCTGCCATGGTTAATGAGCCACAGCCAGTGCCTGTAGCCTCGACCGTCCCAGAGCCAGTGCCTGTAGCCTCGACTGTACCCGTATCTACGCTCCCTGCTGGCTGGAAGAGGAGGAGAAGGAAAAGGACTCCTCCTCCTCAGTCTCTGCCCATGCTCACGACCACTGAGGTCGTTCCCCAGTCTCTGCCCATGCTCACGACCACTGAGGTCGTTCTCAAGTCTCTGCCCATGCTCACGAACTTGGAGGTTGTTCCGCAGTCTCTGCCCATGCTCACGACCACGGAGGTCGTTCCACAGTCTTTGCCTGTGCTCACGACCACGGAGGTCGATCCCCAGTCTCAGCCTGTACTCTCTTCCATGGCTCTCAGCCCTGAGCCTCCCACAGCTCTCAGCCCTGATCCTTCCACAGCTCCACCTTTCATGGCTCTGTCCCTCGAGCCTCCAATTGCTCCAACTTCCATGGCTCTGTCCCTCGAGCCTTCCACGGCTCTGCCCCTCGAGCCTCCCACGGCTCCGCCTTCCACGGCTCTGCCCCTCGAGCCTCTCACGGCTCCACCTTCCACGGCTTTGCCCCTCAAGCCTCTCACGGCTCCGCCTTCCACGGCTTTGCCCCTCGAGCCTCTCACGGCTCCGCCTTCCACGGCTTCGCCCCTCAAGCCTTTCCTGGCCCTGCCTTCCACGGCTCCTCCACCTTCCATGGCTCTGCATTCCACGGCTCCATCCCCAGAGTCTTCCATGACTCCACCCTCAGAGTCTTCCACGGCTCCACCTTCCTTGGCTCCACCTTACACGGCTCTGCCCCCCAGAGTCTTCCACGGCTCTGCCTTTCTTGGCTCCACTTTCCACGGCTCAGCCTCTCGAGCCTCTCACGGCTCCGCCTCCCTTGGCTCCGCCCTCAGTCTCTTCCGTGGCTTCGCCCGCTTCCCCAGCGGTTCCACCTCCTGACCCAGTCCCTGCCCTTTGGCTGCCTCCCAGGCCTCCTGTCCCTGCCCTGTGGCTGCCTCCCAGGCCTCCTGAGGCAGTTTCTGCCCTGTGGCAGCCTCCCAGGCCTCCTGATCCATTCCCAGCCCTAAAGCCACCCCCCAGGTCCCTGGATCCTTTCCCAGCCCTAAAGCCACCCTCTAGGCCTCCTGATCATCCTCCTTGGATCCTTCATCTTCTGCGTCACCCTACCCTCATCATCCGTTTTTGGGCGCCAGGAGTTGCCCTTTAAAGGGGGGGAGGTAATGTCACAGTCTGTCTCCATCTTTTTCAAGGACTCTTATTTTGAAGTGTTCCATTTAGTTAGTGAAGTGTTGCGTTGAGTTAAGCTTTGATGTTTATATTTTGTATTTGTTCCACTCCAGCGATTACTATTGTTGAGCCTTGTGTTTGTTTCCACTCCAGCGTTTGTTTCCACTTCAGCGTTTGTTCTACTCCAACAATTGCTATTAAAGGATTTGAAAGTCAATCTACTCCTGCATCTCCTGTCTTCCTCTTCCACTCCTAGACACCCAACGTTACATTGCCTTACTGTACTGGCAGAGTTTTTATAGTCAAAACAATTGAAAAAAATCTACCAGTGCTAAAGAAGTAAGGAATATGTTACAAATTACATTTTACAGCATGTATTCTGCAATCTGTAGTGGAATACATTTCAAAAGTAACCCTCCCAACCCTGCATAAACTACTGAACTGTGTGTGTCCAGAACAGGATTAAGCATTAAAAGGTGAACTGACAACCACATTTAGCTGCAATGTGTACGTGACCTTATTCACTCTAGCACCATCTTTGATTTTTAATAGGAATGATAACAAGGCTGTGAGGGATAGACTTACCATCTCTTCAATGGTGGTTGCAATTAAAATAACAAATGGTATAAAGCTGTATTAAGCTCCTAGATCACATCTGATTTTTCACAACTCATGTTGTCTGGAGTTCTTTGAATACTGAATGTTCTTGGACAGATATTTTACCAATGTTTTGTCCATGGAACGATCCAAAAACATTATAAACTGCAGTACAGCCCATTGAAGAGACTGTAAGTCTATCCCTCACAGCCTAGTTGTCATTCCCATTAAAAATCAAAGATGGCGCTAGCGTGAATAAGGTCTTGTGCTTGCCGAACATTTAATTTCAAAACCATAGGCAATAATCCCTCCTTTTGCTGATGTAACAGCTTCAACTGTTCTGTGAGGTATTTTCACAAGATGTTGGAATATGGCTGCAGAGATTTGCTCCCATTCAGAAAATCATTGAGGTCAGGCAGTGATATTGGGCAAATGGGTCTGGCTCACAGTCTGCATTCCAATTCATCCTAAAGAAGTTCAGTGGGGTTTAGGTCTGGTGATCAAATTCAACTCAGTAAACCATTTTTTATAGACCTCACTTTTGTGCACAGAAGCATTGTCATGCAGGAACAGTAAAGGACCCTCCCCAAACTGTTGCCATGATGTTGTTGAATGACAAAATGTCATTGTATGTTGTAGCATCAAGATTTGTCTTCACTAGAATTACTGGAAGATGGCAAAATAATAGATGTAGTTCTGATGCCAAACATATACATTTGGCCTTCGCAACCAATAATAATAAAATGTTACGCTGCCTTCATTTGGATCTAGGCTCACATCAATCTCTGTCTTGCTTTGGGATCGTCTGCATACTCCCAGGCCAAACTATAGGACAGTATTGAGACCACAGTGGGGATCATGGGTTGCAACCTGCCCTTTGTTCATTACTTGTACAGTTCCAGCGGAATGACACAGTCAGCAAATGTAAACCTCTCCCACCCAAGTCAGCACCTGTTCTAAGCAAATGGCTGAGGTCCATCAAGCTACAACCTGCATAATCTAAGCAATTTCTTTTACCCATGCTGTGCCCCTCTGCAACAGTTCATTTGGTCCACAGCTTACTCAGTCATCTAACGTGTACAAACTCCAGTTAAACACAGACTTTTGATTCACTCCTCTCAAGCAAATGCATTCCATTGCATATGGATCCACGTCCTATATACTGGCATATGGAAAATGAACTATTTCTCATT
This sequence comes from Myxocyprinus asiaticus, assembly GCF_019703515.2. Lineage (NCBI taxonomy): Eukaryota > Metazoa > Chordata > Actinopteri > Cypriniformes > Catostomidae > Myxocyprinus > Myxocyprinus asiaticus. The sequence continues at coordinate 23,965,160 of NC_059373.1, forward strand.
TCCATGGCTCTTTATGAATTCTACTGTTTGTGCAATAATTAAGCTCACTTATCAGAATATATTTTTGGTGTGCCAGTGCAAGTATTCAGTCATCTACAGCAAATGGATAGTCCAGATGCTCTTGAATAAATCTGACCTAAAATTGACAAACTATTGTCATATAACTGGGTCCCATGCAAGTTCACATTAGCACTGCTTGCAGTTTACTCTCTTAGTTTCATAATTGTGTCTTTCAAATAATTAGCTAACTTTTTATAACATATGTGCATTCTGTTTGTTGTTATGTGCACATTGCATTGTTTCTCCTCTGTTGCAGCACAACATAAGCCAGTTCTAAGTTTATGCCACTATGCCCATCTGTAAATTTTGACTGAAAGAGGCTACTATGTTCTCCTGGCTTTCACTAGATGGCAGTATTTTCACTTCTTGTGGTCATGAGTGCACATCTGAAGCAAAGTGTCTGCTTTTGACATGACACAAAACTGGTCTGTCCAGCATATAGGGCACAACACCTCAATGACAAAAGTCTCTGGAAATGTTCCCAAGAACATTTCTTTTTTTAGAGTCACATTGTTTTGAATTAGTGGCAGAATTTCAGAATGTTATACCCAAGCTCTTCAGCAGCAAATCATCATATTAGCAAGTGCAATTTAACATATCACTTTGAAATATGTGAAATTATGAAATAACTTAGCAGACCAAAGATTTCACATAAACAATGTAATGACATTGAAAATGTGTTAAGACAAATTTAGCCTACTTATTGTAACTATAGTGGGGACCAAAACTCTGAGAACACTGAAAATCTGTTCCCTTTTGTAGGAACTCAAACTATATATGAACGCTATGGGACACCATCTGAGTGTCACATGGTCTGATGCCTTTATACAATCACGCCAATTTATTGGCTGATGGCACTTAAGCGATGCCCATATTTCATGCCAATTTCAGTGCAATTTTAATTGGGTTTTCCCAAACATTACAAGGGTCAGACGGGGACAGTGGCACTTTTCCAGGCTCACAATTTCTCACCACGAGGCGTTATCTCCACTTGTTCCAATTCCACAGCCTCCAGATTTGGAGCTCCGTGTGCGGCAGCTGTTTGGGATTTCGGCTTTGTGTCTGAGAGGATTGAAGTGCAATCGGACATCGGATTCTTCCTTGTGTTTGTCACCATCCCCCTGAGCGAAAGCACAAGTCTCGTCAGACATGCTCTGAGGCCTAGCTCGGCGGCCATTTTCTGACGAACAAAGTGTACAAAAGAAATACAATGCGTGTCTTAAGCCGTCACCATTAAAAAAACGCTGTATGAGAGAATTTGTCGTTGGAAGGGAATAAATCGGCCTCTTTGTCCCTGTTGTGTTTTTTGAATAAGGCAATGGAGAAGCAGCCTCAGCCTTTCTCTCTCTCTCCACGCCGTTCGAAGCAAACTGCTTGCGATGGAGGGGATCATGCATGGACCGGTGAATGAGGAGGCTGGAATAAGGGAATATTCCCTAACGGAGTGGTGGCGAACCAACGTGCAAGTGCTTTGTCCTTGCCATTATTCTTTTGGGATTCTATCAGGAGATGCAAAGTATTTTAACTCGTTATTTCTTTCGCCCGTTCGTGGACCATTCAAGTGTTCTGGTGAGACAAGAGACACACACTGCTATCTCTGCTCGATTTTTCGGTGGTGGCATGGATGTCGCTCTTTTTAGTCAACTGTTGGATCTACACACAATGTTTTTGCAGTCCAACTAAGCGCATCGCTTTAAGGAATGCCTTTGAGTTAATATCGGCTCCGTTTGGACTGTCACTCGTTCAGGGTGATGCTTTTGTTCACGAGTGTGTTTCACGCTATCCGGTTACTACACGTTGTTCCCCCATTATATTCCGGGAACTATTTAGTGTCTAACCCGTTTTTCAGTACACTAATTTAGCCCAGTTTCCCCCGTAATTTACGCTGGCAAAAGAGCGTTGAATATTTTCAGCTTGAGTTTTGCTTCTGCCTCCATGACCAAGGATTTCGAGGCACGTGTAATATAACTCAATGTAAAGTAAAAAAAGGTCTGACAGGCTTGTTGTGTAACAAAGGATGAGCCCCCATTCAGTGAATGAAATTGTACCGTATAAATGTATCCGTTTCTCTCCTGTTTGCCCTTCAGTCAGTATCAGGATTAGTTCGCCATTGTACATGCCTCAAATGTCCAACAACCAAAATGTGGTTCAGTTTTCCCCTGCAGCTTGCTGGGGAGCGAACATTAAAAAACCACTTCCCGAATTCAGCTTCTGTCTCCATGACCAAGGGTCTCGAGACAAGCATAACAGAATTCAATGTTCATCAAACACAAGTGTAAACAAAACACAATGAACATAAGCACCACATGTTGTACCTCCATAAAGAATTGCTCTCAACTCCCTCAATCTTCACACATTTTTTCCCTTTCTATGCTAGGGAAGATGGTTTATCTGGCGTTCTCTGCTGTAAATACATTCAGAGTGACCGCCTTTGATAATTGCCTGATCAAATTCAGCCTTTGTCTCCATGACCAAAGGTTTCGAGACATGCATAACAGAATTAGATGTTCATCAAGAACAAGTGTACCCAAAGCACAGTGAACATAAGCACCACATGTTGTCCCCCCATAAAGAATATTTGGGCCATTGTGGTGAACCTGCTTGCTCTCAATTCCCTCCATGTTTGCACATTCTTCCCAGTTCTGTGCTAGGGAAGATGGTTTATCTGGCTTTCTCTGCTTTAAATACATTCAGAGTGACCGTTTTTTATAACTGACTGATCGGATTCGGCCTCTGTCTCCATGACCAAAGGTTTCGAGACATGCATAACAGAATTCAATGTTATCTAGCAAAAGTGTACAAAAAACACAGTGAACGTAAGCACCACATGTTGTCCCTCCATAAAGAATGCTGGGGCATTGTGGTGAACCAGTTTTCTTAAATAAACATTCCCCCCAATGTTCATAAATTTTTCCTCATTCAAAATACTAGAGAAAAAGTTTATTCTGTCAGCATCCTTGTTGTAGATACATTTCAAAGCGCTAATCATTTATGCCTAAATACAATAAAGGCAAAACATTATCAAATTCCCTTCAACCAGCTATAGAATTGGTGGAGCAAAGGCTTCCCTCAGCTGTGCCGCTGGTTCTGGGGCAGTCGCCAAAAGTAAACCAAGCACGCCATCTAGTGGTTATTGGTCGTGATGCAGGCAAGAACCATGCATTAATTACTCTGTCTGCCCGTCTGTCAGCTTGGCAGCAGCTGAAGGCCGTTTCAAACTGGGTACTTCGAATGATAAAGAATGGTTATATCATTCAATTCAGGCAGCATACATCCCATTCTGGATTTGGGATGTTTGAATTTCACTCTAATGAAATGTTAATTCAGAATGCTGATGCAGAAACAAATAATGTTACAAGTGCAGCCGGGGGACTGATTTGTGACAATAGATTTGAAGGACACATATAAAAAGTAAACAAATAATCCATATTCAGATTGCACCAAAGCACAGGCTTTTCTCAGATTCGCTTTCGGGGGCAAAGCGTACCAATTTTGCGTCCTTCCGTTCGGACTTGCACTGGCACCATGCATTTTCCCAAAATGCTTGGATGCAGCATTGACGCCCTTGAGGCTTCAAGGCATTCGCATTTTGAATTATATCAACCATTGGTTGGTGTTAGCCCATGTGGATACTTTGACTGCCCAGCATTGAGATGTCATTCTCAGCCATTTGAGCAATCTAGGGCTGCATTTAAACCTAGACAAGAGTGCTCTGTTGCCAGGGCAACAGACTAGTTTCTAGGAGTGGAGCTGGACTTGCAGGCAATGCAGGTGCACCTGTCTCCAGCTTGCATTTCTGTCATTAAGCCAGTGTCTAGTGATGTTCAGTGTGGGATGCATTCTCCATGCGAGAACATTTCACAGGCTTTTGGGGCTCATGATCGCGGCTTCCGCTGTCATTCCCCTGGGCATGTTGCATGCAAGACCTTTTCAGTGCTGGATGAACTCCACAAAGGGACTTCAACCACTGACACATGTCTCTTCAAAGTGAAGCGTGGGTGCTACCAAACTCTGTTACCATGGAAACAGACCCGCCTTCTGATGTTGGGTGTTCTGGTGGGACAGGTGTGTCGCTGCAAGGTGATAATGACAGACGCCTCCTCCACGGGTTGGGGCGATGTATCTGAGGGTCGTCCAGCCTATGGGCCAGCAGCAATATTGGCACATAAACTGTCTGGAGATGTTCACGGTGCTGCTGGCATTAAAGTTTTTCCTCCCAGAGATTCAGGACAGCCATGTCCTCATTCGGTCGAACAACAGGACGGTGGTGTCCTACATCAATCACCAGGGAGGAGTGCACTTTTATGCCACGCTGAGGCTGGCACTTCGCATTCTTCTGTGGGCGTGGAACAATGTGCTGTCTCTACGAGACTTACATGTTCCGGGCCGGTTGAATATGGGGGCAGATCTCCTGTCCAGACAAGGCTTGCTGCCCAATGAGTGGACATTACATCCTCAGATTATGAAACAAATCGGGAGAAGTATCGGCAGAGTGGAAGTGGACCTGTTCACTTCGAGCGAGATGTTGCACTGTCCTCTCTGGTTTTCCCTCTAGCCCCTGGCACCACTGGGCATCGATGAATTGCCGTTTCTACCGATCAGTCTGTTGCACGGGGCAGCATTTGGCACTCCTGGATGGAAGTTATGGGTATGGTCCCTCAACGGGGTGCTCTTTTGAATGATGGGTTATCCCCTGCTGTGGTTGACACCATTCTAAATGCTAGAGCTTCATCAACTAGGAGGCTTTTTTTGATTTTCTCCCCTTTTCTCCCCAATTTGGAATGCCCAATTCCCAATGCGCTCTAAGTCCTCATGGTGGCGTAGTGACTCGCCTCAATCCGGGTGGCGGAGGACGAATCTCAGTTGCCTCCACGTCTGAGACAGTCAATCCGCGCATCTTATCACATGGCTTGTTGAACGCGTTACTGTGGAGACGTAGCACGTGTGGAGGCCTATGCTATTCTCCGTGGCATCCACGCACAACTCACCACGCGCCCCACCAAGAGCGAGAACCACACATTTCAGCAACCACGAAAAGGTTACCCCATGTGACTCTACCCTCCCTAGCAACCGAACCAATTTGATTGCTTAGGAGACCTGGCTGTTACTCAGCACGCCCTGGATTTGAACTTGTGACTCCAGGGGTGGTAGAGTTTTTGTTGTTTTTTAAGAAAAGGAGGGACGAGTCTTTTTTGTTTGTTTTTTGTGGTAATATACATTATCCCACAAATGCTGTTGATTGAGCTTAACTTGTAATGAACAAGGAATATTCCTGTATCTCCCTGTATCAAAAGTCAAATCTTCTTGTTTCCATTGAAGCACACGATTTCTCTTTGGAACATTCACAAATCATGTTGGATAACATACATTATAAGGTTTTGCACAAACTTTTGGACTCCATGCCAGCTTGAGTTCATGCTGTAATTAAAGCAAAAGGGCAGCATTCCAAATACTAAGAAATTCGGACATTCATGTTAATTGTTTAATTCAGCTTTTCACTCAAATTGTTATACTTTTTTCTTAGTCTTATACAATTTATAATGATAATCTTATATTAAATTAAAAAAATACAAAATAGAATATTTTTCAGTAGTTGTCTTTGACTTTTGCACCACACTGTATATGCACACACACACACAAATATGTGTTTGCATATAAATATTTACAAAAAAAAAAAAAAAAAAAAATATGAAAAAGAATATAAGAAAGGAGGAAAGAGGGAGAGAGATAGCAAGAGCTAGAGAGACAAAGAGTTATTGAGAACAACCAAGGATGAGCCAAAGTGATTTAAAATTGTGGATCTTTTCTTGTAAGCACTTTTTTCCTGCTTTTACGAGGCTGCTATTGGCATGACCTGAGAAGAGCAATGGGATAAACAGAGAGAAGAGTTAGCAGTGCTCCTGCCCTACTGTACTCTAGAGCTCATCTTCCACCCACTGCCTATCCATAGATAAGACCAGAGAGCAGAGTGCACAGCCCAGGAGAGAACTTTCAAGGTTGAGGGTTGAGTAAAGCAATGGGAAATGGGCTTTTACCGAAGTAGTTCTTATGCATATAAGATGAGCTTTTGTATAGAAAGCTGAGGTTGATAAAGAAAGTTTATTTCAGGGCAGTAAAATGTACGCACAGCTGCTTTAATTATTTACATAGCTTGTCAAAAGTGTTTGAATATGTGCAACTGATTTGCTTGAGCTCCAGAGACATTAATCGGAAAGCATTTAAATGGTGTTGAGACATCAGGAACAGTCAGGGGTTTGATCATCACATTGAGTACACTGCCTGGAGGCATTTTAAGTCTGAAGAGAGGTCACACTTTGATCATTCAAAACTAAACTGTCACTGAGAATTGCCAGCTCTCCTATGCATCAACTATGTGATAGCATTTGTTTGTCTGCTTCTATGTGTGAGTTTAGTTTATAAAATTAAGCATTGAAACAGCTTATCAGCTTTTTAAAACATTCTTTAATTAATCAGAATGAATTTCCCTACATAGGCTTGTTTTTGCGCTTTGATGTGTGAACACTTTTCACACTGTATCTGGGGCAAATTCCATTGTTGGATCTGCATGTTTCACTTTATGTTAGTATATTAAAGCCCCTTGGTCAGATGATCAAATAAGGCTTAGTGTTTACAGAGAATTTGATTACAGCAGTTGTGAAGTTGCTCTTTACTTCATGTATAGTTTAATTTTATATTAAAATGTACCAGATTATAGAAAAGATCTAACATAAAAAGCCTGGACTGTGTGTGACCTAGGAAAGGGCATTTGAGGACACTGAAAGTGCTGTTGTTGCAAGAATGCTCTGTGCACTCAGCTGTAAGCACAGAACAATGGTACTGAGTCATGAAAGTACGCAAAGTTAAAAGACTGATGCAACCAATAATCAAAGTAACTATATATGCTCAGATTATGACGTATTATTCATTAAAAATGTATACTTCATAATAAATGAATATAAAATGTAATTTTTTTTAAAAAGGAACTAACAGCCAGGTTTCCACCATTAAAATGAAGTCAGAGGCTCTGTGAAATAACAGTGGCGAGATGAATCCATTTGATGCAAAAAATATTAAAAAGGCATAGGCATGAAGTAATGCTAGATAACAAACTGTATAAGACAGGAGGGTTTTGACCAAGCAAGTCAGATCTCAGATCTCGGGTTTGTTGGTATGAGCAATAAACTCTAACATTTGACACTTGGAACTCCTGACTTTGAGAGTTTTCTTACAGAGAGGGGAAGAAAAGTTTCCATGCTCCACAACACATGTTGTCAATTAGGGCTCTTGGGCAAGAGCCTTGCGCATCACTATAGATGCCAAAGGTGCCACTTAGCTAGCATCTTTACAGTGATGTGGTCATTAAGCACATTGCTTTTGCATCAATATACTGATGTGAAAAGCAACAGATTTATTTATTTTTTTCTTCATAATATTAGTTTCTGTATCTGAAACAGCATAGGAGTGATGATATGTTGGGGCTTAATTTTGGGGCTTAAATATGTTGTTTTCTGTAGAAGTTCTGCTCTGCTAAAGTGTAGTGTTAAGCCTGATCTCATGACAATTACGTGACTGGTGACATTTTTGCAAAAGAACATCACACGGTTCATTATAGGCATTGCGGCAGTTCAGAGATGAAGCATCCACTGTATGGGGCTAAAATTATGTTTAATGTTCTCGAAAAACATGAGGTTATTGAGTGGTAAATTAATAAAACCTATCTCCCTACTTTGAACCTCAAACCTAACTGATAGTGTCATAAAAGCAAATTTGAGGTAAAAAAAAAAAAAAAAAAAAAACAACTGCTAAAGAAACCACATCAGTTTGTGGTGCCTCTTTAACATTCCTGCCTTATGTGTCAACTCGTGTGCTCTTCTGAACTCTTTTTGTACTCTTCCTTTTTATCACAAGTACAAAGTTCTATCAGTTGAGCTACCGCACAACTTGATCACACTCAAATAAGCATGTAAATATAGTTGGTTATGTAACGCAAATGTTAAAATGCCTTACTGTACTTGTGATTAGTGTGAAAGGGAATAAAAGTCATTGTTAAAGAGCCTCTAGCATTCATTTCACCAGGAAACTGCTGCAATACGTAAAACAAGACACGTAAAAATCATTTTGCAAAAATGTAGGTATAGGCTAGTAATGTGATTCTATGAGACCAGGTTGGTAGTGTTATGTGTGGGCTGACTAAAACATAAACCTCATCAAACATCGATTTTCATCTAATATGCTTCCTGTCATCACTCAGGGTTCAGTTTTAGTCAGCCAACAAAAAAAAAGAAAACTGTAAAGTAACACGTCACTTCAGCAGAGCAGAATGTGAATAGAAAACAACAGATTAAACATTAACCACTACAAACTAATAAATATTGCCAAGTTAAAATGTAAAATCCTACCCCAATTTATCATGACTACACAGCGACAAGCAGGGCTTGTATTTGACACCTTGGGTAGTGAGAAAATGTCGCAGATTATCACAGAATGAAACAAATCGTACAGTAGTTTAAAAAAAAAATACTGTAAGAGCCATAATACAATATGTAAATATGAGAATGTAAAGTACTGTTAAATTATCATTTTAGTGCATTTTATTTGTTACAATTAAGAAGAATGTGTGTACTATTATTATGTATGCTTCTATTATGTTTTTGCTGTTACTTAAAACGATGTGTCACTAAGACATGAGAGGGGTTGGTAGTTGTGTAACAAGCAAGACTCAGAGCAATACAGTTTTCGACCGTCGTTCCATATTGTTGTTATTATATAAAGAAAAGTTTGTTCCTGCTTGTGGAATATAATGACTTGGGTGAGTTTGTCATGTCAGACTTGTTGCTTTCATATGGATGGTACATTTTCTTGCTCGAATTACAGTGGTATGCAAAAGTTTGGGCACCCCTGATCAAACTTTCTGTTGCTGTGAATAGCTAAGCGAGCAAAAGATGACCTGATTTCCAAAAGGCTTAAAGATGACAGATTTCTTTAATATTTTAAGCAATTTTACTTTTTTATATTCATCTTTTACAGTTTCAAAATAACAAAAAAGGCAAAGGGCCCGAAGCTAAAGTTTGGGCACCCTGCATGGTCAGTACTTAGTAACACCCCCTGGCAAGTATCACAGCTTGTAAAAGCTTTTTGTAGCCAGCTAAGTGTCTTTCAATTTTTGTTTGGGGGATTTTCACCCATTCTTCCTTGCAAAAGGCTTCTAGTTATGTGAGATTCTTGGGCCGTCTTGCATGCACTGCTCTTTTGAGGTCTATCCACATGATGATGTTTAGGTCGGGGGACTGTGAGGGCCATGGCAAAACCTTCAGCTTGCACCTCTTGAGGTAGTCCATTGTGGATTTTGAGGTGTGTTTAGGATCAGTATCCTGTTGTAGAAGCAATACTCTTTTCATCTTCAGCTTTTTTACAGATGGTGTGATGTTTGCTTCCAGAATTTGCTGGTATTTAATTTAATCAATTCTTTCCTCTACCAGTGAAATGTTCCCCTGTGCCACTGGCATCAACACAAGCCCAAAGCATGATCGATCCACCCCCGTGCTTAACAATTGGAGAGGTTTTCTTTTCATGAAATTCTGCACCCTTTTTTCTCCAAACATACCTTTGCTCATTGCGGCCAAAACGTTATATTTTAACTTCATCAGTCCGCAGGACTTGTTTCCAAAATGCATCAGGCTTATTTAGATGTTCATTTGCAAACTTATGACACTGAAATTTGTGGTGAGGATGCAGGAAAGATTTTCTTCTCATGACTCTTCCATGAAGGTCATATTTGTTCAGGTGTCGCTGCACAGTAGAACAGTGCACCACTACTCCAGAGTCTGCTAAATCTTCCTTAAGGTCTTTTGCAGTCAAACAGGGGTTTTGATTTGCCTTTCTAGCAATTCTACGAGGAGTTCTCTCTGAAAGTTTTCTTGGTCTTCCAGACCTCAACTTGAACTCCACCATTCCTGTTAACTGCCATTTCTTAATTACATTACGAACTGAGGAATTGGCTACCTGAAAACGCTTTGCTATTTTCTTATAGCCTTCTCCTGCTTTGTGGGTATCAATTATTTTAATTTTCAGAGTGGTAGGCAGCTGCTTAGAGGAGCCCATGTCTGCTGATTGTTGGGACAATATTTGAGGAGTCAGAGTATGTATAAATCTTTGAAATTTTCATCACCTGGCCTTTCCCAATGATGATTCATGAGTTCGTCTGCCCATATAATCTTTAAGCTGTTAAGGTTAAATTTATTTGGCTTGCTGTCCACAGAGGAGGGGCTCGGGGATATAAATAGGAGATGATTAAGTGGGGCAAGCTGCCTAGGGTAAAGGTGGAGTTGGGGAGGTGGAGGGATGCTGGAAACAGCTGAGACTGAAGAGAGCTTCTTATTGCATCTCAATAAATTAGAATGTCGTGGAAAAGTTCATTTATTTCAGTAATTCAACTCAAATTGTGAAGCTCGTGTATTAAATAAATTCAATGCACACAGACTGAAGTAGTTTAAGTCTTTGGTTCTTTTAATTGTGATGATTTTGGCTCACATTTAACAAAAACCCACCAATTCACTATCTCAAAAAATTAGAATATGGTGACATGCCAATCAGCTAATCAACTCAAAACACCTGCAAAGGTTTCCTGAGCCTTCAAAATGGTCTCTCAGTTTGGTTCACTAGGCTACACAATCATGGGGAAGACTGCTGATCTGACAGTTGTCCAGAAGACAATCATTGACACCCTTCACAAGGAGGGTAAGCCACAAACATTCAAGCTGGCTGTTCACAGAGTGCTGTATCCAAGCATGTTTCCAAACAGAAGGTTGAGTGGAAGGAAAAAGTGTGGAAGAAAAAGATGCACAACCAACCGAGAGAACCGCAGCCTTATGAGGATTGTCAAGCAAAATCGATTCAAGAATTTGGGTGAACTTCACAAGGAATAGACTGAGGCTGGGTCAAGGCATCAAGAGCCACCACACACAGACGTGTCAAGGAATTTGGCTACAGTTGTTGTATTCCTCTTGTTAAGCCACTCCTGAACCACAGACAACGTCAGTGGTGTCTTACCTGGGCTAAGGAGAAGAACAACTGGACTGTTGCCCAATGGTCCAAAGTCCTCTTTTCAGATGAGAGCAAGTTTTGTATTTCATTTGGAAACCAAGGTCCTAGAGTCTGGAGGAAGGGTGGAGAAGCTCATAGCCCAAGTTGCTTGAAGTCCAGTGTTAAGTTTCCACAGTCTGTGATGATTTGGGGTGCAATGTCATCTGCTGGTGTTGGTCCATTTTGTTTTTTGAAAACCAAAGTCACTGCACCCGTTTACCAAGAAATTTTGGAGCACTTCATGCTTCCTTCTGCTGACCAGCTTTTTAAAGATGCTGATTTCATTTTCCAGCAGGATTTGGCACCTGCCCACACTGCCAAAAGCACCAAAAGTTGGTTAAATGACCATGGTGTTGGTGTGCTTGACTGGCCAGCAAACTCACCAGACCTGAACCCCATAGAGAATCTATGGGGTATTGTCAAGAGGAAAATGAGAAACAAGAGACCAAAAAATGCAGATGAGCTGAAGGCCACTGTCAAAGAAACCTGGGCTTCCATACCACCTCAGCAGTGCGACAAACTGATCACCTCCATGTCACGCCGACTTGAGGCAGTAATTAAAACAAAAGGAGCCCCTACCAAGTATTGAGTACATATACAGTAAATGAACATACTTTCCAGAAGGCCAACCATTCACTAAAAATGTTTTTTTTTATTGGTCTTATGATGTATTCTAATTTTTTGAGATAGTGAATTGGTGGGTTTTTGTTAAATGTGAGCCAAAATCATCACAATTAAAAGAACCAAAGACTTAAACTACTTCAGTCTGTGTGCATTGAATTTATTTAATACACGAGTTTCACAATTTGAGTTGAATTACTGAAATAAATGAACTTTTCCACGACATTCTAATTTATTTAGATGCACCTGTATACTCTGGCTGATAATTGAAAGATTAGATGGATTCGCTCCTCCCGAACTTACGTTTAGGAACTTCATTTCACGAGTTTGTTTGCCCATATAATCTTTAAGCTATTAAGGTTAAACTTATTTGGCTTGCTGTCCATAGAGGAGGGGCTCGATGAAGCAGTTTCAACTCAAGCTCTGAAGTATCCCCCCAAAAAGATGCAGGAGGAGTTTAGGACAGCAAGTTGGATGCTTAGAGGTTGAATTTATGATCATTAGACTTGGTAATATGGAAGAACCCCCCCCCCCCCAAAAAAAAGAGTGAAATGAAAGGGATGAAGATATATGATAAGGGATGGTGGTTGCCTAGTTTCTGTGGGAGCTGTGGGCGAGGCAACTGTTGCGCACTGGCGGTAGTTATTGAGGGAGTTTGTACTGCAGTGGCAGTGTCAACTGGGGATGCTTCAATATGAAAGGCCAACGCGTCTCGCCGTTGTGTTTATCGACCTGGAGTTGTGAGCAGGCGATGCTGCTGCTTAGGCTGGACTGACGTCTCCCTACTATGTCCACCATGTGGAGCTATGAGTTCAGTACTGCTGCAGCAGTATAATTTTTTTAAAGGGGCTCTGGCGGGAGCTACATTTGGAAAGCGTGTCCCAGTGAAGCATTTGCGGCAAAAGCTGTGACTGAGGTTCTGCTGTGGCAGTGTGAAAGGCAAGAAGCTCAAGGGGCTGCATTAGGATTTCGTAAGCTTAGCGCTGGGATGCATATCGCTGCTGCATTTATCGACCAAGAGTCGTGCTCTCCTGTGGGAGCAGAGTTTGGACTGGAGGGTTTAAAGTAGTAGAACTGGAGTACATCCCACTGCAGCATCCACGACATGGAGCCCATGAGTCAAAAGTGCATGGGCTCTCAAATGTCGCAAATGGGGAAGGAGGCCCTCGTCCCCAGTGGAGCGGGCCGAACGATATCCCAAGCAAATCCTCCCGGTATCAGAAGGAAGGAGCCTACGGTATATAGATAAGACACAGAGCTACAATCCTTCTGACGCAAGGGCCTGGATCATATCACGGGGGGCCCGCTGCACTTTGGGGACAAATAAATCCTGGTACCTCCTGTTCAGATAGGAGGGCCCACACTGCAATCCGAATGGGAGATCCCTTGTGGTCGAGAACACGAAGGATCACTCTGCGATTCGGAAGGAGAGAGCCCCCACTGGGCCAGAACAAAGGGCTCACACTGCAATTCGAATGGGAGAGCTCCCGCTGCGCTTCGAAAGGGAGAGCCCCTGATATATAAATAGGAAAGCTCATTCTGCGATCGAACGGGGAACCCCACACTGCAATTCGAATGGGAGAGCTCCCGCTGCGCTTCGAAAGGGAGAGTCCCTGATATATAAACAGGAAAGCTCATTCTGCGATCGAACGGGGAACCCCACACTGCAATTCGAATGGGAGAGCCCGCGTTGCATCTGGTCGGGAGGGCCCACACGGCGATTCGAATGGGAGAGTCCATGCCAGACGTGGTAGCTCACGTGCAGGCCCTTATTGCATCCAGATGGATACAGGCCCGGTGGGGCTAGGTTAGCAGCAAGGTGCATAATAGTAGGAAGGCATGGTCCAAAAAGATGTGTTTGGTGTGCTTGTCTGATGTGATGGAGGTTGGATCGAACGTATGTTTCGAAGGTGTGGGATGACCACCGACCGAGCATTTAAATTGGTGCTCCGATAGACCTTTCTGGGCAGCTGAAGTAGCGGCCCCTATGCGGAAGGAATGGGAAGAGAAATGTTTGATAGGAATGCCGGATTTGTTGAGGATAATTTTTAGATTCTTTTGAAACCAATGTCTGGATGCGGGGAGGTTTCTGTCATCAACAAATAGAGGGTCGAGCGGAGAGGTGATTTGGGAGTTTCTCTGGAGTAGAAAAAAGGCTAGGGACTGGTATGGCTGAATGGGGGTTGGCAGATTGAAAATGAAAACTGAATGACTGTGTTTCAATTGATCGGTTTTACTCTGTTTGATGTAGAAATGGATTGTGTCATGGTTTAAGATTTGAAGGTCGGAGAAGGTGGGTGGATGGCTGGTTAATGGTGAGTTCTGAGACTCTGAGGAAGCCGAAGAAAGCCAAATTGAATATGGCATCTAGGGTTCTTGTTTTGTTGGGGGAAAATAGACCGGAGCAAAGAGTAACGAGGCATTTGGTTAGGATGTCGATGGTTAGTGGTTGTCTGGTGTCCGGACGGGTGGGATTCATTTTGTGTAAACCCTTGATAAGGAGAACTATCTGGGGTTTGTAATGGAAGGGCATTGTTGGCTGTAGATGATTATAAAGGAGAAATGTACACCGCTGACGTAGACTTTGATTGTTCCTGGCTGAATTGATTTGGTATTATGTAGGTGGGATATGACGGAGGATATGGAGAGGAGGGTAAAATCTGGAAAACTAAGTTGTTTGTTCTGTGGAAGTTTTTGAAGGAACTCCAAGCTGTCCAGTAAGTTTGGAATGTTCTGGGAGAGATGGCTTTTAGTATTGAACCCATAGATAAGGTGTGGAATTGTCTAGGAGGGTGGTCTACGGGAGCTAGATTTTGGTAAACTGCATTGAAGCAGCCGGCTTGCGGAGGCAGCCTCATGCAAGGGCCTGCTCTGGGTGGAAGGTTTAGATGAAGGACATTTATGCAGCTAAAGGGGCAGTACCATTGATATATTGCATCTAATCAGCCAGCTTATGGAGGCAGCCTCATGTAAGGGCCCGATCCGGGTGGAAGGTTTAGATTAAGGACCTGTGTATGACAATAGGGAGTTGTACCATAGATATACTGTCAGATCAACTCACAGCAGTAGCCTCATTCGATGGTCAACCCAGAGACAGGAAATATGGTGCTTGAAATTAACAGGAGGAGATGGTGACCGCAGCTGTAATGCTCGTTACAGCTGTTGTGTAGTAAAGACAAAGGGCTTTAGTGGAAGCATAGTAAAACACTGCTGCAGCAGTAGAGTAAAGTGAGCCTCCCGCAGGAGCAGAGTTAAGGCAGTGGAGTAGAGGAGATGGAATAGTAAAAAGGGGGGGGGGGCTTTAAACCACTGCCGCAGCAGTGGACTGAGTATTTGGGGGCATAGTGAAGGAGCTCCTGTGGGAGAGCTGCTGTGTTTCCATTGCTGTAGATGCACTGCTATAAAGTATGGAACTTAGACATTGAAAGTGCCTGTGGAGAGAATAGAAAAAACTCTGTGTATGTACCTGTAAGGGAAGCAAAAAGTTAGTTAGGAAACATAACTTTATTACGTTTGTCATGTCGGGGCACTACTGCGGCAGTATCGAAAGTGAAAGGAGTACTGCTGTGGCAGTATTTAGCATAGGCAGGAGCTGCTGCGGCAGTATCAAGCGTGGTCGGGCGCTGCGGCACAGTATCAAATGGGGCACTACTGCGGCGGTACCAAGCGGGGCGCTGCTGTGGCAGAATCGAGTGAGGCACACATGGCTTTATTACATTTACACACGCCTGTAAGGAAAGCACAAGGTTATTTTGGAGGTTATATCAGGTTCTATTTATTGTGTGTTGGGCTCATTTTAACCGTGAGCAAAAGAAATGCCAATGTGAAGACTAACAGGAAATGCTAAAGTCTCCTAAGATTACTGCACCACTACTGCACTCGAACGGGAGAGCTCATACAGCATTTCGGATGGGAGAGCCCACGGAGTGAATGACGTGAAATCTCACACTGCATTCAAATGGGTGAGCCCACCCTGCGATTTGAATGTGAGGGCCCACACTGCGATACGAATGGGAGAGCCTGTGACCAATGCGCTGAGGCTCACACTGCATTCAAATGAGAGAGCCCACACTGCAATTCGACGGGAAAGCCTGCATAGCGTTCGAACTGGAGGGCCCACACTGCGATTCAAACGGGAGAACCGGTGTCCAAATTGCACAGGCTCACACTGCGTCTAAACGATACAGCCCACACTGCATTTGAATGGCGGGTGGCGCAGAGTAAAGAACCTTGCCGAATTGAGGTTTGTGATGGGTATATATTTATGAGCTATGCCCCTAGACTTTCTAAGAGGAAACAGGAAACACGTTTGCGGTGTTGTGGGAGATTTAGTGGCATGGCCTAAAAGGTTCCGCAGTTGCGGCACCTGGACAGCACATTTGCGCTGCTTTGCAGTGTCGTGGGAGTTGTTGCATGACCTGAAAAATGCCACAGTTGTGCTGCTTAGGGATATTTTTGAGCCAATGGCAGGAGCAACGCAGTTGTGCTTTCTTAACTAAAATGTTTGCCATCTTGGCTCCTCGGTAGGTAATGGTGAAGTCTTGGAAAGACACCTAGATAGAGAAAGCGGGAGGTAAACCTCCGTACAATCCAGTGACATAAATTTATTCCTGCTGGAAGTAATATTGGTAAAACCCCTGCGGAAGGCACAATTTCAGGCGTTGCTGTAAAAAAGACAAAAGTAATTTAGGTGAAATTATACTAGCAAGACATTTCACAACCCTGTGAATAAGAAATAATCTGTGAAAGTTAGATTTATGGCCACTGGAGAGTGGGATGCACTTGCACTAGTAGAGGGAAAACTTCTTCTAATGCTTATTTGAGGGGAAAGCATACGGCATACGTTTCGGGTACAGAAGTCTAGAGAGAA
This sequence comes from Myxocyprinus asiaticus, assembly GCF_019703515.2. Classification (NCBI taxonomy): domain Eukaryota; kingdom Metazoa; phylum Chordata; class Actinopteri; order Cypriniformes; family Catostomidae; genus Myxocyprinus; species Myxocyprinus asiaticus. The sequence continues at coordinate 23,981,793 of NC_059373.1, forward strand.
GAGAAAATTAATATTAGTGGCATTTAGAAACAATAATGTGACCAACAGCGTACAGTTATATAAGAGTAAAGAGGGCCGCAAAGAGGGCTTCCTGGGAAATACAATTTTCACAACAAAGTGAACAACAGCATAAAATTCTCTGAGAAATAAAAGAGCATTAGCTCTGCACTGCGAATGGAGGAAATGGACTTGCAATCATTATTCACTTGTGGCCATTCTCTCCTTAGGAGTACTGCATGACCACCACCTGCTGTACAATATAGGTCTTGCATGATTGCATGATTGATGTATCTGCATTGCAATAGTTTTGTGAGGAGATACTCCGTACTACCCACAGAAAATCAGAGAGAGAGAGAGCTAGAGAGAGAGAGAGCGAGAGAGACCGCTGAAGTGGCGCTAAGAGGAAACACCTGTGCGCTAGAATGGGATTTAAACAATCAAGCGTGTGGGAATAAAATGTAGACAGTTAAGATGAAAGCACCTGTGCACGGCCATATGAAGCGGCAGCACTGGTATATGGGGAAGCAGTGGCCGGTTTTGCGAAGGCAGCCTCAACGCAATAGGATCTGCTTCGGCGAGTAATGAAAAATGTTTTTTTTTTAAATTAAATTAAAAAAAACACAAAGGTAGAAAACCACAGTTAAAGTGGCAGCCGCCATTATCACGATGTGTGAGCTGCTGTGGCAGCTTTTGTTGAATAACAAGGATTTGGATAAAATAACTTATCTAAAAAGGAGGATGAATGCTTCACTCGGAGTAATAGGACATCGCATGGCTCTGTCGTGGGTTGGCAGGGCCAAATGCTGGAAATAGCTGAGACTGAAGAGAGGTAAACAGCTGCTTATATACTCTGGCTGTTAATTGAAAGATTAGATAGACTCACTCCTCCCGAACTTACGTTTAGGAACTTCATTTGTGAACAAGCCATAGCTCTAACAAACTAATTAAGGTCTGAGACCTTGGTAAGGGTTCCCAAACTTTTGCATGGTGCTCCTTTCCCTTTTTTCACTCTAAAATTTTACAAAATAAAAAATAATACACTAATATTGCTTAAAATGTTGAAAAGAATGTTTCATCTTTAACTTTATGCCTTTTGGAGATCAGTTCATCTTCTACTCACTTAACGATTCACAGCAACAGAAATTTTGACCAGGGGTGCCCAAACTTTTGCATGCCACTGAATACAGAGTGCCATTATATGTACTTTCTTTCTTTCTTTCTTTCTTTCTTTCTTTCTCCTTGCTTCCTTCTAAACGTCCTGCCTTTCAAGCTTCTTTCCATCCAAACTTCCTATCTTTTAAATGTCCCTCCAAACATCGGAAGGTAAGAAATATTCTAGCTTGTAAAATAATCAATTTACTCAAACACAGAAAATAAAAGTTCAAAGGTTTAAACCAAACTGGACTAGGAGTATGTTACCTCAACAGCCCCTCAGTGATTTTCTGAAACTCAGTCGAGATTACTTTCACCAACATCATGCCCATGAATGTCAGCTTTGGAGAGAACAGGTCAATACCCCCATCACCCTCAGGGTTTCATTCAAAGAGAGAGATTTGAGTTAGAGAAAGAAGAGAACCCAGGGAGACAAATTATGTTTGAAGACACTTAAACTGCTTTCTAAACACAGGATTGATGCAGCCATAAAAAAAATAATAAAAAAAAAAAATAAAAAAAAATCTACTTGGCTGAGGATTGCATGAAATCAGATTGTTCTGTTTAACAGGTAGGAAGTTCCTCCTTGCCCATTTCCTCCTGGTAATTACCCTATACTTCAGCATTAAATCAATGCATTCCTTGTTTGTTTGTTTGTTTTTTCCCAGCAGAAAATCAGCGATTTCAGATGCATCAAAATGAAAGTGATATTTTTTTAAAGGAAATGTGAGTCTGTGTTTGATCTTTCTTGAGACCTTCTCTAACTAATATGTAGTTCACATACACCACCAGCAATTCCTGAGAGCTGCATTCAAGTTCAAGCCACCTTACTATCTCTTTGTTGCCTACATGCAATTATATGTCCACAGTCAAAGATCTGGTACAGATTGGGCATTCATGTTTTTAATAAGAAGAAAACCTAGATCAGGAACGTATAAAATACAAAATTCTTAAGTCTCAGGATTTACAATCGCATCACACTATTGTACATTACTTCTTATTGCAGTTTATCCTGATGAAGTCTTAACCAGAATTTCATAATCAACCCAAGTGTGCTTAATGTAGAGTGTAAAAATGGAAAAGACCTTGTTCAGAATTCACCAAGTAATTATTGCAAATAAAAAATGATAGCCAATAATAACGGAATACGTAAAATATAAGAGTTATATCCTAAAATATAAGCTGACTGTTATTATGTAGATTGCGTTACAGAGTCATCCCAAGGTGAAGATAATATATAAGTCCTGTATACTCCTATCTCAGCTCCTATTATGTGACATGTAATGGGAGAAATGCTCAGTTTCTGTGCCATTGTCTGTGTCTTTAAAAGCAAGGGATGGGTGAATCTTATTATGTATCTCCTCGTAAAGTAAGTGCTATCAATTATTTCCATGCTCCGGCCCCTGGACATGATTGTGGATGGAGCCATCTCATTGATCTTATCAGATGAAGCAGGATAATTAGAAACTCAGTGGTGTGTTTAATCGGGCAAATCAAAAACTTTACCTCTCGCTGTATTACCAATTTTCATCCAGCCCGCGTAACTGAGCACTGGGTCTTTGCCCCCATCTCATGGCTTCACTTGCCTAGAGTGTTCAGGAAGTGAGACAAGACATCTAGCGCAGTTGCAAATAACCCATTCACAAAATCTTGAGTTAATGAGTAATGAAGCATGCTGATTGGATACTAAATGTCAACTCATTCTTATCAACAAGCAGATTACTTTAATAAAGGCTCATCTTGCTTTAGTTTCATTCAGAATGTTGAGTAATTGGAAGAGAAATGTGTAGAGGTGTACAAACTGCTGTAGGCCTCCAGGAACTATTTTAAAGGGTTTACCTATAAAGTTTCGTGAATCTGCTTTCATAGATTGGTGAAGTATGCTCCTCCTGAAGACATAGTTTAATTCTGTTAATGAGCATCGTAAAGTCATTTTGGCACACATGGCATGGTGCACTTGTTAAAGTGAAATGGCCTGCTCTTAACACTGGGCATTCTCTGCATCACTGCAGCGGTCAGTTATTATGAGACCTCTCCAAATCACTCATGTGCTCTCAAATGCTCTGATGACATTCTAGCTCGAGATGTTCTTCTTTATCTTTCTTAAATTATTCCTATTATATCTAGGTTATTACACCTAATAGTCACCAGAGCCATTTTAAAAATATTATTTGATCAGGTAAATAATCTTGAAATGTATTTGAATATATTATTTTTTGTACAATGCAAATATCAATCATATAAGAAGCCATGCAAATTATAGGAACAATTTAAGTAATATTTATAGAATAACTTCTAAATAGGCAATTGTTACAATGATGGCTATATATATATATATATATATATATATATATATATATATGGAAGGAATAATCCATGGCTAGGTGTGTTAATCGATTTTAAATGCACAACGTGGAGGTGAAGAACCACCTGACGCGAAGCCGAGGGTGGTTGCCTCCGTGAAGTGCATTTAAAATTGTTTAATGCACACCTAGCCATGGATTATCCCGCTTATACCATGGTCACTTGCCAGAATTGATTAGTTACAGCGGTCATAGATATTTTGCAGTGCAAATTTTGACTGGAAGGATTAAAAATAATGGTTAAAGATTTACAGTTCCACCTGTTTTAAATCAAACACAGAGAAAAAAGTAGTGCGACCACACACTTGATCAAAACTGTGAATTTAAATTCACAATCCAGAATTAATTATAGCCACAGTATGTAGAGGGGTTGGCACTCCAGAGAACGTGTATTATTTAATTTGTATTCATTGTCATTTTCACATTAATGTGGAAAAACCGACATAACAAACGTGGCAGTGACAGGAAAAGCACTTACTGTATGATAAGGGGAAACCATTCAAATCACTCTGGTACCTGCAGATTTGCACTCCATGCAAAACAAGCTGAATTCTAGTATATTAGCTATGCTGAAGAAAGTGGTTAGAAAATGTTTTCAATTGCTATTACTGACTTTGCTTGTGCTGAAACGTCATGTTGCTATGGTTACCAACAGCACTTTAATATCGAAAAGTGATTAAAACTGATCGGAACTACCTGTGATTTCAAGGGTTTGAACTGCACGCATTCCAGCAAATCAGAATTGAATTGAGAATTAAAACAGAGCATGTTATATATATATATATATATATATATATATATATATATATACACATGTATACACATGTATGTATGTATTATGATTGAGTTTAAATCTTACTTGGTAAAATAAGGAGATATTGATACAGTTCACCCTTTGATTGTGCTTAGGTGATCCGGTTGGCTGAGACGTGACTTGGCCTTTTGGCTGGAATTGTCTGCAGGAAGTGAATGAAGACTAATTTGTCTCTTTAGTTTGCTTGCTACTTTAGCCCACTAAATTAAATCCCTTCAGATTAGTGTTACCACTCATGGCAACTAGAACAGTCTAATATGTGACCTCTTAGTTACCCCATTAGAGTCTAAGTGAAACTATTAAAAGGGTAATTTGAGCTATTTAATTTGATATCTGAGCAGTGTGCTGCAGTTGAGTTGATCTTCCATTTTCCATGTCCAGACATGAACTTAACTCAGAAATCCTGTGAAAACTCTTGGATCTTAACATTTAAGCCACAATTTTAGTCTAGACACAATAACAAAAAGCAGAAAAACAACTGGGGTGATCAACAAAGACAAGATTGTATTCTGTTTGTCCACAAAATCTGTGAGGCATCTGCTCTTGACTCAGAAACAATGTATGCAACACTCCCAAACATACATCTCTAACATGAACGATAATAAAACCAGACAGAGCAGATCCAAATGCCATTCTAGAAAGACAGTAGAAGTTACAAGATTTGCTCCAAATTCACCAATATATTTATTAGTCTGGTTGATTTGGATTAAATATTTATTTTTATATTTTTTTTTTCTATTGTTCTGTATGGGTGTTCATTTTTAGATGCTGCTCTGGTAGGGTCCTTCCACAGATCTGCAAACAGTCAGAGGAAGACTGATGAGGGTCTCACAACAGCATGATTAATTTTAAGTACAGAAATATTGATATTTGTCAAAATATTGTGAGTGTCATGAAACCTGTCAATAGAATGTTGGGACAACATGTCATAAATAGGGTTGCACGGTATACCGGTGCTACAGTAGTATTGCAATAATAAAGCTTCAAAATACAGGCGGTGCCACAGAATATTTTAAACAATAGTACCGTCTATACGGTAGTACCGTAAGTTATGTTGTATGTGTGGTAGTAAATATTATTTTTGCTAAAACCATTTGAATCAGATTTATGTCTGCAATAATATAAACAAATATAGTCTTTTCGAGTGGCATCTCATTCACGCAGTGGCCTTTAAGAGTGCAAAATGCTGTTTAGAATTTGGTATTATTTTTCAATGTGTGATTTTCACATGCTTCAAACACGCACGTCTGAATCCCAGCATGTTATATATATATATATATATATATATATATATATATATATATATATATATATATATATATATATATATATATATATATATATAGGTCAGTAATGTAGATACTGGAGCATCTGGAAGTTTCAGTGTGTGACTGAAACTTTGTGTCAGCTCTATAAACAGGCGGGAGGGAATAGTAATAACTCAAGGGATTTGTGACAAGCCATTTTCCAGAGGCACCCCACAAGGCCTCAATTCAAAGCACAGTCAGAGAGGGGAGAGGGTACTGATGGGAGATGAACAGGCTCTTATTACCACCACACAGCCTTCTTGGCTTGGAGACAGTGAAGGAGGCAGGCTGAAGAATAGTCATGTCAAGTAGACACACTGAGGTCTCTAAATGGACAAGGCACCTTTGTGCAGGCATGTGCCTTTGTGTGTGTATGAGAGTAAATGTGTAGAGATATGAGAGGATAGTGCAATTCTATCCTCTAGTGATGTTCAGGTTGGTCTCGTTATGAAGGTAATTCCTATGGCACAACTCTAGCATAATAGGAGATGATGATGTTTTAATGACCTGTGCTGTACCCATTTCTAAAAAAATCTAATACAGGGCTTGTCTCTGCCACTCGCCAGTAATCATGATTAATAGAATCAACAGCCTTTATATTTACACAAGAAATCAAATCTGAGCAAAGTAAATCTGGGCCTCTCTCACTATCTGTTTCTCTCTCTCTCTCTCTCTCTCTCTCTTTGGTCCTGCTCTTTCCTATTTTGGCTCTGTCCTTCTTTTTTCTCCTGGCACTTTTCACAAATAAGGTAAAAAAAATAGGGTCTGAAACTCTTAAATTATTTATCATTTATTTATTTATTTATTTTTCAACAAATAGTGAATGGAGGTGCTTAACCTTTTGATGTTAATCATTCAATGTTAATCTTTGAGCTCTGGAGGTCATATTAAATATTATATGACTAATTTTATGTAACTTATTTTAGATTTCCAAAATGATGAACTGAGGTGTTTTTGTATTTTGTTTTATTTTCTAGCAATAAACACCAAATGATCACCATTATACTGATATATATATATATATATATATATATATATATATATATATGAGAGAGAGAGAGAGAGAGAGAGAGAGAGAGAGAGAGAGAGAAACATAATGGGGAACAGGGTTGTAGATTTAGAATTAATTAAGCAATCTTAAGCTGCCACACACGTGCAAGTAAGGTTTAGTTTCTGGTGCCCACCAAGGGAGTTGGTGCCCTACGCAGACTGCTTAATATGCGTATAGGGAGCGGCAGTAGTGTGTGTGCGTGTGTGCGTTTATGTGTGAGTGTGCGTTTATGTGTGTGTTTGCGAGCGAGAGAAAGAAACCGAGAGAGTCGCGGCTCAAGTCTCTATGTGTGTGTAGATGTGTGTAAATGTGTCAGCATGTGTGAGTGTGGGTGAGACAAGATCGAAAGAGAGAGAGAGAGAGCAAGGGCGCTTTTCAACAGAAATTGTAATACATTTAGGGTATTATATACATTGTTTGTCATTCTTATCCAATGTACTTTGCCAGTGTCTTTATTTTGTATGGTTATTTTGCTGCAGTAGCCTGTACTGCTCTTTTAAATAACTGAAATTATTTGGTGAAGTGATATGGAACCGTTATGCAGTCAAGACCTGGAACAACTTCATAGGCATGCAATTTCTGGAAAATAACTGCATACCTTAGAACCTTCGTCAACCAATCAGAATCAAACATTCAACAGACCCGTGGTATATGATTTATTAATGCAAGTTATTATTAAGTGTTTCCAAGTTTTCACTACAGTAGACATGGGATTTGTGCATTAAATGCTTTAAATATAGTAAGTAATAGGCCACCAATTACCCTGTTCGTGGATGGAAAGTGCCTCCTTGTTGCCTCTTCACTCTAATCCAGATTTCAAAAGGAGCCTGTGGACTGGATTTCATCTACTGGCATTTGGTTTCAGTGGCTGAAAGGAGAGGCACTGAATGCTCAGGTTAAGCATGATTGGTTAAGCAAGCCGGCACCACACTAGCCAATGTTTCCAATGATTTTCAGGTGTGAGCTTTATTAACATAATCACTGGCCTGGTGGAGGGAGATGAAGCGTGCATTAGCATCTCTCAGTGGGAGGTCGTTAAAGGGATCGTTCACCCAGAAATGAAAATTCTCTAATCATTTACTCACCCTCATGATATCCCAGGTGTGTATGACTTTCTTTCTTCAGCAGAACAAATTTGAAGAAAAATAGAAAAATATCTTAGCTTTGTAGGTCCTTAAAATGCAAGTGGATGGTGATCTTTTGGAGCTCCAAAAATCACAAACAATCAGCATAAATGTCATCCATACTACTCCAGCAGTTAAATTAATGTCTTTTAAAGGGATACGATCACTTTTGGTGTGAAAAAGATCAATATTTAAGTATTTTTAACTATAAACCATCTTTGGAGAAGAAATCTGTAGCTCAGCTTTTCACTGTAATACATCATCAAAAAGTGGATCTAGCCATTTGGCGAATATATTAGATATAGTTGAACATTTAAAATACAAGTTCTTTAATAATTCCTGAGGTAATTTTAGCACAATCTCTTCTCTCTTGTGGATAGCGGCAGAACAGAAATAAACGCGGCTTCACTCTTTCAATGTATATGTGTGTGTGCAAGTGTGTGTGTTTGCATGTGTGCACGAGAGGGAGAGAGAGAGGGCTTCTTGACAATGAGAACAGGTACTTTTCTATGCAGAAATAATGCAAAAGCAACTAATGACGAATAAAAATCAAGTGAAGCTACAGTTCAGGTAGGTCACATGAGTGAAGCTTGAAATCAGCTAATGCTCAGCTGATTGACAGCTACCAATACAAATTAGATGCTTATCAGAGCGGTCCTATTTAAGTCATCCATTTCTTCATTCCTTTAGCTGCCTTTCCAATGCATGGATGCAGGCTGCACTTAATACCCTCCTCCATCCCCAGCTCCACAGGTATGTCAGCTTTGCTTTTAGTTTTCTCTACATTTGTCTTTTGTTCTGTGCTCTACGTCTACAATTGTTTGCCGGTTTGGGATTCCTATATTCAGTGTGTATTGCACATTGTTCTTGATTTATCAACTTGGTATTTAAAGACAGAATGTTTAAAAAAAAATATGTTGTAGTAGAACCATACTGCCAACACCAACAGATTGCCTTAATTGTCTATAAGTGAATAAAGCATTCATTCAAGTATTCAAGTCAAGCATTCATTTGACAGAAGAGGTCCTGACTGAAATAACCACAATGGAAATTTTACTCATACTCATCCGTGTGTTGGATAATGTTTATTTGCAGTGCAACCTTTGACTGGAACACTCATTCTGTACCATGCGGTGACATTTTGCATAACCATGACATAACCATTACATTTTATATGAGGAGGAGCATACTTCACCAAGCTATGAAAGTGGACTGAATTCATGAAGCTTTATAGGTAAACCCTATAAAATAGTTCCTGGAGGCCTACAGCAGTTTATATATCACTTTAAACCTTAAATGCATACATCTGGTCTTTAGAGACCTGGAACCTCATTCCACCCCCTGTACCTCAGCCATTTTTTTTTTTTTTTTTTGTTTGTTTTTGTGCCCACACCTCTTTAGTATTCCACAATCTATCTTTTATAAGTAGTGTAACACACACACACACACACACACACACACACACACACACACAAAGCCGAAATTGCAAAAAAAATAAATAAATAAATAAATGGAAAAATAAAAAAATAAATGGTTTAAGTACCAAAAGTTTATAGAGATGTTAGAGACCCGAGGTATGTAAGTGTTTTTTTTTTTTTTTCACTTCCATAAATTATATTTTTTGATTATTTAATTTTAGTTTACTATCACAGGATATCTATTTCTTTATTACTAGAGAAATTAGTGCTATATTCATTGATTACTGAAAAATAATACTCAAGTAAAAGTACTATTACTTCTTAAAAAAAATTAGTTTGAGTAGAGTAAAAGTACTGTCCTAAAAACTACTCAAGTAAGAGTAAAAGAGTAGCTCATTTAAAAGCACTATTTAAAAGTAAAAGAATAGTGAGTATTGAGTACTGAGTTGCAAAAACTATGCCCCTTTATAATAAAAACTCTATGCTGCAATTTAAAAATGTAGCACACATACCATCATTTATATACCCTTTTATGGCTGTTTGCCAGAAAGAATAAAAAATATAGGTATTTTATAGGTGTTTGTGATTGACAACTTTTAAAATACACCACTTATCTACAGTATGATACTGTAAACACTACATGAATCTGATTTTAAAAAATAAATAAAAGGGCGACATGATTACAGAAATGAAAAGATGAAAGTTATTTTCAATATCATAATGTATGAAACAATTACATTGAAATCAGTTTATGTGTAGGGTCTACATTTTCCTAAATGCCGACTAAGAAAGTTATTGTTGCGCATAAAACATTTTAAAAACAATGCAAGGAATGCAAAAAAAAAAAAAAAAAAGCCACTAAAAATGCAGGGTCACTTGGAGCGTCATCTCCCGCACAATAGAGGTGGTAGAGCAGTTGTTTGGTACAGGGGCCACATTGGGCTTTAAAGGAATAATTCACACAAAAATGAAAATTCTCTCATCATTTACTCACCCTTATACCATCCCAGATAACTTTCTTTCTTCATCAGAATACAAATTAAGATTTTTATACGAATATCTCAGCTCATTTGGTCCATACAATGCAAGTGAATTGGTGCCAAAATTTGACTCCAGTGGTTAAATCCATGTCTTCAGAAGAGATATGATAGGTTGGGTGAGAAAATTAAGTCAATTTTTACTAAAAATTGTCCTCCCTGCTCAGTCAATCTCCACTTTAACTTTCAGTTTCTTCTTCTTTTGTTTTTGGTGATTCACATTCTTCATGCATATTGCATATCTACTGGGCAGGGAGAAGAATTTCTAGCAAAAATAGACTTAAATATTTATCTGTTTCTCACACACACCTATCATATAACTTCTGAAGTCATGGATTTAACCACTGGAGTCTGGATTACTTTTGTGCTGCATTTATGTGCTTTTTGGAGTGTCAACATTTTGGCATCCATACGCTTGTATTATATGGACCTCCAGAGCTGAAATATTCTTCTAAAAATCTTAATTTGTGTTCTGCAGAAGAAAGTCATACACATCTGGGATGACATGAGGGTGAGTAAATGATAAGATAATTTTCATTTTTTGTGAACTATTTCTTTAAGTAGCACATGGGGGGCCACATTGTACTTCTTTTGAGATACAATGTTCCACATTGATTTAGTTCTTGTATCTTTTAAGCCCAGCAGTAGTTGTGTTCTGATTCTAATGCATGATGCACAATTTTCTGAAGTTTGTGACTGGTTGAATATTCTGCCTGAAGTATTGCTATACAAAGGCTGATACTTTTCTATCAGGCATTAGAAAAAAACTTGATAAAGGCTAAGCATAATTATAAAATATTTTATCATCTCTACTTTCCTGGAAATGTATTATACAAATTAACACACTCTCTACATCAGGGGTCTGTATTATTAAAAAACTAACAATGTTATTAAAAAAATATTATTTTTAAAAATGTCACTGTTTTATTCTATTACATTAATACTTTTAAAGCTACTCAAGTTATTCAGCCAAAAGTAGTGAGTGGTTTTCTCATTTCCTTGTTATTGTTGTTTGATTAATAGCCTTGTTATGACATAGCCTACTAGATAGTGTTCAATTCGGTTACATGTACACTTCGAGTCCGACATTTTGATGCAAATACGCTTTTTGTCCCACTGTTTACGTTCACTTTAGACCAAACCGACAGCGTTTACATTAATGCCTCACCAAGACAGGCATTGGCGGAATTATAAAGTGTATTTGATCGTTTAGGCACGGAACACAAGCACATGTAAAGCGCAAAAATATTAGCCGCCTGTCAATCAAACAGCACACAGCTAAAGACACCAGGAAATAAAAAGTAAATCTTTTATATTTCATCTAGATCAACCAACCAGTGGTTGTCTTGCTATCGCGATCAATGTAATGAACACCCCTGGTCTAGATTTAGAACATAGGCTAAGTATAGAACATTACTCAAAAGTAGATCATTGATATCGAGGACATTGCTTCTTTTCTTTTTTTTTTTTCAGATAAACATCAAGATTGTTTTATCGCCCAGCCCTATTGATAACATTGCCTTAATCTCTCACATCAACCCAATAATCTCAGTGATAGATAGCTAAATTACAGGCTACGTTATAGACATAATCTTGTAAGCAGAAGTATGAAATTTACCTCAATATTTTTCTTAAATTTAGAGGCAAGGTTAATGCTGATATCTGGCTTGAGCAAGTTAAACTTACATGACACAGTCAGGCAATTGGCCTTTTTCACTGCGAAAAGCCCTTTCAGTTGCGGCCGTGATTTTCAGGTGTTGAAAATGTGTTTGAGGCATCCTCCACATCCATAACAGTTGGTGCCGATCTACAGCTGCCGTTCAAGTTTTTTACATGTGATTTGATTTGACAGGAGTCACGAGACTCTCCCTAGCCAATCATGTTGTAGGACATTAGATGAAGACGAATTGCAGCAATATGACTTGGATCTAGGAAAACCCAACCTTTTAGTAATGGAATTCCTCAACGTCATAAATTAAAAGATTCTGCTTGACTAAAGCAACAAGAAATCTAGTGAAGCTCACATCTGGCCAATAAAACTAATAAAAGAGACTTGTCCAGATAGCATGTGACTTCAGAACTTCATGCTTCTGAGGAAATACCCCCACATTTAATGGTTCTGGCCTGACACTGCTATTAAGACCATCTTTGCAAAGAGGCCCCTGGGTGCAGAGGTCACAAGCAATAAAGGACAGAGTGAACCAGCTTCCTTTTGAGAGATCCTCCTGAATTACAATGAACAAAACAATGCCAATTCTATGACTCTTTATTCTGGACGATGATTAGTCATGAGATCCTCATTATCCTGCAAACAGCAGCTAAAAAGGAATCCATGAACGTTGTACTTCGCTGAGTTAACCCTCTAAAATGTACAGAATTCATTTAAACCCACAATGTACACAATACCTAGCCTTGCTAGATAATTCTGAACATTACTTTGACCTGTGATTACTTTTATAACTGACAAATTAATGATTATAAACTGATGTACCTTTTTAAAATGTGTAATGATTTGGAATCACTTATAACTGACAAATCGATGATTATAACCTTTAATCTTGTATGATTCATCTCATTCAACTAAGAATGGTAACTATTCAAGGCATAACTTGATAAATATACACTGACAATCAGGTTTCTCATAACGTGTAATGTTTTATCCATGTAGAAAAACCAATTAATTAACCAGTATGACTGGTAATCAGGGATTTTCATGTTTTGTTACTTGCACATATAATATTAATGAAAGTATGTCATATTTAGTATGTAAATACTTGCTTGTTTATGTAGAGAATGTTGATGACAGTGAATGTCATGTCTCTTGCACCATTTTCAAGATATAAAAGTTCATGATTAAACATTCACTGGTATGAGCAGGAAGTGTAAGAATCGTTCACACAAAGGATTGTAAATCAACTTTGAAAAGTACAGACCAGTCGATCATGTGACTCTGAAAAGTCACTTCTGATTGGCTCAGGACACCTTTGGGGTGTGGCCAGTTTCAGTTCAGATGTTTCCAAAACAGGAAGAATGTTCCTCTTCTCTCTTGCAATGCTCTCTTGGAACCGTCGCTTGGTCTCCTCTCTTCAGCTCTCTTCTTCTTCCTAATCCTCCGTGCCATGTAGAGTCCAAGGAAATCTCGGGACACAAAAGTCCCAAGGAAGCCTCTCACTCTGCTCTACGGTTCACACACCCAACGGAAGTCGCGAATCTTCCTTGCAGAAGGCCTCGCTTCAAAGCCCACCTCCACATTGGAGACAACAGACATCAAACTATCAGCAATCATAACAGAGTCCAAGACATCGACGAAACGAACTTTCTTCAAACGCCAAAGAACCAAGCAACACAAGAAAACGCAACGCAAGGAAATGCAACGACACGCAAGTACATCTCCAGACTTTTGCTCAAAGTGCTTGTGTATTAGTTGAACACTTTGTGTAATCCTATTGCAAATCAATTTAGACTCAAAGAAGGACAAATGGTTCTTAAGGCATTGTCAACAGACTCCATAAAGTTCATTTTAGCTGTACTGATCATTTATTTCACATTCTGTCACTTTACTCACCAACCTTTTTCATGTTTTATGTGTTAGATTAGTTTATGTTTAGAATAGCAATAAAGTTTGTTTGTATTCAAAGATAATTTGACTGTGGTATATTTTGATAAATAATCTCATCCCTGTTTTTAAAAGATTTCGCTTCAAAGCTATACCTAAATATGTGTAATAGTATTTTCAATAAGCCATGAGAATAATATTACTCCAATAAGAGAATTAATCATAATTCCCTTATTAAAGCTAATTCCTTACAATAGAAATTGTGAGCGGATACAAGACGTTGTATTACAATTTTAATGGTGGAGAATTTTATTCAGACAAATAATCTAGTTATTTGTCATTTATCTAATTTATAATGGTTGTCGAATGCGACTAATTCCATTATACGTTTCCTTACATAATAATGTAGAATAAGAACAGTTTAATTTAATTTCTAGCTCACACATACTGTTTTCCTACATATAATGGTGGAGGTACGCAGGCACTTTAACCATGTACATTTATACTACCAAATTTCCCACAATGTTGATAGATAAAAATAAAATCAGGACAGGGAAGTAGTGAACACAGACATTAAAAGTACAGCTACAACACTTAAAATGTACTCAAGTAAAGTAAAATTATAAAAATTTTAAACTACTTAAAGTAAAATTCCGTAAAAGCTACCACCCTGGAGTTCGCTAGTTCGAATCCCAGGGCGTGCTGAGTGACTCCAGCCAGGTCTCCTAAGCAACCAAATTGGCCCGGTTGCTAAGGAGGGTAGAGTCACATGGAGTAACCTCCTCGTGGTCGCTATACTGTGGGGCGTGTGGTGAGTTGGGCGCGGATGCCGCGGTGGATGGCGAAGCCTCCACACGCGCTATGTCTCCATGGCAACGCGCTCAACAAGCCATGTGATAAGATGCACGGGTTGATGGTCTCAGATGCAGAGGCAACTGGGATTCATCCTCCGCCACCCAGATTGAGGCGAATCACTACACGACCACAAGGACTTAAAAAGCGCACTGGGAATTGGGCATTCCAAACTGGGTGAATAAATAAATAAATAAAAATAAATAAATAAAAAAAATACAATTCCTGGGAAAAACTACATCATTACAATAACATGAGTATTTGTAATTCATTACTTTACACCCCTGATAAATAGTATATCACATTGACTTTCTGTGCAACAATGAATAATCAGTGGTGAATTATCAATTAATAATGGTGAATTATCAGTATCCCATTAGTGATGGAAAGTCTGATACTTTTTCGCAAACCAGTTCTTTTGGACGGTTTGTTTCAATGAACCGGTTAAAAAAACAAAAAACAATTCAGCAATTATTTTTCGTCATCGCGTAATGACATCACTGTACATAATTCTAATACCCCGGCATCGTGGAATACACGCTCAAACACATTCAATAAAGCCATAAGTAAGTGCATATTGCTAATTACTACATTGTATTCAATTAAGTTATAATAATAAGGGTGTTTATTGTCATCAGTGTTTAATTCAGTGATCTTACATCCTACATTAAAGTTTGCACCTAAAGCACCCAATTCTGACACTGACATACAAATGTGGATGTTCTACAAGTCTAAAGCATATGAAGTGAATAAACTAGTCTTAATCAATTTACCATTTTTACGGAAACCATGATCCAGCTCATCTCAACTTCAAAAATAATCTGCATGCACAGTACTCAGTAGTAAAATTAATTTACATCTCTCTACTAAAACGTTTCACACCCTCATTCAAGTCCTTGGTTCAAGCATGCTCATCAGCAGCTCACTCATCAGTTCTCAGTATTATGTTGGAAAGTGGTGATTCTCAGTTCAGTGTACTGTTGACTCAAGATTTTCTGCAAGCGACTCAATGTTCTGTTGAACATTCAGTGTACTTTTGACTCGAGAACTGCTGCGAGCAGATCACCTTCATATGTTAATAAAACAGTAATACCATCAAGTCATTAACATATATCCAGTAAAATACACCAGAAACATACATTTCACCCCCCTTAATCACACACATGCCAAGTACCAGCAGCTCACCAGTTCTCAGTATGTCAGAAACGTCTGAAAGAGGCAATTCTCAGTTCAGTGTACTGTTGACCCAAACTGTTGCGAGCGACTTGTTCTGTTGACTCGGGAACTGTTGCGACTAGAGCGTTCAGTCTGATTTGTGAACTAGTTGGAGCAGTTCATCACAAAGAAGAGTTAAGAAAAGAAAATATCAGTTCTAGGATCATATTACTCCCAGTTATCGGTCATTTAGGTTCGGAGTGTCATACTTGTCCGAGAGACAGGTTAATATATTGGAATGGAAGAGAGTTGAGTAAAATGACGAATTGAGGTTTTTAAGTTAGAAAAGAGTTTGACTACACCACCCTGGGAATTTCACCCAGGGAAATCAATAAAAACATATGGTTTTACCCAAAAAGGTCACAGAGGTTCGTAGTTCCAAAACAAAAGGGCAAGAGACGTGGAAACCAATATACAAAAATATTTATTTATTTTAACAATACAGTCAGATGGGCACTGCACACTCATTCAATCATTTATGTATCATATAAGTGTATTAAAATTATATTGAGCACAGGCAATCGACTGCGCAGTTCACAATAGGCTTCACACGCACTCAAAAGAATAGAACAGCACATTCTTGCTGAACACAGTGAGGTTTTCCAGGAGCAGATAGGCTAGCCGAGCGCAGCAACCCCCCTGTAAAAAGACACTTCACCTACGGGTGTACACTCTCACTCACACAAGCACACAGGTGAATCAGTTGTGAATACACAGCAATCAGCATGTGACGGGGCACCACCATCATTTACCGGGGAATGATTAGCCCCCTACACTGGCCCTCAGCTCCTGAGAAAATACAGAAAAACAAATTACAAAAAAATTACAAAATAAAATAATCATATCAAACTAACAAAACACAAGACAAAAACTCCACCACCATTAAGGGGACACAGAGATAACAAACTCAAACAAGGGTTTTAACCTACGCAAAACAAAATAATGTTAATTGTGAAGAACAGGGAAGAGGGAGAGAGCTGATAACAAATCACCCTGCTAAGATCAACTTCACACAAATAATAACGTAAATAAAATATAGTTTAAATCAAAACAAAATAACAGTTTTCAAACTCATGACAATCATTGGCTCAAGGCATGCACATACTGAGATAATGACCACCCTTCTCTCTGTGAGTCCCAAAACAACACCATCAGAGCCAGTGACAGAGTTTGAAATGGAAACTTGCCAAAAATCACAACAAAGAAAATGGAAAACGGCAAAAAACAAAACAAAAAAAAAAACAGCAGAGTAGGATGTTCAGCCCTGTAGCTTCGATGCAGACAGTTGCATTCTGGCGAGCAGTTTATCTCACCTATAAACAGGACAAACAATTAGAAAAAGCTAAAAACATTAAACCCGCACGTGTTTTAAATCATCATCGTGTGTGACTAACGATTTTATGCACTGGAAATTTTGGAGGGACAGCCAGAAACACGGCCACGAGCACACAGAACATCAAGGGCATAAGCAGACTAGAGGAAGGCAGCAGTCAGATAGTGAAGCTCGATACGAGCCTCGCAAACACAACCACTATCACATAAAGATAAACTAATTTAAGCACCGGGTACCAGAGCCAAGCGGATAGCCCAACATCAAACAGCTACAACAACATATCTTAGGAAAGGAAATATCCAACATCAGAAAAGAGACGGACATTAGATCATGACGCGCGTCTAGGTGGCACGTAGCCACCCTAATATACCCTATGAACTCAGACTGATAGGCCACCAAAGCCCACCCAATTTCAAGGGGGCATAATGCAATAAAACTTCTTGGGTTACTTGACTGTAACCCTTGTTCCCTGAAAAAGCGGAACGAGATGCTGCGCTTGATTCAGAGCTTATGGGAACATCTTTAGGAGTGACCAGCTGTGAATATGTGTGCAACACGTCAATGAAATTGACTAGAACCTTTATAGCCTCCTGTTGGTGACATCATAATGCGCCAGTACCAGAGGCTATAAATAGATGTGCCACAGGTGCATCGTCAGGTATATTTGTCTGAAGAGTGTGTAGTGTGTGCTTCACAAGAACGCGAAAGGTCTCAGACATGAGCTTGTGATGTTGACTCAAGGACGTGAGAGCCCGGAGTGGCATGAACATCCAAACTATAAAATCTTATGAATGTGTGTGGAGAGGACCAGCCTGCCACATTACAAACATGCTGCAGAGGGGCACCCCCTGCCAAAGCTTTAGAAGAAGCGACCACCCCCAGTAGAATGAGCCCTGATGCCTACTGGCAAAGCTTGACCGCACGCCTCATAGGCAAGGGCAATAGCATCCCTCACCCAATGTGACACTGTCTGTTTTGTGGCGGCCGGCCCCCTGTTACAGCCCCCATGACAAATGAATAATTGCCCTAACTTACGCCAACGGCTAGTACGGTGGACGTAGGCCTGAAGCGCACGGACTGGACACAGTCTGTGAAGTTTCTCCTGATCCGGCGTTGTGAACGGCGGAGGACAGAAGGCCTCGAGTGACCGGATGTACGGTCAAGAAAGGAACCTTAGGCAGGTAGTCAGGATGAGGTTGCAATATCACTTTCGCCATTCCTGGGGCAAATTCTAAGCAGGATGGCAAAACAGACAGAGCCTGCAAATCCCCAATTCTTTTTAAAGAAGTGATAGCCGTAAGAAAAACCATCTTTAGAGTCAGAAGCTTGTCAGACACTGACACTAGAGGTTCAAAGGGGTCTCAATCAGACCCTCAAGGACTATAGCTAAGTCCCATGAAGGGATCCTGGTTCTAATGGGAGGCCTCAGTCGCATGGCCCCACGAACGAAGCGAGCGAGCAAAGGATGTTTCCCCAGTGGCACCCTGTCAATCAAGGCGTGGCAAGCCGACACAGTGGCCACATAAACCCTAAGAGTGGCGGGGCATATGCCTACTGATAATTTCTCCTGCAGGAAGTCCATAACTGAAGCAATCTGGCAGTTAACTGGATCTGCATTATGTGCAGTGCACCACCTTTCAAAGACCTAGAGTGGGACCCAAGGCGAGGAACCGGGGTCTGAGCCACATAGAGAGGGTACGTAGCCCGCAGCGCATAACCCTTATCTGCCTTCGGGGATTGGCCTTTGGATGAAATCCCCTGGCTTTGAGCCACAACTGAAACGGTCTCATATGCAAAAGGCCCATAGGGATCACAGAGGACGCAGATGCCATGAGACCTAACATTCGTTGATACTGAACAACAGTATGATCTTGGCCTAGCCTGACTTTGCTCAGGGTATTCTGAATGGTCTCGATTCGAGCAGGAGACAGCTGTGCCCGCATCATGATCAAATACCAATACGATCCCTAAATATGTCGTTCTCTGGGCAGGAGAAAGTATGCTTTTCTTGTCGTTGAATCTCAACCCCAGAGAAACTAGATGAGCTAAGATGACATTTCTGTGCTATAATGCCAGTTCTTGCGATTGTGCTAGTATCAGCCAGTCATCTATGTAATTCATAATGTGGATGCTCTGGAGTTGCAATGGAGCCAGTGCTGCATCCATGCACTTTGTGTATGTGCGAGGTGATAAGGCTAGGCCGAATGGAAGAACCCGATATTGGTAAGCTTCACCCCCGAAAGCATACCTCAGGAACTTCCTGTGTTGTGGCAGTATTTCTATATGAAAGTATGCGTCCATGAGATCGATCGTGACTAAGCAATCACGATGTTGAATTTGTGACACGATCGTCTTGACAGTTAGTTCTTGAACTTGAGCGCCTTGACTGAGCGGTTCAAGCCTCGAAGATCTAAAATCGGACGCAATCCCCCATCCTTCTTGGGAACCAGGAAGTATCTGCTGTAGTAACCTGCCTCTATCTCTGGAAGGGGAACATGTTCTATGGCCCCTTTGACCAGAAGAGATTGCAGCTCTTGTGACAGTAAATGTACTTGTTCCGGTTTCACAGTAGTGGGGACCACACCGTTGAAACGCGGAGGACGGCAAACAAATTGAATTCTGTAGCCCTTTTCTACTGTCTTTAGGACCCACATAGAAATACCTGGCAGTAGCTTCCACGCTGCCAGGTTCTTTGAAATGGATACCAATTTTGATACTTCCCGCTGAGGGGATGTTGGATGTTCCGTGTCCTGTGCGACAACAGGAAGCATCGGAACACTCAACATTTTACTGAAAACTGCTGCCCCCCGAAACACTTGAGGTGGTGGGGATGGAGAGGTTTCGTGGGGGTGTCGGGAAGGAGCGGGTAGATGTTTTGCATGTCCCGTCCCAAGGGGGGCTACCCCCACAATGCTGGGCGCAAGACCATCAGGACTTCTTCTTATTGGATATTATGGTCCTGAGGTCTTGCTTTGGAGGCTGCTGAGGGCGACGAGCCGGTCCCCAATCTTTACAAGGGGGAGCGTGACTCGCCACCCTTTGTTTTTGAGCCTCCCTTCTAGAAGGTCCGGGGCGAGGCTGGGTGGCCGGCAGCCCCTCCCCCTGAGTGCGGTGAGGAAGGAATTGCACAAAGGCTTCCTCATGTTTTTTCACCTCCCGAAACCTGCTGACGACCGTCTTCACCGAATCGCCAAACAGGCTGGAAGGTGAGACCGGGGCATCAAGTAGGAATACTCTGTCCTTATCCTTGATGCCCGTGAGGTATAGCCACAGATGCCTCTCCGCGCTGACCAAAGCAGCCATTGAACGGCCGATAGCACGAGCCGTCTGCTTGGTTGCACAGAGAGATAAATCTGTGGCTCGACGAAGCTCTGAGAATGCTTCCTCGTTGATTGTACTACCCGCACTCAGGTGCTTCAACAGATCAGCCTGGTATGCCTGTAACACCGCCATGGTGTGTAGCGCAGCACCAGCCTGACCTGCTGCTTGATAAGCTTTCCCCACAAGCGTTGAGGTGGTTCTACGCGGCTTTGTGGGGAGAGTTGGTCTTTTTAATGATGCTGTCGAATCAGGCGAGAGAGAGCCCGTGAGCGTCTCTTCTACCTATGGCATCATCGTATACCCCATGCCTTAGCACACATGATAGTCGAATATGTCGACGTTGAAGGCACAAAGATACGGGAAGTATAAGGTTTCCCCCATGAACGAGTCAACTCATCATGGAGGTCTTCAAAGAAGGGGAGAGACTGATTTTGCATTCCCTTCCCCTGGCCACCAGACTGAAATCTGTCTTATAGTTTCTATCATTTGGGGGTCTCTTGTTTGCATGGCCAGTCTAGCTGTAATCTGGCCACCACACGAGTAACCACCTCGAGTAATTCCTCAACCGCTTTGTCATCATGTAGGCAACTCAAAGTCCGCAGACCCAAGAGATTCATCGTCAAGCCAGTGGGCGATCCTCTGCTTGGAGACAGTGCTTCCTTTCCGCTGTGCACCAAAGCAAACAAAGCGCTGCTCAGAGAGTCTCTGCGTGCAATCCAAATAGATGCGCAAAGCGCGCACCGGACACAGCAATGCCAGGGCTGGGTCTGCCTCCTCCTGGGGCAGAGCTTGCAGGTTCACCACCTGGTCCCTAAAAGGAGTGGTGGGAACCTTGGGCACATAGCCTGATCAGGGTCTCAGGATCACGTGAGAATAGCCCGGACCAAACTCCAGGCACGTTTCGCTGACAGAGAACGCTTGCAGGTCGCCTACCCTCTTGATGGAAGTGAGCGCAGTCAGGAGGGCAATCTTCAGGGAGAGTGCCTTAAGCTTGACTGACTGCAAAGGCTCAAAGGGGGCTCTCTGTAGGCCCTGAAGAACTACGGAGAGATCCCATGAGGGAACGAGGGGCGGTCTGGAGGGATTCAGCCTCCTAGCACCTTTTAGGAACCTGATGATCAGGTCATGCTTCCCTAAGGACTTACCGTCAACTGCGTCGTGGTGTGCTGCTATGCCAGCAACGTACACCTTAAAGGTGGAAGGGGACAGCCTCCCTTCTAACCTCTCTTGCAGGAAGGAAAGCACTGATCCGACTGCGCATCTCTGGGGGTCTTCGTGTCGAGAAGAACACCACTTAGCGAACAGACACCACTTCAAGGCATACAGGTGCCTCGTAGATGGGGCCCTAGCCTGAGTGATCATGTCTACCACCACGGGTGGTAGGCCACCTAGGTCTTCCGCGTCCCGTCCAGGGACCAGACATGGAGATTCCAGAGGTCTGGGCACGGGTGCTAGAGGGTGCCCCGTCCCTGAGAAAGAAGGTCCTTCCTCAGGGGAATTTGCCAGGGGGGAGCTGTCGCGAGGAGCGTGAGGTCCGAGAACCATGTCTGGGTGGGCCAGTAGGGTGCTACCAGGATGACCTGCTCCTCGTCCTCCCTGACCTTGCACAGAGTATGTGCAAGTAGGCTCACTGGGGGAAACGCGTATTTGCGAATGCCAGAGGGCCAGCTGTTTGCCAGCGCGTCTATGCCGAGGGGAGCCTCGGTGAGGTCGTACCAGAGCGGGCAGTGGGAGGATTCTTGGGAGGCGAACAGGTCCACCTGTGCCTGACCGAATCGACTCCAAATCAGCTGGACCACCTGGGGGTGGAGTCTCCACTCTCCCCTGCGGGAAACCTGCCTTGACAGCACGTCCGCTGTAGCGTTGAGGTTGCCCGGGATATGAGTGGCTCACAGTGACAGAGGAGGAGACGGCGGGCGAGTTGTGACATACAGCGGGAGCGCAGACCGCCTTGGCGGTTGACATATGCTACCGCTGCCATGCTGTCTGTCCGAACTAGCACGTGCTTGCCCTGGATCAACAGCCGGAACCTCCGCAGGGCGAGCAGAATTGCCAGTAACTCGAGGCAGTTGATGTGCCAACGCAGCCGCGGACCCGTCCAGAGGCCGGTGGCTGCGTGCCCATTGCAAACAGCGCCCCAGCCCGTTTTGGAGGTGTCTGTCGTGACCATGACATGCCTGGAGACCAGTTCTAGGGAAACACCTGCTCGTAGAAACGAGAGGTCGGTCCAAGGGCTGAAAAGACGGTGACAGACCGAGGTAATGGCCACGCGGTGTGTCCTGTGGCGCCATGCCAGTCTCGGGACTCGAGTCTGGAGCCAGTGCTGAAGCGGCCTCATATGCATCAACCCGAGCAGGGTGGCCACCGCCGAGTATGCCATATGCCCCAGGAGCCTCTGAAAAAGTTTCAGTGGAACCGCTGTTTTCTGTTTGAATGCCTTTAAACAGGTCAGCACCGACTGGGCACGCTCATTCGTAAGGCGCGCCGTCAGGGAGACTGAGTCCAACTCCAAACCGAGAAAGAGATGCTCTGAACTGGGAGAAGCTTGCTCTTTTCCCAGTTGACCCGAAGCCCTAGTCGGCTGAGGTGCGAGAGCACCAGGTCCCAGTGTGCTCATAACACGTCTCGAGATTGAGCTAAGATTAGCCAGTCGTCGAGATAGTTGAGAATTCGAATGCCCACCTCCTTTAACGGGGCAAGGGCAGCCTCTGCGATCTTCGTAAAGACGCGAGGAGACAGGGACAGGACGAAAGGGAGGACTTTGTACTGATACGCCCGACCCTCAAACGCGAACCGCAGGAAGGGTCTGTGTCGAGGAAGGATAGAGACGTGAAAGTACGCATCCTTCAGGTCTACCGCCGCGAACCAATCTTGATGCTGGACACTTGCTAAAATGCATCTTTGCATCAGCATCTTAAATGGGAGTCTGTGTAAAGCCCAGTTCAGTACTCGCAGGTCCAAGATTGGCCGCAACCCACCGCCTTTCTTTGGTACGATGAAGTAGGGGCTGTAAAACCCTTTCTTCATCTCAGCTGGAGGGACAGGTTCTATCGTGCCCTTCCGTAGGAGGGTAGCGATTTCCGCGCGCAGGGTAACAGCGTTTTCGCCCTTGACAAAGGTGAAGTGAATACCGCTGAACCTGGGCGGGCGCCTGGTGAACTGAATCCCGTAGCCGAGTCGGACAGTCCGGATCAACCACTGTGATGGATTGGGAAGCGCTAGCCATGCGTCCAAATTCCATGCGAGGGGGACCAAGGGGACAACGTCGTCGGACGTACCGGCAGGTGGGGCCTCGCGGCGGGGCAGAGCATGAGGTGCCATAGCACATCGTGGCTGTGCTGAGTCTAGGGATATCGAAGCACTTACCTGGCTCCTTGTGACCACCCCCGGAACATTCTGGGACGGGGGAGGAAGAGGCCTGTCCTCGCAACCCGTGGAGGCTGTCACATCGGGGGTGGATTTGTGCCACAGCTGGGCGCTCAGGGGCGGAAAGGGCACCGCTGGAGCGCCAATCCTGCAAGATAAAGCCCGTGGACGGTAGTCGTGGTGACGACCGTACAGACCGGGTATGTGACCCAGGGAGGAAGAAAGCCGCTCTTTTGCTGAACTGTTGGGTACCGCAGTCACTTGTGCGTGCGGCGAAATCAAACAAAAAGGCAACAAAAGATTTTCCACCCGGCCCTCCACCGGGGGATGGAGTGGTCTTTCTACCAGCTCCATGTGAGTGGGTTCCCTCGTCTCTGGGTTGCCCGTCTCAGGGGCGCTTCGAAGACCTCCGTGGGTTCTTCGGTGCCGGCTGTGAGATGGGTGGCGTCGGCTTCCTGCGGTGGGCTCCACACCGGGGCCGGGCCGGAGGGGCGGGCTGCGGTGGAGCTGGTGCAGTCACCGCAGGGGGACGCCCTTGGCGACGAGCAGACGGGGTGCGGGGTCTTGAGCCGTGCCGGGGCAGGCCCAAGAGACCGCGCCGTGACCTTCGTCACCCGGAGGGCGAGGTCGGTCGCCGAGCGCAGTTCCTGCATCAAATCTGGGGCGGAACTACCCTCGTGCAGTTCTTTCAGTGCCTTGGCTTGGTGGACCTGCAGGAGAGCCATGGCGTGCAGGGCAGAGGTGGCTTGTCCAGCAGCGCTGTAGGCCTTGGCCATCAGGGACGACGTGAGCCTACAGGGCTTGGAGGGGAGCTTAGGGCGTCCACGCCAGGTGGCGGCGCTCTGCAGGCATAAGTGCACCACGAGCGCCTTATCCATCAGGGGAATTGCCGTATAGCTCCTGGCCGCCCCGCCATCGAGGGTAGTGAGAGCGGGGGAACTGCGGAGTCGGGGTTGGGCAGTAAAAGGTGCCTCCCACGACTTCGTCAGCTCCTCATGCACCACCGGGAAGAATGGCACTGGAGCGGGGCGTGGCTGGTTTGAGCGGCACCGCGAGCCCAGAAACAAATCATCAAGCCGCGAGGGTTCAGGGGAGAGTGGAGGGTTCCACTCTAACCCGATGCTCGCGGCCGCCCGGGAAAGCATGTCCGTCATTTCGGCATCGGCCTGTAACTGGGCGACCGTCCCCAAAGGGGGAAGCCCTGCTGAGGCTTCTGCGTCCGACTGGACAAGCCCGCCCTCCGATGCTGCACTCGAGAGCTCATCATCTTCGCGGGCCTCGAACAAGAAGCCAGACTCGCCGTGCGACGAGCCGGCGAACTCATCCGGAAGCCCGATTGGGGCAGACGAGCGTGCTGGGGAATGGGAGGTCCGTGGGGGGATACCCGGCGGAGGCGATCCCATTGAGGTCCCCAAATCGCCCCCAGCACCAGCCGCACTGACCTCAAACCCGTAGGTAGGAGGACCAAGGCGGGGAGCCACTGGGGTGGCTTGCTTCCTTACGAAAGCTACATCGACACCAACGTCGAGTGAGTGACAGATAGGGAACCAACTTTTTCGAACTCATCCTAGGCCGTTAGCCCGATTCTCACGAAACTTGGTATATATCATCTACAGACCTTCCGGACAAAAGTTATCAAAAGAATTTTGATGCGTCGAATTGTTCCAAAGATATAAGCAAATATGTTTTGGCCATGGCCTATAATGACTAATTATCCTGTATCGTGTGAGTGCAATTTTCAAACTTTTTTTTAATTATTTTTTTTGTTATCCCCTTTTCTCCCAATTTATAATGCCCAATACCCACTACTTAGTAGGTCCTCGTGGTGGCACGGTTACTCACCTCAATCCAGGTGGTGGAGGACAATACTCAGTTGCCTCCGCTTCTGAGACAGTCAATCCGTGCATCTTATCACATGGCTCGTTGTGCATGATACAGCAGAGACTCACAGCACGGGAGGCTCATGCTACTCTCCGCGATCCACGCGCAACTTACCATGCGCCCCATTGAGAGCGAGAACCCCTAATCACAACTACGAGGAGGTTACCCAATGTGACTCTGCCCTCCCTAGCAACCGGGCCAATTTGGTTGCTTAGGAGACTTGGCTGGAGTCACTCAGCATGCCCTGGATTCGAACTTGTGATGCTAGGGGTGGTAGTCAGCGTCAATACTCGCTGAGCTACCCAGGCCCCCGCTGTAATTTTCAAACTTAACAACATTTGTACACATGGACAAGAGAACACTCTGAGGTAACATAATACGTTTCATGAATTTTTTATGCTAGGGGGTGCTATAACTTAAGACAATACTATTTCTGCAACTGTGCTCAAAGCAGGTGAAATGTCACACCAAAATAGCTGTCCACAGCATCCACAGGATCTTTTCTGTCAAATTTGTTTGTTTTGGTCATCTCGCCATATGTGCTTGGCCCCGACAACAGTCACTTGTGGCTATATTTATTATTATTATTATTATTATTATTATTATTATTAAACTAAATAATGGTGTCCTATTGTAAAAAAAAATATTGATAGACTTATGGGACTTTTACCTGTTTGTAAGCTATTTTGATTTTATTTTCATTTCTTTTAATGTTTGAATTTGTATTTATTATTCACTGCAAAATGTGTACTAGACATTTCACATTTTGCTTGACACCTCCTGCCTCTAGAATAATGTTGTTATACATGCACAGACAAACTGAAATTCTGTTTCATGCAGCTATTAATATCAGAAATACCAGGAGAGAAACCATATTTAACAACATTAACAAATTCAGCTTCTTTTGGTAAGAAAAAAAAATATATATATATATATATATATATATATATATATATATATATATATATATATATATTTTTAAAGTAATAATTGTATAATAATAATAATAATAATAATAATAATAATTATTATTATTATTATTATTAGGCTATTATTATGAAAAGTCATATACAAGGCATATTTTATTAATATAAACTGTAAATGTGAGAGTAACATTTATAAATGGGCGTTTGATTTAGTTTCGACATACTTCCGGTTTAAGTCCCGTCCACACCCGGTTCTATCTGAATACAGACACAGATACAGATAATTTTGTCATATGAACAGATACAGATACAAATACAGATAATGGCTTTGCTGCACAACCCCTGTTTTAGAGTATTACTCATTGCTAGGCTTAGAGTTGTTTGTTTACTGTACACTAAAGTCGCGTTTGTTCCCGTGCGACCCTCAGTTTCAGTTAGCCATGCACTACCTTTGTTCTGCTAAATAATAAGGCATGTCCAGCTTTTTTCACTTAATGACACGATAGCAGCGTATATATTAGATGTAAATGCTGACGCTGAAGCAGCAGTGGAAGCGGCAGCCCTTGTGTGAAGCCCTCGTTGTGTGAAGACCTACTTGTGTAAAGACAAGTGAGTCTTCCTATGCGAGTCCACCGAGCAAGGACAACGACAATGCACCATGGACCAATAGCACTTTAGGATCTTTTTCCTTTTGTTTATTATTTGTCATTCCTGTATGTCTACTCCATGCACAACATGCCCTCAAGCACATCCCTGTTATCTGTTACAGATAGTTTACATGATGCAGACACAGGACAAATTGCAGCCCACACAATCTATGACTCTTTTGCACATCAGCACCTATTCTCTCATTTTCGTTTGGACTCTGGAACTGTCAGTCAGCTGTGAACAAAGCAGGAGAATGGCCTCCGTGGATGCAGACAGCGGCATCCATGGCTGTGAGCACTGACAGCGACTGAGGAGCAGGGGTCCTTCCCCTCTTCCGGATGGTCAGAAGCACTGCTGCGGGTACAGCCGTCTGGCTGTCAAAAAACCTGTCTGAATGATTCACAAATTATCCTAATCCAGTTCTCAAGTTCCCAAACTCATTAGAGGGTGGGATTTTCAGTAATTTATATATATAAGTATGAAGAAAGTATGAAGAACTTCCAGTGCAACTTTATGTATGGAGATAGGTTGACAGTGTAGGGCTTTACTGGTTGTTTAGATCAGTGTTACTATCAGAAATAATTAATCATTATTTCTTTAGTTATTAATTAATATTTAAATTAATTAATTGAATCTAACTCATTAAAACCTCATATGGGGCTCCAGTAAATGTAGTGCACTACGTTTAGGAGTGGGTTTGGTTATTAGCAATAATTAATAATTATCAAAGATAATTATAAATTTTTAAAATCAACAGAAAACTGATGAGAATCAATGTTAGCTTTTTTAATCCTTTAAATCAACAATTATCAAAGATAATCGTTAATTGTTAACATCGATGAAACATTAAAATTAACACTAGCTTATTGATCATTCAAATTCAACAATTATCAAAGATAATAATCAATTATCAAAAATCAATAGAATATTAATTAGGATTAACATTGACGGGGCACCACCCTGGAATCAGGGACTAATAACCAGATAGTATAACAGTCTCAATATTAGATTGTTTTCTTAGGAAAATCAACATCCGAAGAATATAGATTTTCGGGAAAAAAAACAATGAATGAAGGCTTGAATCCGAGCACTGACATCCCGTCAGCATGACACAGGTGTATGCAAAACAAACCAAAACACTTCTCTTTGTAACAAAGTTTATTTATGCAGTAATATCAATGAATAATTAATACAATGCAGTCAATAAACTTCGGACTTACAACTACAAACTAAACAGTGATATGATTAGATATGGAAACTAAAATAATCCTGTAACACATAAGGTGTGTGTGTGTGGTTAGTACAAGAGAGAGAGAGAGAGAATAAAGTGACGGCCCTAAAGCCGATTTCGCGATCGTGGGAGAGAAAGCAGCTGTTAGTTTATCACTCAGAGACGCGGTGGATGGCTCGTAAACAGTCCCGCGTTTTTTGACTCTTAATGGATCAAAACAGTTTGCCAGTCTCACCCGCGATGGCGAAAATACACAACAGTCCAATTTGGTTGGACCGCAATACAGCAAAACTAATTTGTGATAATTAATACCCTGAGTATTAATAATGAGCGGACATGGTGGTCCGTAAACTGTACAAACAAAAACCTTGAAACACAAGAATAACACACTATAATATTCTATCTCTGCCCAGACGTAAACCTCTTACTTGAATCGCATGAGGACACAGGTAGAACGTGTGTCCCTCCGTCCTTTAACTCCAACCCGGTTCCTTGAGGCTCGTGTGATGACGGGAGGCCGTTTCCTCGCTCTGTTGGTGGGCACGGCTGTTGATTCTCGGCGGGCTGGCGGAGAACTTCAGAAATGTCGACTTTATTGAAGATGGAAGAGAAATCTTTAATCTCTTCACTTCTGCAGGCAAACGGATGAAGATGCGGATTGCTCGGCGGTCTCCTTCGGATCCGTTAGAGTGTTCGGTTGAACACAGAGTAATCTCAACTCGTCCAGCGAGATGTATGGCCACGGTTTCAAGTCGGACGTTACTTGCTTGTGCCACGAGGTTGCACGTGAGAGCAGCGATGAGCTACGTCTATACTCGGCGAACAAAGTTGCTGGAAGCAAATCCCGGAAGCATTTCAGAGGTATTTCTACTCATGATGATGTCATGGTTTGAGGGACGTTCCGTTGTGTGCCTCATCCAATAGGAGTTGAGAGTTCGATCCTTTAGTGAGCAAGGCTTCATGGGATTTGTAGTCTGTTTTGGACTCCCTTTGTTTGATTTTGGCGTGATTTTTATCAGTATAATTTATGACCTGGTATGTGGGGGCCTGAGTTAGGTTTTTATGACTGTGTTAGGCCTGCCTTTGTCTTCTATCTGAATACATGAAGCCCAACAACAGCAATATATTTTGACAGATTACATATGTGACATGAATTAGTTTATCACAAATGTGAAATGACTCAAGAACATTTGCATGAATAAAGAAGCATATTTCAAGTTCCAGGTGTTTCTCTGGATCTGTTCGTGGAAAACGTAATTAGCAGGTTGCTATAAGACAATTACATCACTGACTGGGGGTGTGTCGGTCCCAGCAGTGGTTCTGCTATTGAATTATTCAGTCCATGTTATAGCCACTCATTAAAGAGATGTCATTATCTCTCCTCTGTGTTCAGGACAGCTATTGCATTATCATAATAATCAATATCACTGACTGGAGGGCTGTCTGTGCAGGAGGTAGGAATGTGTGTATGTAGGGCTTTGTAACTAACTATGCAAAGGCATTCTAATTCATTAAGGATGTTTGTCTTTTTTAGTGTAGATGAGTCTAAGTGAGCATATGGGTTGTGCAAGTAGGTATGTGTGTGCTACATGTGTGTATGTGTTAGGGGAAGTGGTCTTTCTGTGCTCTATAAAAATTCCAGTTTTCTTTAAGTCAAGTTTTGGCAGCCTCCCTTTCCATTTAATTAAAGAGAAAGCATCTGCAACAGGGTTCTGACCTCAGAAAGGGAGGCGGAATGAGAAGCAGAGAAGGAGGGAGAGATATAAAGAGAGAGAATGAAACACAAAAGCAGACAGATAGACTGGCAGACAGAACAGAGTTTACTGTATCATTTATACTGGTAACGTCAAGACAAAATAATTAAATACAAATATAGTTACAATGTGAGAAACTATAAATTAGTACCAGGATATTTGAAATCACTGTACTTTACCATGGTACAGCCTCAGTACCTTTTGACATCTTCCATTCATTCAGCTCTTAGTGTAGGCATTAAGACACTTTGAAGGCCTTTCAAATCTTCCAAAGAGTTTTTAAATGTAAAAATTTAGAGCAAAAGTTAAAATGCACACGTTCTAAAACATGTATTGTGTGAGTAGTTGTGTGCTGGCACAGAATATACTGCAGAGTAAATGTTTCATGCAAGAGAAATAGTCAGTTAACAATGGCAAAAAATGATAGCAGCACTCGCCTTCTGCCTTTACGAGTCTTTACATACTGTATGTTTCTGTGGTGGAGTGAGGAAAGAGAGAGATAGGGCTGATGATAATATTTATTTTAGGGAATACCAATAGGTAAGCTGACTTCTCCACCATGCTATTATACACAGGGAAATACTAACCCATTCAGAACAGAAAGGGCACACAGGTTCGAAGTTCCAAGTAAAAGGGGTCAAGAGATATAGATAATGTACAAATAAAAAAAAAAAAATATTATTATTTTTTTTATTTATTTATTTTTTTTTTATTTACCAACAGATGAACCAGGGGGCCTGGGTAGCTCAGTGAGTAAAGATGCTGACTACCACCCCTGGAGTCGCGAGTTCGAATTCAGGGCATGCTGAGTGACTCCAGCCAGGTCTCCTAAGCTACCAAATTGGCCCGGTTGCTAGGGAGGGTAGAGTCACATGGGGTAACCTCCTTGTGGTCGCTATAATGTGGTTCGCTCTCAGAGGAGCGCATGCTAAGTTGTGTGTGGATGCCGCGGAGAATAGCATGAAGCCTCCACATACGCTAGGTCTCTGCGGTAATCCGTTCAACAAGCAACGTGATAAGATGCGTGGATTGACGGACTCAGACACAGAGGCAACTGAGATTCGTCCTCTGCCACCCGGATGGGGGCGAGTCACTACGCCACCACGAGGACTTAGAGCGCATTGGGAATTGGGCATTCCAAATTGGGGAGAAAAAAACAACAACAGATGAACCAGAAAGACACTGGGCACTCATTCCATCATATAAAAGTGCATTAAAATCACAATGAGCACAGGCAATCTGCTGCATGGTTCAAACTATGTTTCACACTCAAAAGGGACAAAACCAGCATATATTTACTGTACCACATAGAGGGCTGAGGCTTACCAGGAGCAGGTAGACTAGCCAAGCACAGCGATGCCCCTATAAAGACACTTCACCCACAGGTGTACAATATCATTCATGCACACATGCACACAGGTGAAATCAGTTGTGTGTACACATCACTCGTGACATGAGGAAATACCACCATAAGCGGGGAATGGCTAGCCCCCTACATTGGACCCTCAGCTCCTGGGAGAATACACAGGAAAAAAAGAAAAACAAAACGTGAAAAATTACTATTACAATTTGAAAAAAAAAAAGTACAATAAAAAAATGTTCAGAACTTCTTACACTACTTCAAAGAGTTCTCATAAAATCCTCCACGTGCAGCAATGACAACTTTGCAGATCCTTGGCATTCTAGCTGTCAGTTTGTCCAGATACTCAGGTGACATTTTACCCCACGCTTCCTGTAGCACTTGCCATAGATGTGGCTGTCTTGTCAGACACTTCTCACGCACCTTACAGTCTAGCTGATCCCACAAATGCTCAATGAGTTTAAGATCCATAACTCTATGTCTGTGTTTCTTTGCCCACTCTTACCATTTCTTTTTGTTTTTCTGTTTCAAAAGTGGCTTTTTCTTTGCAATTCTTCCCATAAGGCCTGCACCTCTGAGTCTTCTCTTTACTGTTGTACATGAAACTGGTGTTGAGCAGGTAGAATTCAATGAAGCTGTCAGCTGAGGGCATGCGAGGCGTCTGTTTCTCAAACTAGAGACTCTGATGTACTTATCCTCTTCCTGGCCTTCCACATCTCTTTCTGTCCTTTTTAGAGCCAGTTGTCCTTTGTCTTTGAAGACTGTAGTGTACACCTTTGTATGAAATCTTCAATTTTTTGGCAATTTTAAGCATTGTATAGCCTTCATTCCTCAAAACAATTATTGACTGACGAGTTTCTAGAGAAAGCTGTTTCTTTTTTTTTTCTTCATTTTTGACCTAATATTGACCTTAAGACCAGGGGTGTAAAGTAACGAATTACAAATACTCATGTTACTGTAATTACTGTATTGTACTTTTTTAAGTAGTTTAAAATTTTTATAGTTTTACTTGAGTACATTTGAAGTACTATAACTGTACTTTTAATGTGCTATTTTCCCACCCTCTGTGTTTGCTACTTCCCTGTCCTGATTTTATTTTTATCCATCAACTTGATTGGCTAGGGAGAGTCTCGTGACTGTATATTTGGCACCAACTTTTATGGATGTGATGGATTCCTCATACACATTTTCAACACCTGAACATCACAGCCGCACCTGAAAGGGCTTTTCGCAGTGAAAAAGGTCAATTGCTTGATTGTGTCATGTGAGTTTAACTTGCTCAAGCCAGATATCAGCATTAATCCTGCCTCTAATTTGAAGAAACATATCGAGGTAAATTTCATATTTCTGCTTACTAGATTCTGTGTCTATAACGTAGCCTGTATTTTAGCTATCTATCACTGAGATTATTGGGTTGATGTGAGAGATTAAGGCAATGTTATCAATAGGGCTGGGCGATAAAACAATCTTGATGTTTATCTGAAAAAAAAAAAGAGAGAGATGTCCTCGATATCGATGATAAATTTTGAGTAATATTCTATACTTAGCCTATGTTCTACATCTAGACCAGGGGTGTTCATTACATCGATCACGATAGCAAGACAACCACTGGTTGGTTGATCTAGATAAAATATAAAAGATTTACTTTTTATTTCCTAACGTCTGTAGCTGCGTGCTGTTTGATTGACAGATAAACGATCAAATACACTTTATAATTCCACCAACGCCCATCTTGGTGAGGCATTAATGTAAACGCAGTCGGTTTGGCCTAAAGTGAATGTAAACAGTGGGACAAAAAGAGTATTTGTATCAAAATGTCTGACTTGAAATGTGCATGTAACCAAATTGAGCACTGTCTAGTAGGCTATGTCATATAAAGGCTATTAATCAAACAACAATAACAAGGAAATTAGAAAACCACTCACTACTTTTGGCTGAATAACTTGAGTAGATTTAAAAATATTAACGAAATAGAATAAAACAGTGACATTTTTAATAACAATACTTTTTTATATTTTTGTTAGGTTTTTTTTTAATAATACCAACCCCTGATGTAGAGCGTGTGTTAATTTGTATAATAATGTACCAGGAAAGTAGAGATGATAAAATAATTTATAATTATGCTCAGCCTTTATCATGTTTTTTCTAATGCCTGATAGAAAAGTATCAGCCTTTGTATAGCAATACTTCAGGCAGAATATTCAACCAGTCACAAACTTAATTTTGTGCATTGTGCATCATGCATTAGAATCAGAACACAACTATTGCTGGGCTTAAAAGATACAAGAACTAAATCAATGAGGAACATTGTATCTCAAAAGGAGTACAATGTGGTCCCCCATGTGCTACTTAAAGAAATAGTTCACTAAAATATGAAAATTCTCTTATCATTTACTCACCCTCAAGCCATCCCAGATGTGTTTGAATTCTTTCTTCAGCAAAACACAAATTAAGGTTTTCAGAAGAATATTTCAGCTCTGTAGGTCCATACAATACAAGCGAATAGATGCCAAAATGTTGATGCTCCAAAAAGCACATAAAGGCAGCACAAAAGTAATCCATATGACATCCACGACTTCAGAAGTGATATGATAGGTGTGGGTGAGAAAAAGATCAATATTTAAGTCCATTTTTGCTAGAAATTCTTCACCTTGCCCAGTAGATGGCGATATGCATGAAGAATGTGAATCACCAAAAACAAAAGAAGAAGAAAGTGAAAGTTGAAGTGGAGATTGACTGAGCAGGGAGGAGAATTTATAGTAAAAGAATTACTTAAATATTGATCTGTTTCTCACCCAACCTATCATATCTCTTCTGAAGACATGGATTTAACCACTGGAGTCACATGGATTAGGCTACTTTTATGCTGACTTATGTGATTTTTGGAGCTTCAAACTTTTGGCACCCATTCACTTGCATTGTATAGACCAAAAGAGCTGAGATATTTTTCTAAAAATCTTAATTTGTTTTCTGCTGAAGAGAGAAAGTCATACACATCTGAGATGGCATAAGAGTGACTAAATGATGAGAGAATTTTCATTTTTGTGTGAATTATTACTTTAAAGCCCAATGTGGCCCCTGTACCAAACAATTGCTCTACCGCCTCTATTGTGCGGGACATGACGTGCCAAGTGACCCTGCTTTTTAGTGTTTTTTTTTTTTTTTTTTGCATTCCTTGCATTGTTTTGAACGTTTTATGTACAACAATAACTCTCTCAGTCGGCATTAAGGGAAATTTAGACCCTACACATAAACTGATTTTAATGTAATTATTTCATACATTATGATATTGAAAATAACTTTTTCATCTTTTCATTTCTGTAATCATGTCGCCCTTTTATTTATTTTTTAAAATCAGATTCATGTAGTGTTTACAGTATCATAGATAAGTGATGTATTTTAAAAGTTGTCAATCACAAACACCTATAAAATACCTAAATTTTTTATTCTTTCTGGCAAACAGCCATAAAAGGGAATGTAAATTATGGTATGTGTGCCTCATTTTTAAATTGCATCATATAGTTTTTATTATAAAGGGGCATAGCTTTCGCAACTCAGTACTCAATACTCACTACTCATGAGTACTTTTAAATGAGCTACTCTTTTACTCTTACTTGAGTCATTTTTAGGACAGGTACTTTTACTCTACTCAAACTACATTTTTTAAGAAGTAACAGTACATTTACTTGTTATTTTGCAGTACTCTTTCTACCCCTAAAAAATAGTTTAGAATCTTTAGAGACCTTTTCCTCAAAAACAAGTGTTTTTTTTTATGACAGTCACTATTTAACCCTTTATACGCACCATCACACATCAGTGACAGTTAATAACTGGGCCCCGCAGAGTCACGTCACACATATGTGTTTCTGCAACAGCCAGATATGTTACAAGCTGCCAGATTCAAATCGGCTTTTGTGCTGACACAGGCTGCGCTGGTCAAGTGTCTGTCATTTATATTCGCTCAAACAGTTACTCATACAGTCTTTTAAACCACAGAATAAGTGTATTTTATATACATACACTGGTGGCCAAAAGTTTGGAATAATGTACAGATTGTGCTGTTTTGGAAGGAAATTGGTAATTTAATTCACCGAAGTGGCATTCAACTGATCACAAAGTATAGTCAGGACATTACTGATGTAAAAAAAAAAAAAACAGCACCATCACTATTTGAAAAAAGTCATTTTTGATCAAATCTAGACAGGCCCCATTTCCAGCAGCCATCACTCCAACACCCTATCCTTGAGTAATCGTAATAAATTGCTAATTTGGTACTAGAAGATCACTTGCCATTATATCAAACACACGTCTGAGACGTCACAGTGCATATAGACAAACTGGACTGCTGCTATTATATGTTCATTTGATTTTTACAGCTATAAAAACTACATAAATGAAACAAATACAGTACAGCAGACATAACTCATTTGTTCATGTTTACTATATTATATACAGTATTTTATTTATGACAAGAAATAAAATAAAAAAAAAAAAAAATACTCGTCTACACTCTGACCCCTCTAGTGGCTGTGCAGTGTCATGTGCAAAAATAACACACTCCAGGGGGCACTGCAGGGGAATTTAGACCCTACTCCTGAAAAGGTTAAATGATTAAATCTAGACAATGATTAGAAAAAATAATAATTATATAATCAGAAAGCTGAGACTTTTTTTTTTAATTTTTTTTTTTTTATTCAGTGCATAAAGCTCAAGCATCATTCTTCAATTTGAGCTGCAAACAAGAGGCAGAATTTGTAAAAATGCTTCTTATTTATTTAATAATACACTTTATTACATTTGTATTTAAAAATAGTTTATTATGCTTTATCCAGTAAAATGGAAGCTTAAGGACATTTCGTTTTTTAAATAATATTAATCAAATACTGGCGACACAACTGCTTATGTCTGTGGTGTTACCGGTTTTAGAAGTGAAATTCTGGGTTCCTAAATGAGTAGCTAAGTGCAACTTTAGGGGTTTATTAAGAAAAATAAATAACTTTATGAATTTAATGTAACTATTTTATTGAAATTTCAGTTTTAAATGTTTTTATTTTTATTTTTCAGCTTAGATCCTATTTTCATCAAGGGAGAATTGTTATCTATATTTATTCTGACATAAATTAAAAAGCATAATTTGTTTGTACTAAAAGGTTAAAATCATTTTAAGATTTAAAATGTCAAATAATAAGATTAATGGGCTCTGAAAGAAAGAAATGTTACAATTTAAATTAACACCACAGACAACTTACATTACGCCCATGTTTCTGTCTGTATATTGCCTGGTTACTATGTAGTTTGTGTTAAAAAATAGTAACACCACAGTCAAATTTGCACAAATCTAGACTTTTCTAAAATGGAGGCTACCATAATGGTAGTTTCAAGGTCAGAGGATATTTTTGAAATATTAATGAGATTTATAAAAATCTAGATTAAAATCCATCAAATCTGCAAGTTATGATTGTATCACCACATACTCCGATATAGTGAGACATGTTAATTGTCAGAAATGTAGTAAAATACATGAAATTTAACGAGAAATAATGAACTCACCGTTCACTCCCCAGATCAATAAACAATTGCCAGGGATAAACAACCTTCTTAAAAACTAGGATAATTTGCACATCAGAAGGTGCAAGATATATTTTCAAAGCAGTGCACTTCGTTATGGAGTATAAATCGAGGTGGAGTTGGTGGAAATTGGTAGCCCTTTGGCTGATGTTCTACACATTGATCGGTAGTGGCCTCTTTATGCCACTGGCGTACCAAATTAAATGCAAAAGCCCCTAAAGAGTAACTATATCTATTATTAGTGCTGTTGGCTGTAATTACAGCACATATCTGCATCTGCCGGCTCTACACAAGCTGTTCTTCTTACAGTAATTAGACTCTCTTTCTTGATCATCGCCTTTATTTCTGTCTTTCTAGACTTTTCACTCTTTCTGTCCCTTGTGGTATTGTTCTGGTTGGGAATTGAAGGTTTAAATTAGGTGGCTGGGAGAGCGAGGTGAGGATCCTTCAGTGTCATCCATTTTTAACCCCAACTTCTCACCTAAGTTTCAACAAATCACCAGATGGACCAAAACAACAACACAGATGCAAGGAGAAGCACATCAGACTTATTATAGTGCTCTCTCAGTTCAGCCTGTATTCTGTCAGGTCTGTCAGGTACCACAAAAATGTAACGGTATTAGCTCCAATGGGCACTGATGCCCTGTGGGAACTGATTTCCCAGTAGACAGGGCAAAACATCCTTCAACAAGAAATTGTCATTGTTTAAAAAATATATATAACTCAATAAACAAATACATAGATAAATGTCTGCCTGCCTGTCTGTGTAATAGGGTCATTCAGTTTTGAAATTAATAGGCCCTTTCCCACCTACAGTCCTGGTTCTTTTCCCTTAGTAACTTTCTAGAAGAGAACTCTTACGAGGAACGGAACCTAAGGAGACTTTTCTTTCCCCTGTTGCATTCGCATTCATAAAGGACCATCGTAGTTTAAAAAGCACCTTTTTTCATCCTACCTTCATCCATCCTTTTACAGCCTCCGAAGGCAGCATTTTCCAGTTTTTGGACGCAGCTTGTGTCTTCAGGTTACAGTTTAACAGGGCGCGTAAGCGGTGTTCCATGCTGCAGCCAGAGTGAGAGATGAGACGAGGCAGCGAAAAGCACTTGTGATGAGGAGAAGGGTGGGGCTGGGCCGTACGCCCGGCCCCCAGTCAGGCTAATCAGCCAAGGAGAGGTGTAAAGACGAGCTGGATGTGGCAGTTCGAGAGAGTGAGAGAGCCACACGCAGCTGTACAAACATAAATGAAAATTCTGTTTCAGCAGATATTAATGTTCGAAATACCAGGAGAAAACACAGTTTACAACATATTCCACAGTTTATGTAGCCTACATATTCAGCTTCATCTGGTGAGAAAAATATAGAATATATCTATAATATAATATAATTAAATAATAATAATGAAAAAAATAAGAAAAATGTTATAATAATAATAGTAGTAATAATAATAATAATAATAATAATTATTATTATTATTATACTTGTCATTATTAATAATAATAATTAAATAGGCCTATCCAAGGCATACTTTATATACAGAAGCTATAGCCTAAACGTAAGAGAGTTACATTTTAAAATACGTTTTGATATACTTCTGGTTTAAGCCATGCCCACATCCGGTTGTATGCGAATACAGATAAAAGTGTCATAGTAACAGATACAGCAACAGATAATGCTTTGCTGCACACCCCTAGTGTATACTAAAGTTCAATTATCCACTCTTGATAAATATCTGATTATTTATAGCCATCATCCCAAGAAAATGTAATGTTGTAATCCAGAATTCACTTTATTTTCTGTATAGTCACAAAGATACAAAGAAAACTCAAAGACCTTAAACAAAACTGAAAATGATAAATAAGTATTTTGTCTCAAAAGAAAGGTGTTAATTTTAGGGATTTTCATTAGCTACATAAATTTGCAACATTTTATAAAATAATACAAATTAGATCAAATTGCCTCAAAATGAGCCTTTAGACACCAAACACAAAGATCTCATCGAAGAGGAAAATTTTCCAGTATATAGTGACAAACAGGTGTTTAGGAAAATCCTGTGGTAGTTTTTGTTGCTATTTAGTGTTTTGGGAGAAAATAAAATCAAAGGAGCCTTTTACCCAGCGGACCCTTTAGCCCCATTGTACCCTACTTTGTTTGTTAAATATTCTTTTTGTTAAGGGAATTGTAAAATTAGTGCAATCCTCTCAGTAGCAGGCTAGCAGCTAGTTTGTTTACTATGGCAGCTGTGGAGCTCCTCTCCTTTCTCAATGCAGGTTTTTGACAAATCACAGGCTGCAGCACCTCCCACAGTCCCAATACACCTCAAAAGTGCCTACCCTGGAGTAGGAGCTAAAACTGTCCCCTAAAACGGCTTCAAGGAACTATAGTTCCTTAGGTGCGAAAGTGACAAAAAGCACTAGTCCCGCGGTAAAGTTCCTAAAATGGGCTTTAGTACCACCAGTGGGAAAGGGCCTAAATATGGCAAAAGCTTCTTAAAAACAATAAGCTTACTTGATGGAAAACTCTATGAATGATAATTACTGTTGGGTAGTAATGGTTTAAACATAATCTGGATTGTGTATAGATCCAGGGATTGACAGATATATTATTTATTTATTTGCTTTGGCTCCATAATTCCTCTATGCCATCCAACCCACCCTACCCTGTTCAAGGCATTTTCACAATAAGTGGAGGTTGATTTTATTAGGCTTAATAAAAAGTGGTTTGATTCAAAGGTTAAAAAGGCAAATCACATTAAAGCAACATACCTTTAATGTGTGAGTAAATCACAGATCACAGAGTACCTTTGCTTTATTAAATCTTATGAACCAACTCCATTTGTGCCCCACAACAAACCCTCTAAAGTACATTTCTGAGATGCTGTGCATAACAAAGCAAACAGTTCAAACAAGCAAAAAGCTGTAAATATAACAGCAATTCACATAAATGACGAAATATAATGCAATCAAAGGTAAAGTTGTATAGCGGACTAATGACTAACACTTTACAATAAAGTTGTATATGTTAACAAAACATAACGCGGTAACACTTTATAATAATGGTGGAAGAATGAATGCAGGATTAATGAGTAGCTCTACATTAACACTTTAGTTACTACAATTAACTAATATGGAAACATGATTAACCAATCAGTAAGTAACAACGAATTGATGACTGAGGTAGTTCACTGTTAGGTAATCATTAATTACTGAATTTGATTTTCCTCATTGAGAACTATCAACTAACTATGGCTAATTTAAAATGACTACTAATTCATGACTAATCGAAACATTTACATGTGTCTAAAATGTGAATGATTATGTTTCCATTTTGAACATGATCATGCAATGCGCCTTCAGCGAAACATGCGCCTCATGTGTGTTCTTTGCTGGAATTGATTTATGAACATAATAGCTCTCTAAATCATGGCTAAAGTGTCTAGTAGAGTATCATAGTCAGCTTACAGATGTATGTGCCCAACATGTGTATTCCTTGGGATATCTCCTCCGTTCATTACAAATTATTAACTTTGGCAGGTTTGATATTGCTGGAGGTCTTTTTAAAATAATTTTCATAACCCATTTTTAATGAGTCAAGTGTTACCACATAAACATGAAGGAATTACTAATTATTTTAAAGTGAGGGTCATGGTAACGCATTATTAATTAATGAATACACACTTGAATTTACAAAATGTTTTTATTTTTTTTTTATTTATTTTTTTTACAAAACATTTTTAAAATTATTTTTTTATTCATAGAGACTGTAGGTTAATCTTACAAGAAGTGTTTAATTTTGTGTGAAGTGTATTTTTTTTTTCTGAGTAACTTAATGGATCCATTAAAAAAAAAAAAAAAAAAAAAAAAAAATGAGTGTCTTGTCCATCAAGCTTCTAATCAAATCAGGGTTCACCATATTCAATGCTCGCGCTGAAACTGAAAGAAGAGCTAGTGCGATTTTGCTTCGCCCTCCTGTTGATCCGCCTTCACGTGGTAAACTTTAACATACATTCTGTTGTGTTCATACCGAACATAGGAAAATGAGGAAACGTCAAATTAATTTGATAAAAACTGTACGAATTTACAGAGTGGGCTGTCTAGGGCGGAAGTACACATGTGGAATCGGCCTCATGCTGCACGCTGGTTTTCTCTCCATTTTCTGTTGAAGTCTTGTGGACATCATCACAATTTTATTATTTTACTTTATGTTAAGAGATAATACTTTTAAAACATGTAGTATCCGTGAGCACCAGCAATTAAAAGCATTACCCTGCTATAATGTTTTTTTTTTTTTTGAATGTCTGTGAATGTTTGTTAACTATCTGTTTGATTAAATGAATAAAATTAATGAATAAAACACTTGAGTATTCATTACTAACTGACAAGTAACACCTCAGTTACTCTTATGATTTATAATGTGTTTTCACTTTAGAATAATGTTCCAGATAACCTCAGTGCATCCACGTGAGACCTAACAAACTCATTGACTATTTATACACAGGCACTAATTGCAATTTAAAAAGCCACAGGTGTGGGAAATTAACCTTTAATTGCCATTTAAACATGTGTGTGTCACCTTGTGTGTCTGTAACAAGGCCAAACATTCAATGGTATGTAAACTTTTGATCAGGGCTATTTGGGTGATTTCTGTTATCATTATGATTTAAAAAGGATCCAAACAACTATGTGATGATAAATGGCTTCATATGATCACCATCCTTAAATAAAATAATTTTATTTATTTATATATATTTTTTTTTTTGCATGATCAGTCATATTTTCAAAATCAATGCCAAAATTTCACAATTTCTGCCAGGGTATGCAAACTTTTGAGCACAACTGTATATATATATATATATATACACACATTTAAAACTATACTTCTCTCTCCACTGCCCCTCCCTGAGAGCCCTCCAAGAATGCCAAATAGCTGCCCCATTTCCTATCAAATAAATATAAGTTCCCCAGCCTTCTACATGACATTTCCTCAAATGCCGCCACCCTCCCCATCTCTGTGCACGATTCTTGAAATGAGGGCGTTCCAGCCGAATTCCATCCACTTAAAACAATCTGTCTGCCAATAATAACACTGGTCAGGACCCAATTTCTTATGTGTTTATCCCCTATATTGATGACCGCCACATCGCCTAAAATACAGAGTCTGGGGCAAAATGAAATCTGAGTGCCCAATACGTCACACATAAAACTCTGAACCTTCAATCAAAATTCTTGGATCTTAACACACCACCAAAAAACATGGGTTGTCTCTCCATCTTCTGATTGGCATCACCAGCAGGTGAGTGTGTCTTTACGACCAAGCCTGTACAATCTAGAGGGGGTCCAATAGAATCGATGTAAAATCTTGAATTGCATAAGGCGCACCCTTGTATCTCAAGATGTAGACGTGATGTTATTTATAATCCTAGCCCACACTCCCTCCTCCAATACCAAGTTAAAATCTTTCTCACATAATCTCGAGAGAAGTTAAAGCTCCGTCCACCAGACTCTGAATTAGCAGGGAGTAATCTACTGATGCCTCATGACTTTTTCCAAAATCAGTAATCACCACTCCCAGAGTATCTGCTGCTTTATGCTGCTCTCAAAAATAGTACAGACCAAGTGGCGCAGCTGTAAATACCTAAAGAACTGAGATCTGGGAATCCCAAAATGTTGAACCAAATTTTCAAAGTATCTCAACACTCCACTCTCATATAGGTCACAGAGTGTATTAACCTCCCTCACAATCCGCTCTGTCCAACAGAAAGGGGACTTATTAATACATAACTTTGGGTTCAGCCATATGCTCGAGGCAACATTTAAATAAATGTCCGAATTAAACACTCTGGACACTTTTGTCCATACCGAGTGCAAATGCGAGATAACGGGGTGTAACTTGACTTCTCCGATTAGTTTGACAGAAAGGATTTGCAATGGCAAAATAGGGGCAAGAACTTCCTGTTCAATACAAAATCAGGGAGGGGCACTCTCAGGTGGAAGCGACCATTGAGCGAA
This sequence comes from Myxocyprinus asiaticus, assembly GCF_019703515.2. Taxonomy (NCBI): domain Eukaryota; kingdom Metazoa; phylum Chordata; class Actinopteri; order Cypriniformes; family Catostomidae; genus Myxocyprinus; species Myxocyprinus asiaticus. Next base: position 24,025,075 of record NC_059373.1, read on the forward strand.
ATGTCTGAGAATGAATGCATACTAATAAAACAAAATCTTGGGTAGGCCTAGCCCATCTTTGTCAGTCGGCCTATGCAGTTTACTGAAATGTAATCTGGGATGTTTACCATTCCAAATGAAGGACTTTGCTATGCTATAAAATTGCTTGAAATAAGAGAGGGGGACATCTATAAGGAGAGACTGTAGCAGGTAGTTGAATTTTGGAATACAATTCATTTTAATAACATTAACATTCCCAGTCATAGGTAAATGTAATGAAGCCCACCTGCCCACATTGCTCGAAAACCTTTTTGTTAAAGGGTAAAAATTAACTCCTAAATCACACATATTTGCTGGGAATAAAATACTCAAATTTGTAATGCCCTGTTTGGGCCACTGGAAGGCACCCGGCTGAAAAGCTGTTACCTGGCAGTACGTTGTCAGAGCCAAAGCTTCAGATTTAGACCAATTAACTCTGTATCCTGAGAATTTAGAAAAGGAATTAATATTTCTGTGGAGGCAAGTCATAGATCTAGTAGGGTCGGAGATGAATAAAATATCATCTGCGTAAAGCAAAAGCTTATGGCCACACCTCCCGCCACCACCCCTGGAAAATCATCCTCCTTTCTTATCATTGCTGCTAATGGTTCCAGAGCAAGACAGAACAATAATGGGGAAAGAGGGCAACCCTGCCGGGTGCCCCTATCCAGAGTAAAATAATCTAAAATTAATCCTTTTTTTGTACCGCCGCTACCGGGTGTCAATAAAGTAACTTAATCCAACCAATAAAAGTATTCCCAAACCCATATATTTCCAAAATCTTAAAAAGATAATCCCATTCTACCATATCAAATGACTTTTCGGTGTGTGACCGGAGTCTGATCATTCACCACTGACCACATGATATTGATGAAATGCCTAATGTTATCAGAAGAGCTACGGCCCTGAATAAACCCCACCTGATCTATATGTATAAGAGATGTCATAACTTAATCGGTTAGCCAAAATTTTTGACAATATTTTAATGTCTAGCTGGATCAAAGAAATTGGACAGTAACTCTTACACTCACTTGGATCTTTGTCCTTTTTAAGAATCAGACTGATCCGGGCTTGCATTATGGTTGGCGGAAGCTTTCCATTCTTTAATGTTTCCGTATGAACTTCTAGCAAAAGTGGAGCCAATACTGTAGCATAATATCGAAAAAACTCAGTGGCAAAGCCATCTGGCCCTGTAGACTTGCCTGTAGGCAAGGCCTTAATTACCTCACCATGGTTTTCTCAGAATCAAGATAATTTTTTTGCTCAGCCATCAGTTTAGGAAGTTCTAATGGTTCCACAAAGTTTCTAATATCCTCATCAGTAGACGAAGACGTGGGACTATAGAAATCAAGATAGGATTCTTTAAAAGCATAATTAATAACAATGGCTGAGGTAAATATTTCACCACCAGCAGATTTCACTGAGGGAATGGTAGAAAAAGACTCTCTCTGTTTTATATATCTACCCAGAAGTTTTCCTGCCTTGTCCCCTGACACAAAGTATGAATGTCTTGCCCTGAATAGCCAAAACTCAACCTTCCGTGACAAAATAGTATTGTATCTGTATTTCAATCGGGTCAATTCTCTGAGGCCATCAGATGACATTCAGCACTTCAGCTCTGCCTCGGCACTTTTAATATTCCCTTCCAACTCCACGAGTTCTCGTGCTTTGGATGTTTTGGTGAATGAGGCATACTGTATGATCCGGCCCCTAAGAATCGCCTTAAGTGCCTCCCAAGCCACAACCACAGAGAATAATGAGGACCAGTTGGTCTCCATATAAACATTGATTTCAGCCTTTAAAATTTGTTGGAATTCAGGATTTTGCAAAAGGGATACATTAAAGCGCCAACTATATGATTTCCTTTTCTCCATATGTGGCAATACTTCTAAACACACCAGGGCATGATCTGAGACTAAAATGTTTCCAATTGAGCAATAAACAGATCAAATGAGGGACTTAGATATTTAAAAAAAGATATATTCTAGAGTAAATCTTATGGACTGATGAACAAAATGTATAGTCCCTACCAGATGGGTTCAAAAGTCTCCAAATATCTGTAAGACTAAGATTTTACACATCCTGTGAAGTGTCAATGTTGCTCTAGGGGGCTTGCACACTTTTTCTTCACTATGATCAAGGACTGAGTCCATCAAAAGATTAAAGTCTCCTCCCAATATTACAGTGCATCCGGAAAGTATTCACAGCGCTTCACTTTTTCCACATTTTTATGTTACAGCCTTATTCCAAAATGGATTAAATTCATTATTTTCCTCAAAATTCTACAAACAATACCCCATAATGACAAGGTGAAAGTAGTTTGTTTGAAATCTTTGCAAATTTATTAAAAAAAAAAAAAAAAAAAAAAAATCACATGTACATAAGTATTCAAAGCCTTTGCTCAATACTTTGTTGAAGCACATTTGGCACCAATTACAGCCTCAAGTCTTTTTGAGTATGATGGTACAAGCTTGGCACACCTATTTTTGAGCAGTTTCTCCCATTCTTCTTTGCAGGACCTCTCAAACTCCATCAGGTTGGATGGGGCGCGTCGGTGCACAGCCATTTTCAGATCTCTCCAGAGATGTTCAATCGGGTTCAAGTCTGGGCTCTGGCTGGGCCACTCAAGGACATTCACAGAGTTGTCCTGTAGCCACTCCTTTGTTATCTTGGCTGTGTGCTTAGGGTCGTTGTCCTGTTAGAAGATGAACCTTTGCCCCAGTCTGAGGTCCAGAGTGCTCTGGAGCAGGTTTTCATCAAGGATGTCTCTGTACATTGCTGCATTCATCTTTCCCTCGATCCTGACTAGTCTCCCAGTTCCTGCTGCTGAAAAACATCCCCACAGTATGATGCTGCCACCACCATGCTTCACTGTAGGGATGGTATTGGCCAGGTGATAAGCGGTGCCTGGTTTCCTCCAGGCATGATGCTTGCCACTCAGGCCAAAGAGTTCAATCTTTGTTTCTCATGGTCTGAGAGTCCTTCAGGTGCCTTTTGGCAAACTCCAGGCGGGCTGTCATGTGCCTTTTACTGAGGAGTGGCTTCCGTCTTGCCACTCTACCATACAGGCCTGATTGGTGGAGTGCTGCAGAGATGGTTGTTCTTCTGGAAGGTTCTCCTCTCTCCACAGAGAAATGCTGGAGCTCTGTCAGAGTGACCATTGGGTTCTTGGTCACCTCCCTGACTAAAGCCCTTCTTCCCCGATCGCTCAGTTTGGCCGGACGGCCAGCTCTAGGAAGAGTCCTGGTGGTTCCAAACTTCTTCCATTTACGGATGATGGAGGCCACTGTGCTCATTGGGACCTTCAATGCTGCAGAATTTTTTCTGTACCCTTCCCCAGATCTGTGTCTCGGAGATCTACAGACTATTCCTTGGACTTCATAGCTTGGTTTGTGCTCTGACATGCACTGTTAACTGTGGGACCTCATATAGACAGGTGTGTACCTTTCCAAATCATGTCCAATCAACTGAATTTACCACAGGTGGACTCCAATCAAGTTGTAGAAACATCTCAAGGATGATCAGTGGAAACAGGATGCACCTGAGCTCAATTTTGAGTGTCATGGCAAAGGCTGTGAATACTTATGTACATGTGATTTTTTTTCTGTTTTTTATTTTTAATAAATTTGCAAAGATTTCAAACAAACTTCTTTCACGTTGTCATTATGGGGCATTGTTTGTAGAATATTGAGGAAAATAATGAATTTAATCCATTTTGGAATAAGGCTGTAACATAACAAAATGTGGAAAAAGTGAAGCGCTGTGAATACATTCCGGATGCACTGTATATCATGAGGGGTGCCATCGGCTTGCAACAACCCTTCAACATCTATAAAAAAGCCCTGATCATCAAAGTTAGGTGCGTAAATATTAGCCAAAATAAGACATTGCCCCTGAATTTCAGCTAAAACAATAATGACTCTTTCTAATTTATCTTTAATCTGTTTGAAACATTTGAATTGTAGATGCTAACTTATCAGTGTTATGACTCCACTGCTCTTACTTGAGCCAGCACTAAAGAAAACATGTCCACCCCATATCTTCCCAAATTTTTCAGCTTCCTGCGGGGAAAGATGTGTTTCTTGAAGAAACACTATATCATATTTCTTACACTTAAGAAGAGAAATAACCTTCCTTCTTTTTATGGGGTGCCCTAACCCATTCACATTCCATGTGGAGAGAGACAATCCACTCATATTAACATATGACATTTTGAGATATGAGAAAAAATAAATTGTGTGTCAAAAACAAAATTATAAAGACCACATTCCAACATTAGTGCAACAATAAAACACAGAATTTCCCAGAACCAAAAAAAACAGAAAAAAGAAAAACAGCGCCTGAGCCAACGGGCATTCATCCCTCTGAACTCAAACAGTTCATGTACGCCTATGAGAGCCCCCGCGACAACTTTGCCATCGGATTGCTCAAGTCCGGTGTTTCTATAAAAATTTTGTGAGACAGAATTACACAACAAAAGATAATCTATAAAACAAACTCCAGCCACTAGGCGGAACCAGCACAAAAAAAAAAAAGGCGCTCAGTTTCCTCAAACAGTCAAAGGAATGTTCAGTGAGCCGGCCCACTCAGCTGCTACATGAGTGCAACAAATGACCTAATCACTCCAATGTCTTGCAAGAAATACTCCACAAAACAAACTCCAGCCAATAGGAGGCATAAGCACAAAGAGCATGCAGATTCAACCACAAAACTGTCCTGAAGGAGTGTTACTCCACAAAACAAACTCCAGCCGCTAGGTGGAACTAGCACAACAAGAAACAAAAAAGGCGCTCATTTTCCTTGAACAGTCAAGTGAATGTTCAGTGAGTCGGTCCAATCGGCTTCAACATGAGTACCACAAAATAACTTACTCCATTGACTTTATGAAGGACATCACTTGCTGTGGGCACGTGAATGTTTTACGGCCATCCTTAGCATTTATTCTCAATTTGGCTGGGAATATCAGTGCAAAAGTGACCTTGCGTTGATGTAAGAGTTTCTTGCATTCCTTGAATCGATCACGTTTCTCTTGTCGAATTCGCAAAGTCTGGGAACAAGAAAATGCTGTGGTTCTTCCAAGAAAGCCTTCCTTTAATCCTTGCTTCACGTAACACAAGATCTTTATCGGATGATCTCAGAAATTTGGCCAGAATTGATTGAGGCCTGTCTCCCTCAGCGGATCGCCGAG